>NC_072401.2:160462500-160765530 GCF_028858775.2 Pan troglodytes | reverse complement strand
CTTTATTATATATTTACAAGGTTGAGAAATACCACTTACTGATCTAAATTACCCTGGCCTAAATTGAAGTCACTTACTGCCATCTAGAAATAGACAAGCCCTTCCTAATGTACTGTTTATCTAGGGAATTGCCACATTTCATCCAGGCTAAAAGTGTCATTTTCATAAATTACATTTAACTTGTCTATAATTGTGATACTCTTTGCTATCAATGCCTACATTTAAAGTGGTAAATTTCTTTTCTTTTTTTGAAGCAAAACTACTATTAAGTCAATGGGTTTTTTTTTGTTTTTTGTTTTGTTGTTGTTTTGAGGCAGGGTCTCACTCTGTCTCCCAGCTAGAGTGCAGTGGCACGATCTTGGCTCACTGCAGCCTCAACCTCCTGACCTCCTGGGCTCAAGCAATCCTCCAGCCTCAGCCTCTCAAGTAGCTGGGACCACAGGTGTGTGCCACCATGCCCAGTTAATTAAAAAAATTTTTTTTTGTAGAGACAGGGGCTCACTATGTTTCTCAGGCTGGTCTTGAACTCCTGGACTCAAGTGATCCTCCTGTCTTGGCCTTCCAAAGTAGTCATGAGCCACCACGCCTGGCCTCAATGGTACATACGTTTTACAACCCATATTGTTCTAGAGTGGAGGATTGAGAGCACTATTTCCACCCAGTCCAGTGTCGGTTGTGCTCTGTGGATTACATCATAATTACCATCATTACTCAGAGCAATAAAAGAGCAATGCATACCTCTCAGCTCTTTCCAGTGTGGGTAAAACCGGCGCAATTCTTACCTAATGTTATTTCCAATCTATCTGTATAATTTAGTGTCTTCCCCACTTTTCTATTTTTTATTGTGCTGGCAAATCTGTTTTATATTCACATATTCTCACTGGTCATTTATACAACTCTAATAATAAGAAAACCAATTAACACAAAGGCAGAAATGATATGGGGCCAAATTGACACTGGGAATGTAGAGTCAAGCAAGACTCTCCATTGGGACCTGTTATTGTACAAATAAAAAGTACCTTCTTTTATGAATCTACAAAATAGTCCACTTAAATGAAATACTTATTTTTGCAGTTATATAATCAATTAATTAAGTCTAATAAATAGAGAAGCTTCATTCATATCTAAAATATGCAAGAAGGAGATGTAAGATAAAAGACAAATATGAAAACCGCTGTAGATCAGGATTTAGTAAACCATGGCTCATATGCCAAATCTGGCTTGCCACCTTTTTTTATACAGCTAAAAGTGGGCTTTCACTTTGTAAGTGGTTGAAAAAAGTTAAAAGAAAAATATTTACCAACCCATAAAAACTATATAAAATTCTAATTTCAGTGCCCATAAATTCTGTTTTATTAGAACACAGCCACACTTACTGGTTTACGTATTGTCTACTGCAGTGACAGGGTTGAGGAGTTGTGATAGAGATTGTATGTATGACCTGCAAGCCTAAAACATTTACTATCTGACCTTTAAAAAAAAAATGTGCTGACCTCTGCTGTAGATCAAAGAGTTTGATTATGGAGGCCAGGCACAGTGGCTCATGTCAGTAATCCCAGCACTTTGGGAGGCCGATGTGGGAGGATCACTTGAGGCCAGGGGTTTGACACCAGCCTGGGCAACATAGTAAGACCCTCATATCTACCAAAAAAATTTTAAAAATTAGCCGAGTGTGGAGGCCCATGCGTGTAATCACAGCTACTTAGGAGGCTGAGGTGGGGGAATTATTTGGGCCCAGGAGTTCAAGGCTGCAGTGAGTCAGGATTGTGCCACTGCACTCCAGCCAGGGCAACAGAGTGAGACCCTGTCTGTAAACAATAACAACAACAACTAAAGAGCTTGAATATGGAGGAATACCAATAATTGCCCTCTCCCTTGCCTTTTATGAGGATAGTTTCTGAATGAGCCCCTGGCTTGCCTTCATTTCTTTGCATTGCTTTAGTATAAACCCATATCCTTGGCTGGGTCCGGTGGCTCACACCTGTAATCCCACCACTTTTGAGGCGGGCAGATCACCTGAGGTCAGGAGTTTGAGACCAGCCTGACCAACACAGTGAAACCCTGTCTCTATTAAAATTACAAAATTAGCTGGGTGTGGTGGCGCATGCCTGTAATCCCAGCTACTTCGGAGGCTGAGGCAGGAGAATCGCTGGAACCCAGGAGGTCTGCCAGAGGTTTCAGTGAGCTGAGATTGTGCCATTGTACTCCAGCCTGGGCAACAAGAGCGAAGCTTCATCTCAAAAAAAAAAAAGCCATATTCACAAGTATGATAGCACAAACACCAAACTAATTATGATTTAGCTAGCAACAGAGACCAAAGAGGAGAAAAGAAGTAACTTCAAATAATTTCATGTGGTCTTAAAAGTAAATTGCACAGCAGCAGTAAAAAGTTGCATTGTAGCTGTGTGTTTGTGTGTGTGTGTTTTCTCTGAGGAATGTTTTCCTTTTTGCTTTGTAGCTGACTACCCAGAGGCCAGCACACTCTTCTCCCTTTCCAGAGAGCTTCCATTTTATTTGGGTGTCTACCCTGACCTCACATGACTCAGGATTAAATTCTGAATCATCCAAGCCAGTCATCGAAATTCCAGTTCCCTTGCCAGCGCTTGGTTTTAGGAAGAGACGAATGACTCAATCCTGGTGAATAAAATGAGAGAGGAATTTATCTGAGGTTTTCTAGGAAGGGCTTCCCCGCTGATTAAACATACACACACCCTCTTGAACATCATTGTATCTGCCTATGATAACTGAAACCGTGACAGCCTCCTTGGGACCTCAAGGGGAACTGGCCAGGGGTAAGGGGAGGATGCAGTGCACACAGATGGAAAAGTCTGTGATTCCGAAGACATCATTGAGCTACTGAAGAAAGCAACCCTGGATTCCTCCTGCCTCAGAAGATCTTATTATGGGACATAATTTTCCTTAATTGTTTAATCAATTTTGCAATGGATTTCCTATTACTTGCAGCACTCAAATGGATTTTTATTAGTTCTATATACACAAATCTTACTAATTTTTTTCATGAAATATCTAGAGCCTATCTATGTGAATGGTGAGAGTTTCTTATAATAAAACTGACTATATCATGCACATTTATGCTAGGAAAATTGCAAGCCAAAATAAAGAAAATGTAATTTATTTGTTATCTACTTAGATTTTCCTTTCAGGAGAGATGAATATGTGGATTCACCTGGTTGCAAAATTTTGTCAAGATGGGTCAGTTTTACTTTTCAACTAAAAGTCCAAGGATGTTTACAAAATTTTTGATTCTGCCTTTTTTCTCTACTTGACAGGAAAACTATGGAATTTTATATTTTTGATACATCAGCAAATTTAATGAGCAAGCAGTCTTCTTTCAGCAAATATTACTATGCATTTGCTTGGTGCATTGCACTGTCCAGAATGCTAAAGAGGTTCCAAAGCAAATGAGACATAGTGTGAGTCTCTAATAGGGACGAAAAACGGGTTAACTGTCAAGCAAAGAGACAAGACACATAGTCACGAAACGGCTAGGAAACCTCAGCACACAAATGAAACAGATCAAATTGTATTTTAAAGTTTCAGTGAATAATAATGTCTGCCATGAAGAACAGAAAATGTTTTCTCTTTTTTTTTTTTGAGATGGAGTCTCACTCTGTTGCCAGGCTGGAGTGCGGTGGTGCAATCTCAGCTTACTGCAACCTCCGTCTCCCGGGTCCAAGCGATTCTCCTGCCTCAGCCTCCTGAGTAGCTGGAACTACAGGCACATGCCACCACGCCCAGCTAATTTTTGTATTTTTAATAGAGCCAGGGTTTCACCATGTTGGCCAGGATGGTCTTGATCTGTTGACCTTGTGATCCACCCAAAGTGCTGGAATTACAGGCCTGAGCCACCACGTCCAGCTCAGAAAATATTTTCTAAAGGAGGTGAGCATGGTCTTTAGATTGTATGGGAGGCCAGAAAAACAGAGGCCATGTCATAATGACCTTTGTTCACACTGAGCCAGTATTGGGCATGTGGTAAGGTGCCAAATATATTATTTAAGCCATCAGTTAAGCTGTGCATAAGTGTCAGGTGAATTCTCTAATTCTTTGTGACTGAATTCCAATTTATAATTTGAGGCATAATTATATCAGTTACCTAGCTGACACAATAATCCCACGAGTTTATTATTGGAAGCAGTTTAATTAGTAACCACTGCCCCTGCTTTCAGGTTGTCCACAGGAAAGTTTGACTACAAAAAACAAAAAGAATAATAACAAAGTCCAGGCACGGGGCTCATGCCTGTAATCCCAGCACTTTGGGTGTCCAGAGTAGGAGGATCACTTGGGGCCAGGAATTCAAGATCAGTCTGGGCAACACAGCAAGACCTTGTCTTTATTAAAAAGAAAAATGAAAAAAATGAGAAAGTTTATCATTTAAGAATAGAACTAAGGTATGTAGCAGGGATGCTTTAGCCTGCTGTTTATTTGGCTCATTCAGAAATTTGACAAACCTAGCCTTTCAGTTCTTTCAATGGTTAGACCCATTGCATAATTGTACTAACTGAATTGAAATGCAGCATTTAAAAATTTTCCGGGCCATGAGTCCATTCTGTGGTAAATTTCAGAATTGGAGAGCCTTATTCACATTAGCAGTTGCAGTAATTAATCTCTAGCAGTATCTCCTTTTTTCTTCCCCCTATGTGCACATGTCAGACGTGCCCATTAGAGTTCATTTCTTAGGTTCGAATCCCACCATCGCTCTCTGACCTTTACCTTGGCTTGATTCCCCTGACAAGCCCAGCTGTCCTGCACTGCACATCTTCAAGGGGCAAATTATGACTCTAGTGTCAACAGATTATCAAATATACCTATTGAAACACTCATTTCCAAGGTCCACTTGATTCCTTTTGATTTATTTATTTGGTGGGTTTCCATCTGGTCGCTGAAATAGAGGATTGACCTCATGAGGCAATATTATAAAATGAAATAATATAACTGTGAGCTCTCATCCTTCTACCTCTAAGTATTAAAAATAAATGTAGTGAAAAGCAATTCTTCCTCTGACCTTACACTTAAGTATCTTAACACAAATCCCAGAATAGGAGGGTTTTAAGGCAGTTCTGGAAATTAAGTTGCTCGTTGGAAATTTAAAGAAGTGCTTGCCTCTCACCCAATATGACTTTATATATCTTCAGTCTTATAATGGAACTCTTTAATTCATGTATTCAATCAACAATTCACTTACTTATTCAACATCCATTTCTTTTGTGGATCTCCTACATTCAAAGCACAGTGCTGGCCATTAAGAATTAACACAGATAAATAAGATACAACTCTTCTCCAAGAGCTTACAAATGAGGAAGATCCAGTAAATTTGATATAGAAAAGAAGAAGTGAAATTCAATGAAGCTACCATCTACATCGTGCTGGGTGTTTAATTTTGACTTGAAGGGATTACATAGGTTCTCCATAGAAGGAAGCATTTACAATAAGCCTCATAGTGTTTGGTTTAACAATGAGAAAAGGTTAAGGAAGGTATTATCGTCAGATTAGGAAGACATTATTCTTCAATCCTGAGAAATCTGAATGGACACAAATTCCCAAGTGCTGGAGAAAATTATTTCATGTTATTTCATGTTTTTAAGGAAAGGAAGTGTTTAATGTTGTCTGAGTTTTAAATCACTCTTGGCAGCTGTGTAGAAGATGGATTAGAAAGAAGAGAAACTAGAGCCAAGACTAGTTAAAGAGGCTGTGGTGATAATCCAGATGATGAAGAATTGTTTATTTCTAGCACCTGCCTCTCAAAGAATGCCAGTTTCATAAAGGCAGCGGCCTTTGTTTTTTTCACTGCTATATTCCAAGCACTCAGAAGAGTGCCTGACATGTAGTAGCTGTTCATAAGTACGTGTTGAATAAATGAATAAATGAGTGAAAGAATAAATGAATGAACTAAATGAGACAATGAAACTGCAGAGAATCCCAGTAATAGCATGAAAATAGAAATTAAAAAAAAAACTGCACAGAAGAGGTCAGAAAGACACATTTGCTTCAGGGATGGAATTTTCCCTTTCTCTATTAACACACATTGTAGTTGGGTCCTTTTTTTTCTTTCTTTTTTTTTCTTCTTTTTTTTAGAGACAGGATCTCACTCTGTTGCCCAGGCTGGAGTGCAGTGGCATGATCATAGCTCACTGCTACCTCAAACTTCTGGGCTCAAATGAGCCTCCTGCCTCAGCCTCCTGAGGAGCTGGGACTACCCAGGCATGCCATGGGCGGCTGGCTAATTAAAATTTTTTTTTTTTTGTAGAGACAGGGTCTTACTATGTTGCTGAGGCTGGTCTCAGACTCCTACACTCCAGTGATCCTCCCTTCTTAGCCTTCCATGGTGCCTGACACACCACGCCCAGCCCTTTTTTCAAGTGTTGGCAGAAGATGAAGTTTGTTGGACTGACTGGACACACACACACAGAAACACACATACTTGGGTTGCAAAGCATGTGCACTTTTCATCACACCTTCTAAAACTAAGTGCTTTTGACTCAGCTTGTGCTATGGTTTAAGTGTGACCACCTCCCCAAATTCAGGTGTTGAAATTTAACGGCCAATGTGCTAGGAGTAAGAGGTGGGGCCTTTAAGAGATGATTAGGCCATGAGGGCTCCTCCCTCCTGAATGAGATTAAAGCCTTTATAAAGAAGGCTTCACAGCACCTCCAGCTTGCTTGTCCTTCCATCTGCTGCCCTGTTGGGACCCGGTGTTCCTCCCCTCCAGAAGATGCAGCAACGAGGCACCATCTTAGAAGCAGAGAGCAGCCTTCATCACGCGACCTGCCAGCACCTTGATCTTGGACTCCCAGCCTTCATAACTGTATGAAAACAAATTTCTGTTCTTTACAAGTTACTTAGTCTCGGGTATTTTGTTATAGCAGCACAAACCAAGACAGCTGGCAAGTAATGGCTTTTTTCAAAAACTTACTGCAGTCCACAGAACAACTTAGGAACTAACGACAGATAAATATCTACTCTCACATTTACAGTAGGATGCATATAAGTGACCCAGTAGGGAAAAACCATCTATGTTTAAATCATTTTGGGGAACACTGAGCTATGTAATTGTAAATAGTTTATTTACCATAAGTCTTATCAGAACTCTTAATATACTTTCATATGCTGTGAATATCTGCAAGGCAAATGTAGCCAGCAGTGTTCCCAAATGCATTTGACTATAGAGATCCCTCCCGCACACAACACCACCTTCATGGTGCACTCATACGAGCAGCATTTGATGGAGTATTTGGGAAAACACTGGTCTGAGTTTGGACACAGTGGCTCATATCTGTAATCTCAGCACTTTGGAAGGCCGAGGCAGGAGGTTCACTTGAGGCCAGGAGTTTGAGACCAGCCTGGGCAATAAGACTCCATGTCTACAAATAATAATAATAATTAGCCAAATGTGATGGCCTGCACCTGTAATCCTAGCTACTCAAGAGGCTGAGTCAGGAGGATCCCTAGAGCCCAGGTGGTCAAGGCTGCAGTGAGCTAGGATTGCATCACTTTACTTCAGCCTGGGTGAAGCAAGGTCCTGTTTCTAAAAAGGAAAAAAAAGTATTTTCTGAAGGGTACACCTCAGAGTAAAATAAAATAAAAAAAACTGGCTTAAACATACACTGCAATTCCAAAAAGACTAATACAGTTCTTCCATATTTCACTGTTTAGAAGAGGTTGCAAAAAGTTCCTTATGAGAGAGTTTTGTAAATGAGACCTCAACACCTGTCATATGGAGAGAGAAAACAGGTTTTCATGCTCTGACAATTCTATGCTTTATCTAAGTAGTTCTAAGTGAAAACCTGAAGCAAATAAAATTGAAGCCACGATGTTTTCATCAGGGGAAATTAGCCACTCAGTGAATACTCAATTTTCACGGGGAGTGATGGTGATTAGGAAGCTGTGAAAACACCTGCTAAAATTGTTTCTGAAAAACCCTCACATTTTCAGCTTCCTTGGAAAGCTGAGATTCATTTTCTGAGCACAGTCTTGTTACACGTTGACCATCCTATCAAGAGTACCTGGTCCACGTGTCAGGGGCAGTGGATCAAAGCCCTTGCCCGCCTTGCACTTTTTGCAAATACTGAGCTCCCTGATTTAAGAACAAGATGAAGGGAGCCACAGGAGCCAGAAAGGACTGAGGCAATGTTGTCACCACAACACAGATTCTGTCTCCAAGGTCTTTGGTTAACTTTTGGAAAAGAAATGAAGTTCCTTCTTTCTGTCCCCAGTCTGCCCATACACTTCTACACTCATTTTGGTTCTGGGGATTTGAACTTCTTCCTGGGCCGGTAGCTCCATTGTCTGTTTTTCATCAGTAAGTACCATTTCTTACAGAAAGTCTTAGATCTTTCACATCACGTCATCAACTTTACCAATTTTAGCAGAGCTTGGTGGCATGTGCCTGTAGTCCCAGCTACTTGGGAGGTTGAGGCAGGAGAATCATTTGAGCCCAGAAGTCCAAGTCTTTAGAGCACTATTATTGTACCTGTGAAGAGCAACTGCACTTCAGCCTGGGCAACATAGCAAGACCCTATCTCTTTTTAAAAAATGAATTTATTTGAGCTAGCTGCAAAAGTTTTTTATTATATTTTAAGTTCTGGAATACATGTGCAGAATGTGCAGGTTTGTTTACACATGCCATGGTGGTTTGCTGCACCCACCAGCCCATCATCTACATTAGGTATTTCTCCTAATGCTATCCCTCTCCTAGCCCCTCACCCCCCAATGGGACCCAATGTGTGATGTTTCCCTGCCTGTGTCTATGTGTTCTTATTGTTCAACTCCCACTTATGAGTGAGAACATGGTGGTGTTTGGTTTTCTGTTCTTGTGTTAGTTTGCTGAGGATGATGGTTTCCAGCTTCATCCATGTCCCTGCAAAGAACATGACCTCATCTTTTTTTATGGCTGCATGGTATTCCATGGTGTATATGTGGCACATTTTCTTTATCCAGTCTTTCACTGATGGGCATTTGGGTTGGTTCCAAGTCAGTATTCACTATTCACTATTGTGAACAGTGCTGCAATAACCATACGTGTGCATGTGTCTTTATAGTAGAATGATTTATAATCCTTTGGGTATATACCCAGTGATGGGATTGCTGAGTCAAATGATATTTCTGGTTCTAGATCCTTGAAGAATTGCCACACTGTCTTCCACAATAGTTGACCTAATTTATACTCCCATCAACAGTGTAAAAGCATTCCTATTTCTACACATCCTCTCCAGCATCTGTTGTTTCCTGACTTTTTAATGATTGCCATTCAAACTGGTGTGAGATGGAATCTAATTGAGGTTTTGATTTGCATTTCTCTAATGACCAGTGATGATGAGCTTTTTTTCATATGTTTGTTGGTTGCATAAATGTCTTCTTTAAGAAGTACCCGTTCATATCCTTCACCTGCTTTTTGATAAGGTATTTTTTTCCTTGTAAATTTATTTAAGTTCTTTGGAGATTCTGGATATTAGCCGTTTGTCAGATGGATAGATTGCAAAATTTTCTCCCATTCTGTAGGTTGCCTATTCACTATGATAATAGTTTCTTTTGCTGTGCAGAAGCTCTTTAGTTTAATTAGATCCCATTTGTCAATTTTGGCTTTTGTTGCCGTTGCTTTTGGTGTTTTAGTCGTGAAGTCTTTGCCCATACCTATGTCCTGAATGGTATTGCCTAGGTTTTCTTCTAGGGATTTTATGGTTTTAGGTCTTACATTTAAGTCTTTAGTCCATCTTGAGTTAATTTTTGTAAAAGGTGTAAGGAAGGGATCCAGTTTCAGTTTTCTACATATGGCTAGCCAGTTTTCCAAACGCCATTTATTAAATAGGGAATCCTTTCCCCATTGCTTGTTTTTGTCAGGTTTGTCAAAGATCAGATGGTTGTAGGTGTATGGTGTTATTTCTGAGGCCTCTGTTCTGTTCCATTGGTCTATATATCTGTTTTGGTTCCAGTACCATGCTGTTTTGGTTACTGTCGCCTTGTAGTATAGTTTGACATCACGTAGCATGATGCCTCCAGCTTTATTCTTTTTGCTCAAGATTTTCTTGGCTATGTGGGCTCTTTTTTGGTTTCATATGAAATTTAAAGTAGTTTTTTCTAATTCTGTTAAAGTCAATGGTAGCTTGATGGGGGGGGGATAGTGTTGAATGTATAAATAACTTTGGGCAGTATGGCCATTTTCATGATATTGATTCTTGTTATCCATGAGCACAGAATGTTTTCCATTTGCTTGTGTCATCTCTCATTTCCTTGAGCAGTAGTTTGTAGTTCTTCTTGAGGAGATCCTTCACATCTCTTGTAAGTTGTATTCCTATGTGTTTTATTCTCTTTGTAGCAATTGTGACTGGGAGTTCACTCATGATTTGGCTGTCTGTCTGTTATTGGTGTACAGGAATGCTTGTGATTTTTGCCCACTGATTTTGTATCCTGAGACTTTGCCGAAGTTGCTTATCAGCTTAAGGAGATTTTGGGCTGAGACTATGGGGTTTTGCAAAGATATAATTATGTCATCTGCAAACAGACAATTTGAGTTGCTCTCTTCCTATGTGAATACCCTTTATTTCTTTCTCTCGCCTGATTGACCTGGCCAGAACTTCCAATACTACATTGAATAGGAGTGGTGAGAGAGGGCATCCTATTCTTGTGCTGGTTTTCAAAGGGAGCGCTTCCAGTTTTTGGCCATTCAGTATGATATTGGCTGTGGGTTTGTCATAAATAGCTCTTATTTTGAGATACATTCCATCAATACCTAGTTTATTGAGAGTTTATAGCATAAAAGGCTGTTGAATTTTGTTGAAGGCCTTTTCTGCATCTATTGAGATAATCATACAGTTGTTGTCATTGGTTCTGTTTATGTGATGGATTACTTTTATTGATTTGTGTAGGTTGAACCAGCCTTGCATCCCAGGGATGAAGCCAACTTGATCATGGTGGATGAGCTTTTCGATGTGCTGCTGGATTGAGTTTGCCAATATTTTATTGAGGATTTTTGCGCTGATGTTCATCAGGGATATTGGCCTGAAATTTTCTTTTTTTGTTGCATCTCTGCCAGGTTTTGGTATCAGGATGATGCTGGCCTCATAAAATGAGTTAGGCAGAAGTCCCTCTTTTTCTATTATTTGGAATAGTTTCAGAAGGAATGGTACCAGCTCCTCTTTGTACCTCTGGTAGAATTTGGCTGTGAATCTGTCTGGTCCTGGACATTTTTTGGTTGGCAGGCTATTAATTACTGCCTCAATTTCAGAACTTGTTATTGGTCTATTCAGGGATTTGACTTCTTCCTACTTTAGACTTGGGAGGGTGTATGTGCCCAGGAATTTATCCATTTCTTCTAGATTTTCTAGTTTATTTGCATACAGGTGTTTATAGTATTCTGTGATGGTAGTTTGTATTTCTGCAGGATCAGTGGTGATCTCCGCTTTATCATTTTTTGTTGCATCTATGTGAATATTCTCTCCTTTCTTCTTTATTAGCCTGGCTAGCGGTATATTTTGTTGATCTTTTCAAAAAACCAGCTCCTGGATTCATTGATTTTTTGAAGGGTTTTTTGTGTCTCTATCTCCTTCAATTCTACTCTGATCTTAGTTATTTCTTGTCTTCTGCTAGCTTTTGAATTTGTTTGCTCTTGCTTCTCTAATTCTTTTAATTGTGATGTTAGGGTGTCAATTTTTATTTTATTTTTATTTTATTATTATTATACTTTAAGTTTTAGGGTACATGTGCACAATGTGCAGGTTAGTTACATAAGTATACATGTGCCATGCTGGTGTGCTGCACCCATTAACTCGTCATTTAGCATTAGGTATAGCTCCTAATGCTATCCCTCCCCACTCCCCCTACCCTACAACAGTCCCCAGAGTGTGTTGTTCCCCTTTCTGTGTCCAAGTGTTCTCATTGTTCAGTTCCCACCTATAAGTGAGAACATGCAGTGTTTGGTTTTTTGTCCTTGTGATAGTTGACTGAAAATGATGATTTCCAATTTCATCCATGTCCCTACAAAAGACATGAACTCATCATTTTTTATGGCTGCATAGTATTCCATGGTGTATATGTGCCACATATTCTTAATCCAGTCTATCATTGTTGGACATTTGGGTTGGTTCCAAGTCTTTGCTATTGTGAATAGTGCCACAATAAACATACGTGTGCATGTGTCTTTATAGCAGCATGATTTATAATCCTTTGGGTATATACCCAGTAATGGGATGGCTGGGTCAAATGGTATTTCTAGTTCTAGATCCCTGAGGAATCACCAAGCTGACTTCCACAATGGTTGAACTAGTTTACAGTCCCACCAACAGTGTAAAAGTGTTCCTATTTCTCCACATCCTCTCCAGCACCTGTTGTTTCCTGACTTTTTAATGATTGCCATTCTAACTGGTGTGAGATGCTATCTCATTGTGGTTTTGATTTGCATTTCTCTGATGGTCAGTGATATGAACATTTTTTCATGTGTCTTTTGGCTGCATAAATGTCTTCTTTTGAGAAGTGTCTGTTCATGTCCTTCGCCCACTTTTTGATGGGGTTGTTTGTTTTTTTCCTGTAAATTTGTTTGAGTTCATTGTAGATTCTGGATATTAGCCCTTTGTCAGATGAGCAGGTTGCGAAAATTTTCTCCCATTTTTTAGGTTGCCTGTTCACTCTGATGGTAGTTTCTTTTGCTGTGCAGAAGCTCTTTAGTTTAATTAGATCCCATTTGTCAATTTTGGCTTTTGTTGCCATTGCTTTTGGCATTTTAGACATGAAGTCCTTGCCCATGCCTATGTCCTGAATGGTAATGCCTAGGTTTTCTTCTAGGGTTTTTATGGTTTTAGGTCTAATATTTAAGACTTTAATGCATCTTGAATTAATTTTTGTATAAGGTGTAAGGGAGGGATCCAGTTTCAGCTTTCTACATATGGCTAGCCAGTTTTCCCAGCACCATTTATTAAACAGGGAATCCTTTCTCCATTGCTTGTTTTTCTCAGGTTTGTCAAAGATCAGATAGCTGTAGACATGCGGTGTTATTTCTGAGGGCTTTGTTCTGTTCCATTGATCTATATCTCTGTTTTGATACCAGTACCATGGTGTTTTGGTTACTGTAGCCTTGTAGTATAGTTTGAAGTCAGGTAGCATGATGCCTCCAGCTTTGTTCTTTTGGCTTAGGATTGCCTTGGCGATGCGGGCTCTTTTTTGGTTCCATATGAACTTTAAAGTAGTTTTTTCCAATTCTGTGAAGAAAGTCATTGGTAGCTTGATGGGGATGGCACTGAATCTATAAATTACCTTGGGCAGTATGGCCATTTTCACGATATTGATTATTCCTACCCATGAGCATGGAATGTTCTTCCATTTGTTTGTATCCTCTTTTATTTCATTGAGCAGTGGTTTGTAGTTCTCCTTGAAGAGGTCCTTCACATCCCTTGTAAGTTGGATTCCTAGGTATTTTATTTTCTTTGAAGCAATTGTGAATGGGAGTTCACTCATGATTTGGCTCTCTGTTTGTCTGTCATTGGTGTATAAGAATGCTTGTGATTTTTGTACATTGATTTTGTATCCTGAGACTTTGCTGAAGTTGCTTATCAGCTTAAGGAGATTTTGGGCTGAGACGATGGGGTTTTCTAGATATACAATCATGTCGTCTGCAAACAGGGACAATTTGACTTCCTCTTTTCCTAACTGAATACCCTTCATTTCTTTCTCCTGCCTAATTGCCCTGGCCAGAACTTCCAACAGTATGTTGAATAGGAGTGGTGAGAGAGGGCATCCCTGTCTTGTGCCAGTTTTCAAAGGGAATGCTTCCAGCTTTTGCCCATTCAGTATGATATTGGCTGTGGGTTTGTCATAGATAGCTCTTATTATTTTGAGATACGTCTCATCAATACCTAATTTATTGAGAGTTTTTAGCATGAGGGATTGTTGAATTTTGTCAAAGGCCTTTTCTGCATCTATTGAGATAATCACACAGTTTTTGTCTTTGGTTCTGTTTATATGCTGGATTACACTGATTGATTTGCATATATTGAACCAGGCTTGCATCCCAGGGATGAAGCCCACTTGATCATGGTGGATAAGCTTTTTGATGTGCTGCTGGATTCGGTTTGCCAGTATTTTATTGAGGATTTTTGCATCAATGTTCATCAAGGATATTGGTCTAAAATTCTCTTTATTGGTTGTGTCTCTGCCCGGCTTTGGTATCAGGATGATGCTGACCTCATAAAATGAGTTAGGGAGGATTCCCTCTTTTTCTATTGATTGGAATAGTTTCAGAAGGAATGGTACCAGTTCCTCCTTGTACCTCTGGTAGAATTCGGCTGTGAATCCATCTGGTCCTGGACTCTTTTTGGTGGGTAAGCTATTGATTATTGCCACAATTTCAGAGCCTGTTATTGGTCTATTCAGAGATTCAACTTCTCCTGGTTTAGTCTTGGGAGGGTGTATGTGTCGAGGAATTTATCCATTTCTTCTAGATTTTCTAGTTTATTTGTGTAGAGGTGTTTGTAGTATTCTCTGATGGTAGTTTGTATTTCTGTGGGATTGGTGGTGATATCCCCTTTATCATTTTTTATTGCGTCTATTTGATTCTTCTCTCTTTTTTTATTTATTAGTCTTGATAGCGGTGTTATCAATTTTGTTGATCCTTTCAAAAAACAGCTTCTGGATTCATTAAATTTTTGAAGGGTTTTTTGTGTCTCTATTTCCTTCAGTTCTACTCTGATTTTAGTTATTTCTTGCCTTCTGCTAGCTTTTGAATGTGTTTGCTCTTGCTTTTCTAGTTCTTTTAATTGTGATGTTAGGATGTCAATTTTGGATCTTTCCTGCTTTCTCTTGTGGGCATTTAGTGCTATAAATTTCCCTCTACACACTCCTTTGAATGTGTCCCAGAGATTCTGGTATGTTGTGTCTTTGTTCTCGTTGGCTTCAAAGAACATCTTTATTTCTGCCTTCATTTCATTATGTACCCAGTAGTCATTCAGGAGCAGGTTGTTCAGTTTCCATGTAGTTGAGAGGTTTTGACTGAGTTTCTTAATCCTGAGTTCTAGTTTGATTACACTGTGGTCTGAGAGACAGTTTGTTATAATTTCTGTTCTTTTACATTCGCTGAGGAGAGCTTTACTCCCAAGTGTGTGGTCAATTTTGGGATAGGTGAGGTGTGGTGCTGAAAAAAATGTTTATTCTGTGGATTTGGGGTGGAGAGTTCTGTAGATGTCTATTAGGTCCGCTTGGTGCAGAGCTGAGTTCAATTCCTGGGTATCCTTGTTAACTTTCTGTCTCATTGATCTGTCTAATGTTGACAGTGGGGTGTTAAAGTCTCCCATTATTATTGTGTGGGAGTCTAAGTCTCTTTGTAGGTCCCTCAGGACTTGCTTTATGAATCTGGGTGCTCCTGTATTGGGTGTATATATATTTAGGATAGATAGCTCTTCTTGTTGAATTGATCCCTTTACCATTATGTAATGGCCTTCTTTGTCTCTTTTGATCTTTGTTGGTTTAAAGTCTGTTTTATCAGAGACTAGGATTGCAACCCCTGCCTTTTTTTGTTTTCCATTTGCTTGGTAGATCTTCCTCCATCCTTTCTTTTGAGCCTATATGTGTCTCTGCATGTGAGATGGGTTTCCTGAATACAGCACACTGATGGGTCTTGACTCTTTATCCAATTTGCCAGTCTGTGTCTTTTAATTGGAGCATTTAGTCCATTTACATTTAAAGTTAATATTGTTATGTGTGAATTTGATCCTGTCATTATGATGTTAGCTGGTTATTTTGCTCGTTAGTTGATGCAGTTTCTTCCTAGTCTCGATGGTCTTTACATTTTGGCATGATTTTGCAGTGGCTGGTACCAATTGTTCATTTCCATGTTTAGTGCTTTCTTCAGGAGCTCTTTTAGGGCAGGCCTGGTGGTGACAGAATCTCTCAGCATTTGCTTGTCTGTAAAGTATTTTATTTCTCCTTCACTTATGAAGCTTAGTTTGGCTGGATATGAAATTCTGGGTTGAAAATTCTTTAAGAATATTGAATATTGGCCCCCAGTCTCTTCTGGCTTGCAGAGTTTCTGCCGAGAGATCCGCTGTTAGTCTGATGGGCTTCCCTTTGTGTGTAACCCGACCTTTCTCTCTGGCTGCCCTTAACATTTTTTCCTTCATTTCAACTTTGGTGAATCTGACAATTATGTGTCTTGGAGTTGCTCTTCTCGAGGAGTATCTCTGTGGCGTTCTCTGTATTTCCTGAATCTGAATGTTGGCCTGCCTTGCTAGATTGGGGAAGTTCTCCTGGATAATATCCTGCAGAGTGTTTTCCAACTTGGTTCCATTCTCCCCGTCATTTTCAGGTACACCAATCAGACATAGATTTGGTCTTTTCACATAGTCCCATATTTCTTGGAGGCTTTGTTCGTTTCCTTTTATTCTTTTCTCTCTAAACTTCCCTTCTCGCTTCATTTCATTCATTTCATCTTCCATCACTGATACCCTTTCTTCCAGTTGATTGCATCGGCTCCTGAGGCTTCTGCATTCTTCACGTAGTTCTCGAGCCTTGGCTTTCAGCTCCATCAGCTCCTTTAAGCACTTCTCTGTATTGGTTATTGTAGTTATACATTCATCTAAATTTTTTTCAAAGTTTTTAACTTCGTTGCCTTTGGTTTGAATTTCCTCCTGTAGCTCGGAGTAGTTTGATTGTCTGAAGCCTTCTTCTCTCAACTTGTCAAAGTCATTCTCCGTCCAGCTTTGTTCTAGGGTGTCAATTTGGACCTCTCCTGCTTTCTCCTGTGGACATTTACTCTACAAATTTCCCTCTAAACACTGCTTTACCTGTGTCCCAGAGATTCTGGGAAGTTGTGTCTTTGTTCTCATTGGTTTCAAAGAACTTGTTTATTTCTGCCTTCATTTCATTATTTACCCAGTAGTCATTCAGGAGCAGGTTGTTCAGTTTCCAGGTAGTTGTGCGGTTTTGAGTGAGTTTCTTAATCCTGATTTCTAAGTTGATTGCACTGTGGTCTGAGAGACTGTTTGTTATGATTTCTGTTCTTTTGCATTTGCTGAGGAGTGTTTTACTTCCAATTATGTGATCAATTTTAGAAATAGTGCTATGTGGTGCTGAGAAGAATGTACATTCTATTGATTTGGGGTGGAGAGTTCTGTGGGTGTCTATTAGGTCTGCTTTGTCCAGAGCCGAGTTCAGGTCCTGAATATCCTTGTTAATTTTCTGTCCTGTTGATCTGTCTAATATTAATGGTGGGATGTTAGACTCTAACACAATACTAGTGGGAGACTTTACATCTCTTTGTAAGGTGTCTAAGAACTTGCTTTATGAATCTGGGTGCTCCTGTATTGAGTGCATATATATTTAAGATATTTAGCTCTTCTTACTGCATTGATCCCGTTACCATTTTGTAATGCTCTTCTTTGTCTTTTTTGATCTTTGTTGGTTTAAAGTCTGTTTTATCAGAGAGTAGGATTGCAACCCCTGCTTTTTTTTTGCTTTTCACTTTGTAAATATTCCTCCATCCCTTTATTTTGAGCCTATTTGTGTCTTTGCACATGTGGTGGGTCTCCTGAATACAGCACACCGATGAGTCTTGACTCTTTATCCAGCTTTCCAGTCTTGTGGCTTTTAATTGGGGCATTTAACCCATTTACATTTAAGGTTAATGTCGTTATGTGTGAATTTGATCCTGTCTCTATTATGCTAGCTCTTTTTTTTTTTTTTTTTGCCTGTTAGTTGATGCAGTTTCTTCATAGTGTTGATGGTCTTTACAATTTGGTATGTTTTTGCAGTGGCTGATACCAGTTGTTCCCCTCCATGTTTAGTGCTTCCTTCAGGAGCTCTTGTAAGGCAGGCCTGGTGGTGACAAAATCCCTCAGCATTTGCTTGTCTGCAAAGGATTTTATTTCTCCTTCACTTACAAAGCTTAGTTTGGCTAGATATGAAATTCTGGGTTGAAAATTCTTTTCTTTAAGAATGTTGAATATTGGCCCCTATTCTCTTCTGGCTTGTAGGGTTTCTGCAGAGAGATCCACTGTTAGTCTGATGGGCATCCCTTTGTGGCCAACCCAACCTTTCTCTCTGGCTGCCCTTAACATTTTTTCCTTCATTTCAACTTTGGTGACTCTAATGATTATGTGTCTTGGGGTTGCTCTTCTCAAGGAGTATCTTTGTGGTGTTCTCTGTATTTCCTGAATTTGAATGTTGGCCTGTCTTGCTAGTTTGGGGAAGTTCGTTTGGGTAATATCCTGAAGAGTGTTTTCCAACTTGGTTCCATTCTCCCCATCACTTTCAGGTACACCAAGCAAACATAGGTTTGGTCTTTTCACATAGTCTCATATTTCTTGGAGGCTTTGTTCCTTTCTTTTCGTTCTTTTTTCTCTAATCTTGTCTTCATGCTTTATTTCATTCAGTTGATCTTCAATCTCTGATATCCTTTCTTCTGCTTTATCGATTCGGCTATTGATACTTGTGTATGCTTCACAGAGTTCTCATGCTATGTTTTTCAGCTCCATCAGGTCATGTATGTTCTCTAAACTGGTTATTCTAGTTAGCAATTCCTCTCACCTCTTTTCAAGGTTCTTCCTTGCATTCTGTTAGAACATGCTCCTTTAGCTAGGAGGAGTTTGTTATTACTCACCCTTTGAAGCCTACTTTTGTCAGTTCGTCAAACTCATTCTCCGTCCAGTTTTGTTCCCTCGCTGGCAAGGAGTTGTGATCCTTTGAAAGAGAAGAGGCATTCTGGTTTTTGGAATTTTCAGTCTTTTTGCGGTGGTTTCTCCTCATCTATGTGGATTTATTTACCTTTGTTCTTTGATGTTGGTGACCTTCAAATGGGGCTTCTGAGTGGATGTCCTTTTTGTTGATGTGTTGATGTTGATGCTATTTCTGTTTGTTAGTTTTGCTTGTAACAGTCAGGCCTCTCTGCTGTGGGTCTGCTAGTTTGTTGGAGGTCCACTCCAGACCCTGTTTGCCTGGATATCACCAGCGAAGGCTGCAGAACAGCAAAGATTGCTGCCTGTTCCTTCCTCTGTAAGCTTTGTCCCAGAGGGGCACCCACCAGATGCCAGCCAGGGCTCTCCTCTACAAGGTGTCTGTCAACACCTGTTGGGAGGTATCTCCCACTCAGGAGACATGGGGGTCAGGGACCCAGTTGAGGAGGCAGTTTGACCTTTAGCAGAGCTCGAATGCTGTGCTGGGAGATCCACTGCTCTCTTCAGAGCCGGCAGGCAGGGATGTTTAAGTCTGCTGAAGTTGCACCCACAGCTGCCCCTTCCCCCATATGCTCTGTCCCAGGGAGAGGAGAATTTATCTATAACCCTCTGACTGGGGCTGCTGCCTTTTGTTCAGAGATGCCTTGCCCAGAGAAGAGGAATCTAGAGAGGCAGTCTGGCCACAGTGGCTTTGCTGAGCTGTGGAGGGTGCTGCTCAGTTAGAAATTCCCAGTGGCTTTGTTTACACTGTGAGGGGAAAACCACCTACTCAAGACTCAGCAATGGTGGATACCCCTCCCCCACAAACCAAGCTTGAGCGTCCTAGGTCGGTTTCAGACTGCTGTGCCGACAGCAAGAATTTCAAACCAGTGGATCTTAGCTTGCTGGGTTCTGTGGGGAGGGGATCCTCTGAGCTAGATCACTTGGTTCCCTGGCTTCAGCCCCCTTTCCAGAGGAGTGAACAGTTCTGTCTCACTGGCATTCCAGGCGCCACTGGTGTATGAAACAAACAAACAAACAAACAAAAAAATCCTTGCAACTAGCTCAGTGGCTTCCCAAACAGCCACCCAGTTTTGTGCTTGAAACCCAGGGCCCTGGTGGTGTAGGCACCTGAGGGAATCTCCTGATCTGTGGGTTGTGAAGACCTTGGGAAAATCATAGTATCTGGGCCAGAGTTCACTGTTCCTCATGGCACAGTCCCACGTGGCTTCCCTTGGCTAGGGAAGGGAGTTCCCTGACCCATTGCCCTCTGAGGGCTGCACCCACTGTCTAACCAGTTCCAGTGAGATGAGCCGGGTACCTCAGTTGGAAATGCAGAAATCACCCACCTTCCGTGTTGATCTTGCTGGGAGCTTCAGACCAGAGCTGTTTCTACTCGGCCATCTTGCCAGCCTTCCTCAGGAGTTTTTTTTGTTTGTTTTTCGTACCCCAGTGGTGCCTGGAATGCCCATGAGAGAACGATTCACTCCCCTGGAGAGGGGGCTGAAGCCAGGGAGCCAAGTGGTCTGGCTCATCGGATCCCACCCCCATGGAGCCCAGCAAGCTAAGATCCACTGGCTTGAAATTCTTGCTGCCAGCACTGCAGTCTGAAACCTACCTGGGAGGCTCAAGCTTGGTGGCGGGGTAGGGGTGTCTGCCATTACTGAGGTGTGAGTAGGTGGTTTTCCCCTCACAGTGTGAACAAAGTCTCCGGAGCCCACCTCAGCTCGGCAAAGCCACTTTAGCCAGACTGCCTCTCTAGATTCCTCTTCTCTGGGCAGGGTGCCTCTAAAAGAAAGGCAGCACCCCCAGTCAGGGGCTTATAGATAAAACTCCTATCTCCCTGGGACAGAGTACCTGGGGGAAGGGGCGGCTGTGGGCACAGCTTCAGCAGACTTAAACATTCCTGCCTGTTGGCTCTGAAGAGAGCAATGGATCTCCCAGCACAGCACTCAGTACAGAGTGGCAAAATTGGATGCAGAGTCAAGACTCATCGGTGTGCTGTATTCAAGAGGCCCATCTCATGTGCAAAGACACACATAGGCTCAAAATAAAGGGATGGAGGAATATTTACAAAGTAAGTGGAAAGGAAAAAAAAGCAGGGTTTGCAATCCTACTCTCTGATAAAACAGACTTTAAACCAACAAAGATCAAAAAAGACAAAGAAGGGCATTACAAAGTGGTAAAGGGATCAATGCAATAAAAAGAGCTAAATATCTTAAATATATATGCACTCAGTACAGGAGCACTCAGATTCATAAAGCAAGTTCTTAGACACCTTACAAAGAGATGTAAAGTCTTCCGCTATTATTGTGTTAGAGTCTAACACCCCACCATTAATATTAGACAAATCAACAAGACAGAAAATTAACAAGGATATGCAGGACTTGAATTCAGCTCTGGATGAAGCAGACCTAATAGACATCTACAGAACTCTCCACCCCAAATCAATAGAATGTACATTCTTCTCAGCACCACATAGCACTATTTCTAAAATTGATCACATAATTGGAAGTAAAACACTCCTCAGCAAATGCAAAAGATCAGAAATCATAACAAACAGTCTCTCAGACCACAGTGCAATCAACTTAGAACTCAGGATTAAGAAACTCACTCAAAACCGCACAACTACCTGGAAACTGAACAACCTGCTCCTGAATGACTACTGGGTAAATAATGAAATGAAGGCAGAAACAAATAAGTTCTTTGAAACCAATGAGAACAAAGACACAACTTCCGAGAATCTCTGGGACACAGGTAAAGCAGTGTTTAGAGGGAAATTTATAGCAGTAAATGCCCACAGGAGAAAGTGAGAAAATTCTAAAACAACACCCTAACATCACAATTAAAAGAGCTAGAGAAACAAGAGCAAACAAATTCAAAAGCTAGCAGAAGACAAGAAATAACTAAGATCAGAGTAGAATTGAAGGAGATAGGCCGGGCGCGGTGGCTCACACCTGTAATCCCAGCACTGGGAGGCAGAGGTGGGCAGATCACGAGGTCGGGAGATCGAGACCATCCTGGCTAACACAGTGAAACCCCGTCTCTACTAAAAATACAAAAAATTAGCTGGGCGTGGTGGCGGGCGCCTGTGGCCCCAGCTACTCTGGAGGCTGAGGCAGGAGAATGGCGTGAACCCGGGAGGCAGAGCTTGCAGTGAGCCGAGATTGTGCCACTGCTCTCCAGACTGGCTGACAGAGCGAGACTCTGTCTCAAAGAGAGAGAGAAAAAAAAAAAGAACTGAAGGAGATAGAGACACAAAAAACCCTTCAAAAAATCAATGAATCCAGGAGCTGGTTTTTTGAAAATATCAACACAGTAGATAGACCTCTAGCCAGACTAATAAAGAAGAAAGGAGAAAATATTCAAATAGATGCAACAGAAAATGATAAAGGGGAGATCACCACTGATCCCACAGAAATACAAACTACTATCAGAGAATACTATAAACACCTCTATGCAAATAAAGTAGAAAATCTAGAAGAAATGCATAAATTCCTGGACACATACCCCCTCCCAAACTAAACCAGGAAGAAGTTGAATCCCTGAACAGACCAATAACAAGTTCTGAAATTGAGGTAGTAATTAATAGCCTACCAACCAAAAGTCCAGGACCAGACAGATTCACAGCCGAATTCTACCAGGGGTGCAAAGTGGAGCTGGTACCATTCCTTCTGAAACTATTCCAAACAATAGAAAAAGAGGGACTCCTCCTTAACTCATTTTATGAGGCCAGCATCATTCTGATATCAAAACCTGGCAGAGACACAAGAAAAAAAGAAAATTTCAGGCCAATATCCCTGATGAACATCAGTGCAAAAATCTTCAATAAAATATTGGCAAACTGAATCCAGCAGCACATTAAAAAGCTTATCTGGCCAGGTGCGGTGGCTCATGCCTGTAATCCCAGCACTTTGGGAGGCTGAGGCAGGTGGATCACGAGGTCAAGAGATTGAGACCATCGTGGCCAACATGGTGAAACCCTGTCTCTACTAAAAATAGAAAAATTAGCTGGGCGTGGTGGTGTGTGCCTGTAGTCCCAGCTACTCAAGAAGCTGAGATGGGAGAATTGCTTGAACCTGGGAAATGGAGGTTACATTGAGCTGAGATGCCACTGCACTCCAGCCTGGTGACAGAGTGAGACTCTGTCTCAAAAAAAAAAAAAAAAAAATGCTTATCCATCCTGATCCAGTTGGCTTCATCCCTGGAATGCAAGGGTGATTCAACATATGCAAATCAATAAACGTAATCCATCACATAAACAGAACCAATGACAAAAACAACATGATTATCTCAATAGATGCAGAAAAGGCCTTCCATAAAATTCAACCCCCCTTCATGCTAAAACCACTCAGTAGACTAGGTATTGATGAAACGTATTCAAAATAATAAGAGCTATTTATGAAAAACCCACAGCCAATATCATAATGAATGGCCAAATGCTGGAAGGATTCCCTTTGAAAACCGGCACAAGACAAGGATGCCCTCTCTCACCACTCCTGTTCAACATAGTATTGGAAGTTCTGGCCAGGTCAATCAGACAAGAGAAAGAAATAAATGTATTCAAATAGGAAGAGAGGAAGTCAAATTATCTCTCTTTGCAGATGACATGATTATATAATTAGAAAACCCCATTGTCTCAGCCCAAAATCTCCTTAAGCTGATAAGCAACTTTGGCAAAGTCTCAGGATATAAAATCAGTGTGCAAAAATCACAAGTATTTCTATAAACCAATAATAGAGAGCCAAATCATGAGTGAACTCCCAGTCACAATTGCTACAAAGAGAATAAAATACATAGGAATACAGCTTACAAGAGCTGTGAAGGACCTCCTCAAGAAGAACTACAAACCACTGTTCGAGGAAATAAGAGAGGACACAAGCAAATGGAAAAACATTCCATGCTCATGAATAGGAAGAATCAATATCATGAAAATGGCCGTACTGCCCAAAGTAATTTATACATTCAATACTATCCCCATCAAGCTGCCATTGACTTTCTTAACAGAATTAGAAAAAAACTACTTTAAATTTCATTTGGAACCAAAACAGAGCCCACATAGCCCAGATCATCCTAAGCAAAAAGAACAAACCTGGAGACATTACACTACCTGACTTCAAACTATAGTACAAGGCTACATAACCAAAATAGTATGGTACTGGTATCAAAATAGATATGTAGACCAATGGAACAGAACAGAGGCCTCAGAAATAACACCACACATCTACAACCATCTGATCTTTGACAGACCTGACAAAAACAAGCAATGGGGAAAGGATTCCCTATTTAATAAATGGTGTTAGGAAAACTGGCTAGCCATATGCAGAAAACTGAAACTGGACCCCTTCCTTACACCTTTTACAAAAATTAACTCAAGATGGATTAAAGACTTAAATGTAAGACCTAAAACCATAAAAACCCTAGAAGAAAACCTAGGCAATACCATTCAGGACATAGGCATGGGCAAATATTTCATGACTAAAACACCAAAAGCAATGGTAACAAAAGCCACAATTCACAAATGGGCTCTAATTAAACTAAACAGTTTCTGTACAGCAAAAAAAAACTATCATCAGAGTGAACAGGCAACCTATAGAATGGGAGAAAATTTTTGCAATCTATCCATCTGAAAGGGTTAATATCAAGATGCTGCAAGGAACTTAAAGTCACAAGAAAAAAACAACCCCATCAAAAAGTGGGCGAAGGATATGAACAGATACTTTTCAAAAGAAGACATATATGTGACCAACAAACATATGAATAAAAGCTCATCATCACTGGTCATTAGAGAAATACAAATCAAAACCACAGTAAGATACCATATCACACCAGTTAGAATGGCGATTATTAAAAAGTCAGTAAACTACAGATGCTGGAGAGGATGTTGAGAAATAGGAATGCTTTTATACTGTTGATGGGAGTGTAAATTAGCTCAAGTATTGTGGAAGACAGTGTGGCGATTCCTCAAGGATCTAGAACTGGAAATACCATTTGACCCAGCAATTCCATTACTGGCTATATACCCAAAGAATTATAAATCATTCTACTATAAAGACACATGCACACGTATGTTTCTTGCAGCACTATTCACAGTAGCAAAGACTTGGAACCAACCCAAATGCCCATCAATGTTTTACTGGATAAACAAATTGTGGCACATATATACCATGCAATAACTATGCAGCCATAAAAAAGAATGAGTTCATATCCTTTGGAGGGACATGAATGAAGCTGGAAACAGTCATTCTCAGCAAAGTAACTCAGGAACAGAAAGCCAAACACTGCATGTCCTCCCTTATAAGTGGGAGTTAAACAATGAGAACATATGGGCACAGGGAGGGGAATATTACACAAGGGGGCCTGTTGCGGGTGGGGGGCAAGGGGAGGGATAGCATTGGGAGAAATACCTAATGTAGATGACGGGTTGATGGGTGCAGCAAACCACCATGGCACATGTATACCTATGTAACAAACCTGCACGTTCTGCACATGTATCCCAGAACTTAAAGTATCATAATAAAAAATTCATTTAAGTGATCTTTACCCAGACCTTCTCTTGTTTCTGCTTTTTTCACCTATTTCTATAATTCATTGATTTTTTTTTTTGTTCATTGTTTTACTTTTAAAATACAAATACTTCTGCCTTTGGTAATCTGTTATAAGCTACCCTCATCTAACAATTTTCTCCATTTTTCAATTTTTGCTAATACATTTTCGGAGTATTCTAATACACATTTCAGATTTTTATCTACCTAGATAAAACACCTCAATATCTGAAGGCCTATATCCTGCAAATGTAGCATGTGATAAATTTTAGTATATATCATGTCTTTTTTTTTTTGTTTTTTTTTTTGAGGTGGCCTTGCTCTATTGCCCAAGCTGGAGTGCAGTGGCACAGTCATAGCTCACTGCAGCCTCCACCTCCTGGGCTTAAGCAATCCTCTTACCTCCATCTCCCAAATAGCTGGGACCACAGGTGTGTGCAACCATGCCTGGCTAATTTTTATTTTTTGTGGAGACAGGGTCTCAGAAGTTATCCAGGCTGGTCTCAGATTCCTGAGTTCAAGCGATGCACCCACCTTGGCCTCCCATAGTGCTGGGATTACAGGCATAAACCACCACATCCAGCCCATGTCTGTATTAAGTTGATTATATACAAAGCAGTTTAATGGGTCAGTTAAGAGCCCAACCTTCACATCAGCCTATCCGGGTACAAAGAGCTTGTTAGCTATAATTCTGGACAAGTAACCAATCTTTCATTTTCCCCATACATAAACTGGGGAAAAAAATTCTACCCGTCTCATTTGGTTATTAATAAGCATTAATTAACAGATAAGCATTAATAAGAATTATTAATTATAAATAAGTAATAAGAATTAACATGTCTAAAAGGCTTATAATAGAACCTAGAACATAGTAAGTGCCATATAATTATTGGCTATTAGTATTTCAACGGTTAAAATAACAAAAGTATCTTAGAATAAAGTGTGGAGAAGTTTTAAGTACTTTTTGTCTTTTAAAGGTCCAGACTACATAAAGGATTATTTACCCAAAATTCATCAGCACACCTCCTATGTAGGAGAACAGCATCTGGCGTTAGAAAAAACTGGAGATCTCAGATATTTATGGAGGCCTGCCTCAAATAGAAGCTTGCCAGCAAAATATAAACATGAGTACGTTGGTGAAATTGGCTGGGGAGTACCACAGTATAATTTTATCAACAAATCAAGACTGGAGAGTGGCTTTCATATCAAGGTATTGCTCTTAAATTTATGCTTTTCATAGTATACTGTTTTCTAACTTGAATTCTTTATGAATTTGCTTCCAAAGGAAATGTCGGATTCTTGATTTCTCATTGAGACATAATGAGGTTTGAGTTTTGCAGAAAGACACATGTGTGAATAAATGCATGTGCTCCACTCCTGGAGCCCTTTAATACACCAAGGGAAGGGTATGAGGAAAACAAAGCCATGGATAATCCAAAAGCATTTGTGTTTGTCTTTGGAATGTATTCTGATTCACATTCAGGCTGAGGCACTTGCACACACTCTTCCCCCATCCTAGCACTGCTTCATGCGTAGATGATGGAAAGAAAGAAGCCTGTGCTGGGCATCCCATAATCCACAAACCTAACACGTGCGTCTCAGATCTTTAAGATTCACTGTACTGATAATGCCTTCGTATCAAGTATTAATAATTCAGGGTATGTTGTCAGAGGGTTTTAGAAACCTTGTCTTATTTCCTTTTGGTGATGTAGACATAGGCATGAGATCCTGGTGTCTCCCCTGAAACAGAAGAGTGCACAAGGGATTTTAGAAGTAAAATCTGAGAATTTGGATATTTTTTTCCAGGCAGGCCTGTGCATTGTCTGAAAATTGAATGTATCAATCATGCAATAACTGAATTTCCTCAAATTCTTTTCATCTGGTAAAGGTTAACAAAAGGAAAAACCATTTTTTATTTATTTATTTAGAGACAGGGTCTCACTCTGCCGCCCAGGCTGGAGTGCAGTGGCACGATCTTGACTCGCTGTAACCTCGGCCTCCTGGGTTCAAGCGATTCTCCTGCCTCAGCCTCCCAAGTAGCTGGGACTACAGGCACATGCCATCAGGCCCGGCTAATTTTTGTATTTTTAGTAGAGATGGGGTTTCGCCATGTTGGCCAGGCTGGTCTTGAACTCCTGACCTCAGGTAATCCACCTGCGTCGGCCGCCCAAAGTGCTGGGGTTATAGGCGTGAGCCACCACACCCGGCCAGAAAAACCTTTTTCTGGCCCAAACTATGGCAGTCCAGGAGGGTGGATGGGAGCACAGTCTTTGAGGTTACACTCTGATTTAGGTCTAGCTCTGTGACCTTGGGCAAATCAGTTCACCTCTCTGCATCTTTGTTTGCGCCTCTTCTACATGGCAGTATTCAGAGGCCCACTTCACAGGATCATCTAAATTTCTATCCTCGTTCTGCCACCTACTAGCTGTGTATGGCCTTGGTTAAGTTCATTTGCCTCTGTGCGTCAGTGTCTTCATTATGAAATCTTAGTTCTAGGATATTTTTTCTAGGCAGGCCTTTGTATTGTCTTTGCTCAGGTAACGGGCTGTTGTAAACAGTGCATAAGTTAATATTAGTAAAGCACTAGAAGCAGTAACTAGCATGTATCAAGCCCTATATGCGTTTCATATTGTTATGTTGTGAGGACTATATATTGAGAACCCAAGGAATGCACTGAGCGCGATCCTGGCACCAGGCTGACATCCAGATTTTAGCTATTAGTACTGTTGTGGTTGTATTTCATGTAATTCATTAAATTTAATATGATATTATATTTAATGTATTGTAATATGTTTAAATGCCAGGGCCAAGAAAAGGCACTGATGATAAGCAATGTCTCTTACAGCATATTCCAAAGAAGACCAGTTTCTGAGTGACAAGCTAAGTATAATGAATGCTTAGGTTCTTAAACTGTGTCCTATTCCACTTAGGCAATAAAAATGAAAATCCAAGATTTGATTAAATATCAAACTAGCCACCAGCAAGAAAAGTCCAGCCCCAAAGCAAGGCAGCTGGGTTGAATAAAGTCCAGAACTTTTGTTGTCTTGGTGTTTCTCCTTGGGTGATGATGCCCTGCTCTCGGACACAGCCCTCAATCTGTCAGACCATCTTGAGTGTGTATAGCCTCTCTCCCTCTTTATCTTTAACTTAACCTGTTTTTCTGCTCAAATGAAGTGCAATCAAGCATTCCTTGGTCTTCAAAGCAAGCTGGGAATCCAAAAGAGATGATAGCTGTGAGTTAGCCTTCCAGGAATGTATTTATTCTGTATCTCTAGTTAGTATTTCATGGATTGCTTTTAATCACTGCACTGCTGAGTAACGGGGTCCTCTTTGTCTCTGAGATTGTGAACCAATCTCACAGTGAACCAATCACACAGTGATTTTCTTCCCCAGCTGTGGCACGCTCAGAAACTGCTTGGAATATACTATAAGAAATGTTGCTTCTCATCTGTGCACTTTCTTGGCCCCAGTATTTTAACAGTAATTGTTTTCAAGGGTCTAGCTGTCTCAGATAACAATCTTGAACAATACCTTAAAGCTCCTTGGACTTAGAGCTTTAGAATAGGGGGGAAAAAAAGATTCACTGAGAATGACCACACATACCAGCACTGAAGCATCTATAATTTCCTTAACAGTTAAGATCTAGGTTTTGTCACTGGGTCTACTCATCTCCCCCTCTACATCTAAGGCATACCGCTCTCTCTTTCCATCTAAGGCAGATCAAAATCTTTTTTTTTTTTTTTTGAGACAAGGTCTCACTGTGTCACCCAGGCTGGAGTACAGTGGCATGCTCATAGCTCACTGCAGCCTCCATCTCCTGGGCTCAAGCAATCCTCCTACCTCGGCCTTCTGAGTAGCTGAGACTACAGGCACATGCCACCACACCTAGATAATTAAAAAAAATTTTTTAGTAGAGACAAGGTCTATGTTGCCCAGGCTGGTCTCAAACTCCTGAGCTCAAGTGATCCTCCCACCTCGGCCTCCCAATGTGCTGGGATTACAGGTGTGAGCCACTGTGCCCAGCTCACAGTGTCATTTTTGGACTGTAGACTCAGACTTTTGATTCCTTATCAACCCTGTGCTTCAGGCAGCTACTTCTAAAAAGTCAGACTTGGTGCGTGAATTGACACTTGAGCTGATACATACACATACACTCCATGCATTCAAACATGCTCCTAATTACAAAGACTATACAAGAGTGGTGGCATTAACCCAGGGCTGCCCTCACAAGGGAACTGGTAAACTTCTCAGTGTGGTGTCACTTTGAGAAATGTCTCAATCCACTTCCTGTTCGTTCTCCAGTTTCTTATCTGTCTATAGACCCTTTCCATATCCCTTGCTCTTCCTTGTCCCATAATAATCCAAATCAAAATGGTCACTTCTTGTTTTAGTCTAACTGCAGAGACTCCTCAGTGTCTCTCATGGCAATTGCTCAGAGCTTGGATTTTAAGCAAAACTTTCATCTCCTGGATTTTTATAGCTCTAACAGCTGCTCTGCCTAATTTACTGCTCCAGGTTTATATAAGACTGGCGGTTAAGGACGCTCAGGCACCTCCAGTAGAGTCTTGGTAAAATGCCTGGAGCAGCTGCCTCCTACCTGGGAATGGTTTCTCTTATTTGGGGCACTAGGAGGGGTTCTGCAGATCATCTGGCTTTTTGCAGGAAGATAATAACTTCCATGCTGAGTGACACCTGAAAATCTTCCCCCACGTTGCGGAGGTCAGTAAAAATCACAAGATTGAGTTCCTCTTCCAGATTTTTTAATGTTTAGCTATTTCCTACTGACTCTTACATGGGTTACAATGCAATAATAATAAATGTATGTATAAACAAGGACAGACCATTACTTTCATCATCTCGGATTTAAGAGCAGCACATTCTTTAAAAAAAAAAAAACGGATTTGGTCTTTATCAAACTATATATGTTGTTTCTGCAAGAATATATGGAGACAATTGAAACAGTTTCTTTAGTTTCAATCCCGTGCTAAACTAAGGAACTTTTCTAACTGCTGCTTAGCTGGTCGTGTCTCCTCTCCACTGGCCTTTCTTTAACCCCAACCTCGACGGGGTCTGCTGGCTTCCTAATGTCCATTTGCTGCACCTGTGCTCTGACCTCGTGACAAAATGATTTAAGTCATTTGGTTTTCTCACAGAAACAATGTTACACTGGACATGATGACTGACTTTTCATGGGTGTGACCCCAAAGAAAATATTAAATCAATTAATCATAATATATTATAACTAATTATTATATATTTTTAAAACTATATGAGGTAATAAGGAGAATTGTGGGAACTCTTCAACATATTTATATGTAATATGAGGTAATAAAAACCAAAATTTTGAGGCTTTGAAATCTCTGCCTCATTTTTAACTGTCACAAGTTCCGCTGTCATGAAATAGAGCTTCTTTGTGACGGTTTTATGGACATTTGAACAGCCTTCTGATGAAATGTTGAATTTCTTGATGGCTATGGAATAAACTGATACAAGATTGGCTTATTAGACATTTTGCTCACTATGAATTTATTTAGAGAAGGTAAACACAAAAAGAGCTACAATTGATGGTTACTAATAAGAATGGTACTGTGATGATTTTACAGCTGAGGAAACTGAGGTATCAACAGGTGAGGTTCCTTGCCTGAGGCCACACAGCTAGTAAATAGTAGAGCCAAGATTTCATCCCAGGCCGTGTGAAATCAAGGACTCGGAGGAATACACGATGTATGAAATGCAATGATAGACAATGAGATCAGAACATTAGATTGGAGCCACTTTATAATGTACACAGTTGCGTTATCATTTTTCTCTAAGGCAGGGTCAGGCTGGGGTCAAACCTACTTGCTTTATCTTATAAGGTATGCATCCCTTTCTTCATGGTTCCATCAATTGTCTCCTAGCATCCCACTTTGCATCATTTGCACGCAATATAATTCATTTATAATATCAAAATAAATGGTAGAGGCTGGGCATGGTGGCTCATGCCTGTAATCCCAGCACTTTGGGAGGCTGAGGAGGATGGATTATTTGAGGACAAGAGTTCAAGACCAGCCTGGCCACCATGGTGAAACCCTGTCTCTATTAAAATACAAAAACTAGCTGGACGTGGTGGTGGGCGCCTGTAATCGCAGCTACTCAGGAGGCTGAGGCAGGAGAACTGCTTGAACCCGGGAAGTGGAGGTTGCAGTGAGCTAAGATCGCGCCACTGCGTTCCAGCCTGGGTGACAGAGTGAGACCTTCTCAAAAATAAGTAAATAAATACATAATAGTAGAGATGATACTACCCACATATTTGACATAAGAAATCACTTGATAGTAGTTTTTGAATTTGTATTTTGTAAGCACTTTATTGCCTTTCAAAACATATAAAATACAATCATTGGCATTATGGGGAAAAAAATAAGAGTGAGTTCTCACCAAGCCAAACCCTCTTTCCTTGCACTAACTCTATGCAGTCTTCTAAACTCCTACACAACAGTGTCCTGTGTTTTCAGATTCATCTGGGAAAAATGTATTGCCAGCATGGAGTTGATAAGTCTGTAGACCACCAAAATACATATTTCAGAATTTCTGCATTTTTTATCCCCAAATTCTCATTTACCTTGGGGTTCATCTAGAGCAATCATAAAAATAGCCACCAGTTTTGAGTCTCATTAAAATTCCTAATCTCCAGATGTTATCAGTATAGACAATTTTAGAAACATAATAAAGCTTCCTTTTTCAACTAACTTATAAAAGCAAAATAGAAAATAGCTTTTCTAAAATTAGGCATGTCTTTGGAGGGCTGCTGTTCTTTCCCAGATGAGTGCGTGTTTAGTTCTCACTTTTTACTTATAGTTATTTGCATCCTAACAGTTTGTGGTTTAACATAAAAATAATTACATTAGCACCTTTCATCCTTAAGGGCTGGTATAAAGTTATATGTCTTATGATACCACCAGAAGGCTTTAGTGCGAGAGTACCACATGATGACCATCTGTGAGGCGGGAGAAATATTGTCTAGGGAGACCAAATCACCCTCCTTTTTCTTGAAAATAATATATTAACCTCCTTATATACAGATGTTACATTTTCTCCATTTTACAAAGCTTAGCTTTATAGGATTCTCAAATACATTGAAGGAAACAATTTCCTTATAAAATTTTACTTATATCTAAATTTCCAGAAAATAAATTTTATGTTTGATGCTTCCTTTTCCTAACAGACCATGGAAACATCAAGGGAGGCGTGTATCACTGATGTGTACTCTCTGTACCATGTTCAAAGCAGTTCCACAAAGAGTAATGCGTTTGGAATGGGAAGCCTGTTGGTAGCCAGCGATGCTGCCACATTCAAGTGGGCATCCCAGCCCCCAATTACCTGGCCTCTCAACTAAGCACAGGGCTTTCTCTCTCTTTTAGAGGTGACTTTCTAGAAAATTATTGGCAAATTGGAAAACAAAAGTCCTAATTGTCACATCATTTGTTAGGATGTGAAAATTTAGGGGAAAAAAGGAAAGAAAAAAAAGAACCCAAAGTAATGTAAAGCTTGGTAGATTATTTTATCCCTTAATTTAGGCAGGCTAAAAATATATTGTGGTAGTTATGAACTCTCGTTAAGGCTTGACACAATATCTGGAGTATGTGTCTAAATGTAAATATCACCTTTTAAAAAAATTTAGCCTCTTAAAGTTAGTAATTAAGGATATGTCACAGATTTTTCAACAAATGTTATTTGATGATAGTGACATACAAAGCTAAGAAGAGATGCTATAACTTAGAATAGGTGCTAGTAAAAGTGTAGTATGACTCCATAGCTAGGCTGTTAAGTATATTGTCAAAGAATTCTGAAACTTCTGTGTGAGCCAATATCCCAAGCACAGGTGGATCAAATACCAGGACATCTGTTTTCTAAATCTGGTGTTAATCCTGTCTTTTTAAGATCACTGGAGGAAATTCTTAAATCATTGTAAATTTATGACTGTAGTTTTTCCCTATTATTCATATACAACACTCCCAGGGTATCTCAGCTATGTTGACAAAAATGCATAGCATGCATAGCAAATGAGACCAGAAACCTGGAGATTTCTTTTCCCAGGATTAAATCTAGGAAACCAAGGAACTTAAATTGGGGAAGTTTAGGAATAGTTCATTAAATATAGGGTCCCCCCACTGCATGGTCTCAGCTCTGTGTTTGGGCAAGAAGAAATGGCACTGAAAGTATACGCTATAGGAATCCACTGTGACCACCTACTTGGGAAGAATTCACAGGAAAGTTTCTTTGTGGAAGTTTAGTGCGATTATTGTCAGTAATTGCACTATACAGTTCTAGCCACATTCCAATGGCTTTAAGCAATTTGAGGTCTGAGATTTGTTGTATGTGTCTTTGTACTGACAACATCAATACAACATTAATACCAGCCCCCACCCACCATCTCCTAGTGCTTAGCATGCGGTAAATGATGATCAGTAAACGATGAGAAATGGAGACTGGAATCTATTCTATTCTCATGCAGTGTCTTTGTTGAGACACCAAGTTGTAGATAAAGAGTAATGAATTTTTAAGTGTGTATTAGGTTGGCAATTTGTCCACTCCCAGCTTATTCAATAAAATCATTCAAAACTATGTACCTTTTTTTTTTTTTTTAAATAGAAACTTAAGGAAACTGGGCACAGTCTCCTTCATATCAAATCTCATGTTCACAGTGCTTGTTTTACAACCCATAGTTGTAGAGCTAATTGGACAATTAACTTGGGGGGAGCATACTTTCTAACCTTAGAATTAACAACAGTGGCAAACACATTAGAAAACTCCAAGGGTGAGTACACTTGCAAAATAGGCCCTTGATGGTATTTCAGAAACTCTGCACTGAGCACACATAGTGACTTGGAAGCACTTGTATAGCTTTCTGTTGCTTGAATAGTCCACTCAGATTTCAGACCCTGCTAGGAATCATCAACCAGCTCTGGGTAAAGGACTGAATCAGAATGGCTGGTCATCCATCACAAATCATAACAATTCCCAAGAAAATTAATTCCAGTCTTTCTTTAAAAAAAAAAAATCCTGGTGTATTTTGAATTATAGAATGAAATAAGGAAAATATTTATCTCCTTGGAAGGATACTGGGAGAAAATAAAAAAATTTACCTTTGTTGTTTTGTTCTTGTTTTGTTTTGTTTTGTTTTTTGTTTCCACCCACTGCATTGAAAAATATGCCTTTTCTCTGAGAATTAATGAGGCAATTAGCATTTATATTGCTTCTCAGGGCAAATCTATGTTTGTGGCCTGATAGGGTTTGGCTTATTGTCCCCATCCAAATCTCATGTAGAATTGTAATTCCCATAATCCCCATCAGTCAAGGAAAGGACAGGGTGGGAGGTAGTTGGATTGTGGGGGTGGTTTCTCCTGTGATGTTCTCCTGATGGTGAGTTCTCACGAGATCTGATGGTTTGATAAGGGGCTTCCTTCTTCGTTCTCTCTCACCTGCCACCATGTAAGACAAGCCTGCTTCCTTTTCTGCCATGATTGTGAGTTTCCTGAGGCCTCCCCAGTCATGTGGAAATGTGAGTCAATTAAACCTCTTTCCTTTACAAATTACCCAGTCTTAAGTAGTATTTTCACAGCAGTGTGAAAACGGACTAATACATGACTGTAATGAAAATGGAATGTGGCTTTTAAGCTAAAATAGCCAGTTGAAGAATTTTTTTATATTCCTTTTCTCCCCTTGCATGCTAGTCTGAATGCCATTTTTTATAATGCCTCAGTTTTCTGATCTATGAAATGGGTATATATTGGTTTTCTATTGCGTAACAAATTACCACAAATTTAGCAGCTTAAATCAATACTCATTTATTGGCTCACAGTTCTATAGGTCAGAAATCCAGGGATGGCATGACTGGGCTCTCCACTCAGATCTCCCAAAGATGAAGGTGTTAACTATGGCTGTGAAGTCATCTGAGGCTGGGGCTGTCCTCCAAGTTCATATGGTTGTGGAAGATTTCAGTTCCTCATGGTTGTAGAGCTGAACTTGTACTTCTGTTTCTTTGCTGGTTGTCAGCCGGGGCCATTCTCAACATTCAGAGGCCACCCAGGCACCTCACTCCATGATCCCTCCACATGTTTTTTTGTTTTGTTTTGTTTTGTTTTGTTTTTGAGATAGTCTCACTCTGTTGCCCAGGCTGGAGTGCAGTGGCTCAATCTCGGCTCACTGCAAGCTCCACCTCCCGGGTTCACGCCATTCTCCTGTCCCAGCCTCTCGAGTAGCTGGGACTACAGGCACCCGCCACCATGCCCGGCTAATTTTTTGTATTTTTAGTAGAGCTGGGGTTTCACCGTGTCAGCCAGGATGGTCTCGATCTCCTGACCTCGTGATCTGCCCACCTCCCAGAGTGCTGGGATTACAGGCGTGAGCCGCCGTACTCAGCTGACCCTTCTACATCTTTAAAGCCAGCTGTGGAGAGTCTCCCTCCTGTGAAATCCCTCTCATGCTTCAAATCCCCTTTGCCAAGGAGAGCCTAGATCTTTTTAAGAGCTCTCCTGATTAGCTTAGGCCCACTGAGAATAACCTCCCTTTCTTGAAGTCAGCTGATTTGGGACTTTAATTACATCTGCAAAATCCCTTCACAGTAGCACCTAGATTTGTATTCAGTTGAATATCTGAGAACGTGTGTATACCAGGGGGTGAGAATCTTGGGTGCTCTCTTAGAATTCTGCCTACTGGCTGGGCACAGTAATTCACACCTGTAATCCCAGCACTTTGGGAGGCTGAGGCAGATGAATAGCTTGAGCTCAGGAATTTGAGACCAGCCTGGGCAACATGGCAAGACCCTCTCTCTACTAGCTGGGCATGGTGGTGTGCACCTGTGGTCCCAGCTACTGAGAAGGCTGAGGTGGGAGAATTGCTTGAACTTAGGAGGCAGAGGTTGCAGTGAGCTGAGATTGTGCCACTGCACTCTAGCCTGGGTGACAGAGCGAGACCCTGTCTCAAAAACAAACAAAACAAACAAACAAAAAAAAACAAAACTACCTACTACAGGATAACAGTAATACCTTAGCGTATTATTAAATGGATAGAGACATGTGTAAAGCACTTAGCATGCTCAACAAATGGGATCTAGTATTAATGTCTCTCTATACTATATTTTCCTGCCTGCATGGATTTTCAAATTATAGTGTTATAAGCACACTAGAAACATGAGAGACTATGTTGCTCATTATTTAGATACTCCCCAGAAAGCAGAGATACTAGGGCCACAGTGAACAAACTCACAGAACCCAATGTTTAGACTATTTGCTGAAAGTTGATGAATTAATTCAGATTATTTAAAAACTATAGTTAAAAGAGACCAGGATATCATTAATGTTGGTACTCAAACCCATCTATAATGTGGCATAAAATGAAGTACGTATGGGTCTCTGCACTGAACTTTTTTTTTCCTTTAACAAGAGAAATGCATCACTGAATCCATGCCTTAAACACCGACATTTTTCAGAAAGAATTGTTTTGTTTCTACTCATGCTCTGAATGTAAAATGAATTCTTCAAATGCTCCATTCATGCAAAGGCCTTTATGTCCCCTTTCTCCCTGTAATAGTTCCAATCTAGAATAGGCAACATTATGCAATTTGGTGACCCTGCTGCAACAATGGAAATGCTTCTCACAGGCTGTGGGAAGAAAGACACCTAAGGGGTTAACAGTAATATTTTGCAAATTGAGGCAAGTGAAGGAAAAAATACATTAGCATAAGAAAAGATAGCCGTAGGGAATTTTCCACTCAAATGTTTGATACTAAGAGCCCTATGTTACCAAAGAGGAGGCTATAGAAGAAAACCCTTAGTGTCTATGCATTCTCAAATTACATTGCCATTGTATTCGTTGTATGGGTGAGAAAGACTCATAGTTATAGAGATGGAAAATTGTTCTTTCTAGAAGTAAGAAAAGTAAAAATTGGATATACTAAGAAAACCATCTTGGATTATTGCAAGAAAGCAGAGGATTCCTCAGGAACAGTCCCCAAAAGACTTCCTAAATGTGTCAGGACTAGACTAGAGTTTAGAGATTAAAAGTGAAAGTCTTAAGCAATGATTTTAATTTTTAACTAGAGTGTGCCCCAAATGTCTGCAACTAATTTAACTCAAATTTAACAGTTTTTACTCATTTTAGAAATTGTGTAACTCACGATATGTGAATGTAGTTAGCAGGTATTTCCCTTTTGTTAATAAACAGACTTATTTGAAGATTGATCTGTAGGAAATATCCAAATTGGAGTTGTAATTATTTTTGTTGAAAACATTTAAAATAAGTGTAAAAGGTTCTCACTGATTTAAGGTAGAAAATATAACTGTTACCCATTTCAATGAAGATATTGAATTGGTTTTGAAATCAATCTTTACTCTTAGGAATGATTGGCCAGTAAAAAAAAAAATGATTTATCTGAGTCTGAATTTTATTAGGTTTAACACTACAGTAAACATAGATGTCCAAATAAATCATGATGCATTTCATTAATAAATTAAGATAGAGAAGGACCAGCTTATTTTAGATAACAGATTGTTTATAGGGACTGATATCTATAGGAGGAATGGAAAAAAGATGTGTTATTATGTTTCTGAGAAAGGTCTTCCCCAATTAAGAAGATGCAATTTTGGATTATTAAAGATAAGAATAGCATAAAACTAAAGATCATCCAAGTCCTGCAAAATTTGTCCAGAAGCTCATAATAAAATTCAATGGATAAGGTCAATTTTCAGGGGATCATGTCAGAATCAATTGAGAAAAACTGTCCCATGATCTTTCTATTATATGCAGATTATGTTCAAAGTTTCTATGGAATAGTGACCTTGTTTATTTTGTGCCTTCCTTTGTTCAATTTATGCGTGAATATTGAAGAGATTAAGGTTTCAGGTCTTTATCCCTGAGAAGATGACACAAATAAATGAATTTGCCTTCTCAAGCACAAAGAACTCTATGGTAGTCAATAAGGAAAGTCATTCTGAACTGAAGCTTGAGGGAAAAGGAAGAGGAGAGAAGAGAATTTAAAAAGTACTAAGTAACATCATTCCTTTAATGTTGAAATTTTTATAATAGGATTTTGCCACTTTTTGAGATGTTATGAATAGCGCATCCCATACTAATGTAAGTAAAAAATGCATCCACAAATGAAGTGAAATACTTTTTGATAATTTATGTCATGGCTTCTCAATCCTAGTATAGAAATTTGAGAAATGGTTATAGACCAATACGCTTTTCAACATAAATTTGACACTTTTATTCCCCATGCTTATTTACAAGATGTGCCATCCATCTGACAGTTCCTGGAAAAGAGGAGTCAGTATATAGCAGTCATTCATTCAGTAATAACAGATCATTTCAATGCACATGGGAGGGGGTGGGTGGGAATTACTTTTTAATCTAAGAACCACTCAAAGCCACCAAATATGTTATCAATACTCTGAATTATGCCTTCTGAAAGGAGTTTTCAAATCTACACTTTACCACAGTCTGTCTATAATCCAGCTCTTTCCTACGTTATTGTGACCACATTTTTTTGATTCTGTAAGGAGAAAGTAAAGTGAAAAGAGGTAACCTGTTTGAGTCTAATGACAGTAGTTTAGAATGCTCGCTTATTTAGACATAGAATCATAAAGCTGGAAAGCAACTTAGTGATGACGCATCACACTCTTCTTCCTACCCAGCACCCCTCCTTTCAAAGAGGGAAAGTAAAGCGCATAGGGTCTTGTTTATTTTACTTCTTGTACTTTTTTCCTCTCTGTTCAGGAATCAAAAGCCTGTCTTCTTCTCTGATCTTCTTTTAACTGAATTTAGCATTTTCTATTTCATTTCCCAACCTGACTTCCTTTTTTGACTAGAAATATGGATACTTAGACCTGCCACCTCTTTACTTTGGAATTATGGTACATTAATTTTCTTCCTTTTACAGTATGAAGAACTAAGTCAAGCTTCTCTTGATTCAATAACCCACAGATATCAAAACCCATGGTAAGCAAATATGAATATATTTTTATTAATTACTGTGTTTCTTTCCTAAATTGGTAACAGGATTCATTTTTGTAAACTTTTAAGTATATTAACACTTTCTTTTTATTTCATGTAGGTTTTTGATAAGTTTACGAATTTTTATTTCTAATAAACACAGTAAATCTTCACTATCTGCTAAATTTTAATTAAGGGGAGAAAAGGAATAACACAACATAGTTAGAATGAGAAACTGTTAGACTATAGTAAAGAAAAGGAGAAGCAAGCCTGAAGCTATTAAGAATGGCAACTGGATTAGTAGATTAGCTTTAACTTTATAAATAATTATCTCTGTGGAAGAAACAATATTAATTTTTTTCAGATTAAAAAACTCATTTCATGCTGTTGGCCTGGAAACCATCATAATGGGTAATCTGGGTTAATAAACATAATCTTACTAAAGTCACATAATGGCTTCAATTCAAATTATCTTATGGCAGCTTCTGACCCAAATGAAACATGGGTAGCTCACAGCATGTTAAATTACAGGAAACAAGCAAAAGCTGACTTGTCATCTAGGTATAACATATGATTCAGATTCCTAAGAGGGAAAAGATCAATCAGCATTGCTCTTACAAGACTCCAGATTGAATACTGTCTTTGTTATCATAGGTTTTTGAAGGCGAGGATTTCTGGGGCTTATTTTACTTCACTTTTAATTGTTGAAGGATTTAGCTATTAGCATATGCAAAATTACTGGATTTTATTAGCCCTGAGGTGGCTATACTATACCAATATAAACTGCATCAAATAGAGAAAAGACTTCAAACCCCATGTCAAAAGCCTATCATTTCAGAACAAAAAAATACCTTAGTGGGCAATTGTATAACTTATTAAACATGTACCATATTTAAAGCCACAAAGAAACAGATATACTTTAAAGCATGAATAACACATATTCTCATTAAAATATTCTACTTCATTTGTTTAGATAGCATTGCAGGCATCCACTGCAATTACCTTATCAAATATTTCCAAGCAAAGAAAAACATTAAAGACCACTGAAAATCAATAAAACTTCAACAAGCATTGGTGGTAAAAGCATGAAAATGTGCTGCATTTATTTAAACATTAGAAACTTGTTGGAGGGTATCTGAGAAACACTGAAGCCCTGGGCATGTTCTTTGAATGAAAGAATGTTGGCTATATTCATTTCTAGGGAATATGCTGTGGGTTGAACTGAGTCATGAGGATGTAGAATAGTTATGAAAGAGACCTTGTATTTAGGAGATTGCGGATTCAACTAGGAAACTGGGTGTATATGTGAAGAAAAATAACAAAATTACTTTGCAAACACTGAGAGCCAAATTAATAATGAAGATAATATTTAGAAAATTATAGCTAGATTTTTTTTTAATTAAATGTATTGACAACCTCCTGGACTCATCTATAACTCCTGGCTTGCGTCCTATTTAGCTAGTCAGACACCAATAACCTGAATACTCCTTCTTTTGTGAGACTATAAGCACCTACCCTGTTTCAAAGCCCTTGTTAACAGGGCACTTTTGAATAGGGCCCTGACTCAGTTTCAGGTGTGCCCCACCCCTTTGCATTCTCTAAGGTGGCCTGAGAGCCATCTTTTTCCTGGGCAAAGGTTAGTGCTGAGTCTCCCAACCAGTTTTCATGTTCTGTTCTTTTCAGTCAATAGCATTCACTCAATATGTTCAGCATCTCCTGGGTTCAAAGCACTGTTAGATTCTGTGGCCATCATGGTGAACCAGCCAACCTCAGTATATGCCCTTCTTGGAACTTGTATTCTAGGGGAGGAGGCAGACATTGAAGCAACAACATGGCTTTTAAAAAATAATGTATTGGCTGGACACAGTGGCTCATGCCTGTAATCCCAGCACTTTGGGAGGCCCAGCAAGGCAGGAGGATCAATTGAGGCCAGGAGTTTGAGTCTAGCCTTTGCAACATGATGAAACCCCATCTCTACAAATAATAAAAAACTAACTGGACATGGTGGCTGTGCCTGTCTCCGCTATTCAGGAGCCTGAGGTGGGAGGATGGCTTAAGCCCAGGAGTTCAAGGCCAGCCTGGGCAACATAGAATCCCCATCTCTACAAGAAAAATTTTAAAAATTAGTCAGGAGTGGTGGTGCGCACATGTGGTCCCAGCTACTGAGGGGGCTGAGGTGAGGTGGGAGGAACACTTGAGCCCGGGAGGTCAAGGCTGCAGTGAGCCTTGATCATGCCAGTACACTCCAGCCTCAGCAACAGAGTCCCTTCTCCAAAAATAAAAAATAAATAACAACAGACCATACTGTTTCTCAAAAGCAAATGTTTTAAATTACAAATATAATTCATGCTTATGGCAACAAATCAAACAATATAGAGGTATATTGAGAAAAAGTTAATATCTGACCCGAATCCATCCGGTTTCTGATAAAATAGTTCATTATAAAAGAATATTTATGGGATGTAAAGAGAAGGTTTTCCCAGGGCACCCACCTGGACTGAGGGTCAGATAAGTGTTTACTGAGAGAAGTGATTATTAAGCCGATGTTGACAAGATAGGTGAGGACGGGCACGGTGGCTCACGCCTGTAATCCCAGAATTTTGGGAGGCCAAGGTGGGTGATCACTTGAGGTCAAGAGTTCAAGACCAGCCTGGCAACATGGTGAAACCCTGTCTGTACTAATAATACAAAAACTAGCCAGGTGTAGTAGTGGGTGCCTGTAATCCCAGCTACCTGGGAGGCTGAGGCAAGAGAATCACCTGAACCCAGGAGATAGAGGTTGCAGTGAGCTGAGATGGTGTCACTGTACTCCAGCCTGGGCGACAGAGAAACTGTGTCTCAAAAAAAGAAAAAAGGTAGGTGAGTACAAGATCATTCCTGGCAGAGAGAAAAGCATGAGCCAGGCCCTGAGGTGGGAAAGAGTACATCAAATTACAACCTATGCTGCCAGACTGTATAGAAAGCAATGGGGAGAGTAGTGAGATGAGGATCAGATTTTGTAGAAACTTGTGACCTGGGTTAGAGAATTTGGATTTTAATAAATATAAGAACAAAGAAAATTCATTAGAAGATTTAAAATAGAAAGCAATCTGATCTTAACCTGTTTTGTTAAGAGCATTCTGGAATGTTGGAATGTTATATGGAGAAGGGATTGGAAGGTGACAAGAACAGCTATAGAAAGATCCGCCAGGGCCAGGCTTGGTGGCTCACACCTGTAATCTCAGTTACTGGGGAGGCTGAGGCAGGAGAATCACTTGAACCCGGGAGGTGGAGGTTGCAGTGAGCCGAGATCACACCACTGTACTCCAGCCTGGGCAATAGAGCGAGACTCCATCTGAAGAAAAAAATAAATAAATAAAAAAGAAACATCAGCCAGGAGACGATTTCATTTTTACAGGCCCATCTCGAGTTTTCAGTGGGCTTTGCAAACAAGCCAAAACAAATGTAATTATGGAGAGCTGGGGCCAGGGGAAAGGTTCAGTTGAGCTTTTAAAGAAAGGTGGGCTTTAAGTAAATGGAGAAAAGAAGAGACCATATTTGTTATAATGATGGGGAAGTAAAGCATGTGTATACAGCAATCTGATGAAGCAGATTTAACAATATCTTAATTTTAGGTGAAGAGATCGAATGTCAGAGATTGTCACATGACCAGGGTCACAGAGCTCACATCCTATAGATCGGGGTTCGGATCTGGACTTGGATATTTTATTTATTTATCTTTTTTGAGACAGAGTTTTGCTCTGTTGCCCAGGCTGGAGTGCAATGGTGCGATCTCCGCTCGCTGCAGCCTCTGCCTCCCAGATTCAAGCCATTCTCCTGCCTCAACCTCCCAAGTAGCTGGGACTACAGGCATTCACCATCATGCCCAGCTAATTTTTGTATTTTCAGTGCAGACAGGGTTTCACCATATTGGCCAGGCTGGTCTCAAACTCCTGACCTCGTGATCCACCCACGCGGCCTCCCAAAGTGCTGGGATTACAGGCGTGAGCCACCTCACCCAGCTAGGGCCTGGACATTTTAAAAGAGCTTTATAAATGATTGTGATGTATCGCCAGGGCTGAGAACCGCTAGTGACAACTGAGAAATGAAAGGGACTGAGCCTTGTGGGATGCCCACATTGAGGGCAAGATAAATGGGAGCCACTGAAGAAGAAAAGGAGCCTTTAGAGGTCAATTCCTATAGAAGGCTATAGCAGCCGGTGAAGAATTTTGAGAGGAAGAGTTTAATGCAAGGAAACAAAGAAATCAAGGAAAACACAGCAGACAAATGTTTAGAGGTGATCAGTGGCCTCAGAAAAAGCAGTATAGGAAAAGTAGGATGCTTTGAGTCAGTGTCACTAGTGCTGAGAAATGTTTGTCTACTGAGATAATGCAGGCAAGAGTCCACTCTGTTTATGACATGAGAAATTCAGTTAGAGCACAATTACCGGACTTCTTCCGTTCGAAGGCATACTTTTTACATTTTAATATTCTTGAAATCAGGATGCATTTTATATAGCTGTTTATAAATGCCATGTTCAAATGCAGTGCCTTTTTTTTGGCCTCCAGTGTAAAACTATTAAATTAATGGCAGCATGCAGTGGCTCAGGCCGGGCATAGTGGCTCACACCTATAATCCCAGCATTTTGGGAGGCCAAGGCAGGCAGATCACCTGAGGTCAGGAGTTTGAGACTAGCCTGGCCAAAGTAGTGAAATCCCATCTCTAATAAAAACACAAAAATTAGCCAGGCGTCTTTGTGCATGCCTGCGATCCCAGGTACTCCAGGAGGCTGAGGCAGAAGAATCACTTGAACCCCGGAGGTGGAGGTTGCAGTTGCAGTGAGCTGAGATCATGGAACTGCACTCCAGCCTGGGTGACAGAGTGAGACTCTGTCTCAAAAAAACAAAACAAAACAAAATTAATGGTGTGTTATACAATTAATTGTATCTTAAAGACTGATAAAGATGTAGGTTAGCAAATTGATGACTTGCTATGTGCTAAGCGCTCAGAATTTAAAAATTTGTACACAGAGTCCTTACTCTTAGGTTGCTCACAGAATTTTCAAGGCAGATAGATGTAACAGATGATTTCAGCACAAGATTCACTGATGGAGAGACAGTGCAGTTATTGGGTGTAGGTTAACTCATTTTTGTTGTGTGTGTGTGTGTGTGTGTATTTTAAATCTTTAATCTATTTTGATTTTTTAAAAATTTATAAATTAAAGGAAATGTACTCTTGTTTTAAGTATCTCAAGTTTCTCTAGATGTGTGACCTGATGATTTGTTTTCATATGATCTCTTCTGTTTGCAATTGGGTGTTTCCTTATGTATACCTACAGTATTTCTAATTTCAACAAGCAGAATAAAAAGCATAGATAGGAAATAGAGGAATGGTTTACAGTCCAATTAAGAGAGGTCATAAGAGAATGTATTAGCAAACAACGAATTGGCAGGGCTTTTGTTTTTTCTCTAAGAGGTGAATGGATTCTGCAGGAGCTACTCACCATTACTGAAGAGCCCACCCTATCTTCTAGGCCTTTAATAAATAATAGGAAGGCTAACTTCAGAAATGCCTGTTTTTATTTTCTAATGAGAGCTAACTTTCTGTGATAATCTTTTGTTCTAGATGTTTCTGAGTCATTGAACTCGAGAAAAACTATTTCCAGGGATAGGACTTCTTTAGCTCTTTGGAATACAACTTCTTATTTTGGTAGTTGTAATTATTGTGTTATTAAACAGCTGGGCATGAGATTGATCTCAAAGTCAGTGGGTTTCTCTAAAGCTACATTGATTTAAAGGCAAACAAGTTTGGAAAGGGACAGTGTTCTTGTAGTTCCTTTGTATTAGTCCGTTTTCACACTGCTGATAAAGACATACTTGAGGCTGGGAAGAAAAAGATGTTTAATTGGACTTACAGTTCCACATGACTGGGGAGGCCTCAGAATCATGGTGGGAGGAGAAGGCACTTCTTACCTGGTACCAGCAAGAGAAAATGAGGAAGATGAAAAAGTGGAAGCCCCTGATAAAACCATCAGATCTTGTGAGACTTATTCACTACCACGAGAACAGTATAGGGGAAACTGCCCCCATGATTCAAATGATCTCCCACCAGGCCCCACCCACATGGGAATTATGGGAGTACAATTCAAGATGAGATTTGGGTGGGGACACAGAGCCAAACCATATCATTCTGCCCCTGGCCCCTCCAAATCTCATGTCTTCACATTTCAAAACCAACCATGCCTTCCTAACAGTCCCCCAAAGTCTTAACTCATTTCATCATTACCCAAAAGTCCATAGTCCAAAGTTTCCTCTGCGGCAAGGCAAGTCCCTTCTGCCTATGAGCGTGTAAAATCAAAAGCAAACTAGTTACTTCCTCAATACAATGTGAGTACAGGTAATGGGTAAATACAGCTGTTCAAATGGGAGAAATTGGCCAAAACGAAGAGGTTACAGGGCCCATGCAAGTCCAAAATCCAGCGGAGCAGTCAAATTATAAAGCTCCAAATTTGATCTCCTTTGACTCCAGGTCTTACATCCAGGTCATGCTGATGTAAGAGGTAGGTTCCCATGGTCTTGGGTAGCTCCACCCCTGTGGCTTTGCAGGGTACAGTCTCCCTCCCAGCTGCTTTCCAGGCTGGCATTGAGTGTCTGTGGGTTTTCCAGGCAAATGGTGCAAGCTGTCAGTGGGTTTACCTTTCTGGGGTCTGGAGGACAGTTGCCCTCTCCTCACAGCTCCACTAGGCAGTGCCCCAGTAGGGACTCTGGGGGGGGGCTCTGGCCCCACATTTCCCTTTCACCCTGCTCTAATAGAGTTTCTCCATGAGCACCCCACCCCTGCAGAAAACTTCTGCCTGGGAGTTTCCATGTATCTTCTGAAACCTAGGCAGAGGTTCTCAAACCCTAATTCTTGACTTATGTGTACTCGCAGGCTCAACACCACGTGGAAGCTGCCAAGGCTTGGTGCTTGCACCTTCTGAAGCCATGGCCCAAGCTCTATGTTGGCCCCTTTCAGCCATTGCTGGAACAGCTGGGACACAGAGCATCAAGTCCCTAGGCTGCACACAGCACGGGGACCCTGGGCCCAGCCCATTAAACCATTTTCTCCTAAGTCTCTGGGCCTGTGATGGGAGGGGCTGTCATGAAGACCTCTGATATGCCCTGGAGACATTTTCCCTGTTGTTTTGGGGATTAACATTCTGTTCCTCATTACTTATGCAAATTTCTGCTGCCAGCTTGAATTTCTTGTCAGAAAATGGGGTTTTCTTTTCTATCACATTGTCAGGCTGCAAATTTTCTGAACTTTTATGCTCAGTTTCCCTTATAAAACTGAATACCTTTAGCAGCACCCAAGATGCTGCTAAATTTCACCCAAGATGCTTAGAAATTTCTTCCACCAGATACGCTAAATCATCTCTCTCAAGTTCAAAGATCCACAAATCTCTAGGGCAGGGGCAAAATGCCACCAGTCTCTTTGCTAAAACCTAACAAGAGTCATCTTTGCTCCAGTTCCCAACAAGTTCCTCATATCCATCTGAGACCACCTCAGCCTGGACCTTATTGTCCATGTTGCTATCAGGTTTCTGGTCAAAGCCATTCGACAAGTCTCTAGGAAGTGCCAAACTTTCTCACATTTTCCTGTCTTCTTCTGAGGCCTCCAAACTGTTCCAACCTCTGCCTTTACCCAGTTTCGAAGTTGCTTCCACATTTTTGGGTATCTTTTCAGTAACACCCCACTCCTGGTACCAATTGACTGTATTAGTCCATTTTCATGCTGCTGATAAAGACATACTTGAGACTGGGAAGAAAAAGAGGTTTAATTGGACTTAGTTCCACATGGCTGGGGAAGTCTCCTTATATGGTGGTGGCAAGAGAAAATGAGGAAGATGCAGAAGTGGAAACCCCCAATAAAACCATATCTTGTGAGACTTGACTACCACAAGGACAATATGGGGGAAACCACCCCCATGATTCAAATAATCTCCCACTGGTCCTTCCCACAACATGTGGGAATTTTGGGAGTATAATTCAAAATGAGATTTGGGTGGGGACACAGCCAAACCATATCATCTTTCTACTCATGATTTCACAGAATTTTTTCAAGTCATGTTCTTTTCAAATAACAAGCAAGGAGTACTGATTCATTGGTAAATTTTACTTCCTTTCACAGTGTGTTAATTTTCCTTACCTCAGAGACAGTGGATCAGCAAACATGAAATACCTAAATACAAATCCTTAAAGTTAAAATACCAACCAGCAATCCCAAATTACCCCAAAAATACAAATAATGTGTTTGTGTGCTGTACAAAGTAAATAGATTCTGGATTTCCCTGTCATTTTACAAGCCAGAAAGAGGAATTTAGACAAAGTGATTTTGGAAAGTCTAGCCTAAGCCTTTTCCCCTTTTTCTTCACCTCACATCTGTAGTGAGAATGTATGGAAAACTACTCAAGGTTCTGAAATCACTGAGCAATCTGAACTTTCATCCATCCCTGACATATTTCAGCTAGTCACCTAGTTAGGGAAAGCATTTCACAGCAATAGGAACTCACACATGGGAACTTGGCTCCTCGACACCATTTACCACTAATCTGACATTCTCTGCAGGTTTAGCTCCTCAAAACTTTCCTATTCTTTTCTGTATGCATTTGTGTGTGCGTGTGTGTGTCCTCTTTGTTCTACTTGGAATAACTTAAATTTTCTCACAAAGCACTCTCCTGCATCTATTTCTTTGACTTAGTCGTAAAATGGGGGAATTTAACATTCATTCTTCATTCGATCAATCTGTGTACTGCTTAATGAGGAGCTGCATATAGAAAGGTGGTCCCATAAGGTTACAATACTATATTGTTTACCTTTTCTATGTTTGGGTATGTCTAGATACACAAATACTTACCATTGTGTTACAATTGTCTACAATATTCAGTACAGTAACATGCTGTACAGGTGTGTAGCTTAGGAGCAATAGGTTATACCAAATAGCCTAGGTGTGTCGTGGGCTATGCCATCCAGGTTTGTGTAAGTACACTCTATGATGTGCACACAGTGATGAAATTGCCTACCGGCACGTTTCTCAGGACATGTCCCGTTAAGTGATGTGTGACTACATTTAGTACTCACGTACTAGGTGGTAGGCACTACAGCAAAGCATTTAGGAAACAAAGATGAATAAAAGTCTGGCACCTACCATCAAGAAGCTTATAACAGGGAAAATAAAAATAAGATATAAAACTGGCAGTTTAACCTGACAGGATACGGTAGAATGGGAAGCAGTGTGCTGTGGCTGCTCACAGTAGGAAACATCTCTAGCTCGCTGGAAGCCCCCAAAACATAAGCTTGAACATGTTTTCTCCTTTGTGAACCCTTTAACATTCCCACAGACCCTCCCTTCAGCCTCCATTTTGCCAGCTTGTTTTTGAGATGGAGTCTCTCTCTGTTGCCCAGGCTGGAGTGCAATGGTGCAATCTTGGCTCACTGAAACCTCTGCCTCCAAGGTTCAAGCAATTCTGCCTCAGCCTCCTGAGTAGCTTGGATTACAGACAGCTGCCACCACGCCCAGCTAATTTTTGTGTTTTTAGTAGAGATGGAATTTCACCATGTTGGCCAGGCTGGTCTTGAGCTCCTGACCTCAGGTGATCCACCTGCCTCGGTCTCCCAAAGTGCTGGGATTACAGGTGTGAGCTACCACTCCCAGCCTCAGTCTCCACTTTGAAGACCGACTCAATTCCATTGCCGATTGGTCTTCCCCCCAAAATTGTGCAGCAGGCAGGGTTTTGCTTTTGCTTTCCCTTTCCCTTGCATTGAACATGGTGCTTGGCATAAATGGGCACTTGATACAATTTGCTGAATTGTGTATAAAAGACAAGTCCTGGTCTATATTGTATGCCTAACAGCTCAAACGGCTGTGGTTTAGGCTTGAGAAGCTGAATGAGTTCAAGTGATGAGGACTTCCTTAGAGGAAATTTAAGCCAGGCATAGAAGGAACATTTTAAGGAAACCTCTAGCTGCCTCCATGGGTGGATTTTTCAATATGTGCAAATGAAAGACTTGAGATTATTAAATCAGTGGAATTACAGTCAAACACCATTCTAGAAAGAAATGATGACATGCCTCTGATCTAATGTCACAATAAAGATGCCTCTTCACAAACGGGGGGTGCCTGATAAATTTGCCACTTACTTGCTGATTTATGGATTTGTCTTAAGGAACACTTACGAACACTGCAAGTTCCTGTGGACTGTCATTGTTGGTAGATGGGGTTCGGGGTCAAGAGGCTGCAAATCCCAAGGTAAGGACAGCCAAAGTGGTTGTCAGCCATGACCAGAGAAACATGGGTTTTAAAGGACCAGAATTAACTACAACCTTCCCCAGTTTTTCATTTGCTTCAAAGTCACAGAAACACAGCTCTTTTCAATATTGCCTCTCCTAGTCTTTACTTTTGCTTCGTAATAGAAGCAAGATCATATATAACTGATCCACTTTCTTGTGGTCTGTCTGCTCATAATCTTAGACTTCATTAATTAGCAGCCACATTCAACAGGCATGCAGCATGGCTGAGTTGAAAGAGCACAGAATTGAGAATCAAGAAAATTGGGTTCACTAGGAATTTATCCTTCCCAAGTAAGTAATAAAGGAGATGTACAAAGTTTTGCTGGAAGGAAGCCTAACAATATGTGAGCAGGAATAAAAAGTCAGAAATCACTTAATATCCCGCAAATAGGGAATTCTAATCAGTCATGAAGCAGTATCTATATGCTAATGAAGTACAATGGCTTTGAAGACAGACTTCCTGAATTCAAGTCCCAGCTTCACCACCTCTTAGCTATGACACCTTGGACAAGTTATTTAAACTATGCCTCAGTTTTCTAATCTGTAAAATAACAGAATCTACTCCACTGGATTGTTGTATAGATAGTGTTGTTAAATATACAGACTTAGAACAGCATTTGGTACATAGGAAGGCCTTAATAAATAGTATGACCATATAATTTATCACCCAAGACAGGACACTTTTGAAAGTGAAAGAGAAAGCTAATCAATGAGTCACCAGGACAATAGGATAAACTGAAACTATCCTGAACAAAGCAGGCCAGTCTATTAATAAATACTATGTATGAAACAAGTACAGCACACTGAAATAATGAAGCAAATATATCTATTAAAATTCATATTAGCTAAAAATGATCAGGATAAAGATTCAGTATGGTCTAGAAATTGTATACTATATAGGTGAGTTAATCCTTCAAAAGTAGAACAAAAAGTCTGAGATGAAAAAGAAGAGAAAAAGTAAGAGATCAGTTAAAATGTATAATATCTAACAAAGGATTCAGAAAAAGGTCAGAGAAAACAGAAGGAAATAATACAAGAAAATTTATCAGAAGAGAATAATAAATTTCCAGAATGAAAGTTTCCATTAATGGTGGGGCACGGTGGCTCTTGCCTGTAATTCTAGAACTTTGGGAAGCCATGGCAGTTGAATTACTTGAGCCCAGGAGTTCAACACCAGCCTGGGAAACATGGTGAGATCCATCTCCACAAAAAATACAAAAATTAGCTGGGCATGGTGGCGCATAACTGTAGTCCCAGCTACTTGAGGTGGGAGGATCACTTCAGTTTGGGAGATCGAAGCTGCCATGAGTCAAACATCCCACTGCCCTCCAGCCTGGGTGACAGAGCAAGACTCTGTCTTAAAAAAAGTCTCATCAAATGTGAATTGAAAAAAAAAAAACCAAACCACATACAGGCATGTGAAACTTCATAATATCAGAATGAAAAGACAACTCTAAAGCCTTCAAGAAGAAAATTAGGATATTTACAGAGGATCAGGAATCAATATGGTATCACACTTCTTGACACAATGCTGGACTCTAGAAGACACTGGGGCAATGACTTCCACAGTTGATAGAAGATGACTTTTAACCTAGAATTTTATACCCAACCAATGAGCAAGTAGGAAGGTAGAAAAAAAGAAATTTTCAGGCATCTATGTACTCAAAAAATGTACCTCCAAGCTTTTTTTCCCCCCAAGAGGCAGCTGAAGAATGTTATCTAGCAGGACAAGCAGGTAAAACAAAGAAAAAGGAGTCCAGTCCAGGAACCAAGGTACCCAACAAGGGTGACGGGCAAAGGGAATTCCTAAGACAGTGTTAAAGGGCTAGGAATTTGGCTATGCAGGAGCCTAGGGAACTTTCAATTCAGACAGGAACAAGCAAAGTGGGGGCTCCAGAAGGAGCTTTATCGAGTATAAGTATTGGGTTAAATACAGTACTAGAACCATATGGGCTAAAAGTGGTTGCTTTGGGGGAAGAGAACATTGGAGCAGGGAGAGAAGGGGATTAACATTTTAATAAGCATTTTAGTGTTATTTACATGTATTATCTACATGTATCTAAATTATTTCATTAAAATGGAGAAAAAGCTCTCTATTATGTATATGTAAAAGTGTTCTATTTGGTAAAAATGAAAATTATTTTTTCTTAAATAATGATGAAAAAATTGATTTCCTTGTTTGACCTCTTTCTGGATATTTTATTAGTTAGATATTACACATTTTAATCTCTTATTTTCTTATTTCTTTCGTCTTTTCCATCTCTCGGACTTTTTGTTCTACTTTTGAAGGATTAACTCATCAATATAGTATAAAATTTCTTTACTGAATCTTTATACTGATCATTTTTAGCTAACAATATGAATTTTAATAGATATATTTGCTTCATTATTTCAGTGGCACTATTAACTTACTATGGGAGAAATGGCAATAGTCAACAAGAATGTTAGTAGTTAGGGCTCCTAAATTGAAAAACAAATTGCAATATAAAGCTAGGACTTTCCGTGCCAAAGAAATATTCACTGACCTGAATAAACAGGGCTTTTTGTTTATTCAGAAAGGTGTAAGGTGTGCCTGTATTTTATGTTAGTTGGGTGGTGTGTAGAAGATTGCCTGTTTTATTTCATAAGAAATACTGCCAAAACCAGTTGTTAAACTAGCACAGACTTAATGTCAGCCACTATTTTAAACCATATTGGTACATAAATGCATGCTTTTTTTTTCTTGGAGTTGTTTTCCTCAAAACATCCATAAATCTGGACAGTTTTCTGTTTTTAAGACTGTCAGTGCCTGGCACGTTGGAGGGATTTCCATAAGCATTAAGTAGCAAAGTTCTGCGATTTTTTTGAGATAATTAGTGCCCATTCTTACTTTGGCCCCTTAGGTCTGTTCAGTAAAAACTGTCTTCCCACTTCCTTTCCCAAGCCTATTCCTCCCTCCCTCACCTCTCCTTCAGCTGAGCAGTGGGGGAGTAGGGTTCTCAGGAAGCTGCTGCCGTAGTCAGGACAGTACAGAGCTCCTGTAGTTGTTACCCCTGTAGCCGCAAAGATAGTTGGTGCTGATATATTCATTCAATAAATAACCAAGTGCCAACTATGTACCAGGCACTGTGCTAGGCCTGGGATTCAGAAGTGAACAAGACAGACACAGTTCCTGCTTTCTTTACCTTCTACTGGGGAGATGGGATAGAAACAGCCTAATACATGATTGATCATTTAATTGCAATCATAGTAGGTGCCACAAGGGAGAAATGCAAGATGCACATCAGTCAGTCTTTGGTAAATGAATGATGTGTTAGTTCATTTTCACATGGCTATAAAGAATGACCTGAGATGGGGTAATTTATAAAGAAAGAGGTTTAATTGGTGCACAGTTCTGCATGGCTGGGGAGGCCTCAGGAAACTTACAATTGTGGCAGAAGGCGAAAGAGAAGCAAGGCACACCTTACATGGTGGCAGAAGGGGCAGGGGGGAAGTGCCAAACTTTTAAACCATCAGATCTCATGAAAACTCACTATCACAAGAATAGCATGGGGGAAACCGCCCCCATGATCCAATCACCTCCCACCAGGTCCCTCCCCTGAAATGTGGGGATTACAATTTGGGATTCGATTTGGGTGGGGACACAGAGCCAAACTTTATCAAATGAATATTCTTCATCTCAGAATGCAGCACTGAGAGCAAACAGACGAGATGTCATTGGTCTTTGAAAAGCTACTGTTTTTGAAAGAAAAGCTAGCTCAAGAGACTGTACTGTGATTTTTAAGAAGAGAACTTACTAATCTATTACTTGATGCCAAGTTGGGGGAAAAATCAGTTCATTTCAGAATATGACCTTTTACAGTAAATTCTTCACATAAATTACGAAAGATACATCTCAAATATCTCACACACATCTAAAGTGTGTGAGAAAGAGGCACTATCAATTCACTGGTCTGTCATCTGTAATTTCTTAGCATTTTGGAGAGAACTGTATCTCTTACAGCATGTTTCAGGAGACCAGGTTTACCGAGGGAACAGCTCCTGGACCTAACAAAATGATTTGTGGTGATGAAATCAAAGCATGGACTGCAAATTACAAGTAAACAGATGAGCTAAGATTTTAGGTCCAGGCAAAGTTCATGTACTGAACAGAAGACTACAGAAAAAAGAAAAATCAGACAAGTTATGTTATGAGTCTTATGTCCATCTTCCTGGTAGGGGTCAAACTAGTTCAAAGATTTTGAATTTGGTAAAATTTCAGCTTTCAGTTGTGGGGAAGGTCTTATCTGCGGCATATAGCTTCTCATTGGTGTCATCATTATGTCTGTGGCTGGTGTGGTTTCCCAACTGTTCATCTGCCCAGCGATGAGGGACAGCCATGCGGCTCTATGTGATATTTGATGACTATAAACCATCAAGAGTCCTTGCAAGGGTGTTTTAAAATTATTAATAGAAAGAGAGTAGTTGTTCAGTATTTGTCTTTTTCTTGGAACTCACTGTATTCCAAATGGTCTCTTCCATGTTCGATGAAAAGGAAATGCCCTTTTCTGACTACTTTGGGTTAAAGTTTTCAATCAGACCATTCATTTATTCAGTCAGTAAATCAATAATTTTGCAGCATGGTCCTTTCCATCAAACTGCTCCTCGTGTAGGGGGAGAGTGGACACATAGGTAATTCTGAAACACATGGCCAGAGCAGTGATGCAGCCACGCCAGGGTATTATGCATGTCACCCAGAACACAGATGAGGAGGGAAGGCACAGAGGCTGTCTGTGGAGGAATCTGAAAAGTGAAGTTAGGTGGGAAAGGAAGGGCAGTGATGTGGGAGAGTGGTTCAAGAAGAGCGGACCTCAGTAACAAATGTTCAGAAGTGAGAAATATTGTGGACTGATGCAAATGAGTGTCATAGCGTGCTGCCAGATCCCAAAGTGTAATCATGAACAGTACAGAGACCGATGAAGACAGTGACATAGTCAGGGGCAAGTTAATTCTTGAGTTCTGACCTTCAGAGGAGGAGGAAAGCCAGGAAGGAATTTAAATTTTGTCCACCCATCCCTTTACATAGTACCCAAAGCGACAAGGGCAGGTTTACATTTTGGATGGAAGATAGATGTGAGCAGGGCATGACCAGGTATGAATCTGTCAGGCAGCCCAGGAGAATGATAGTGGCCTAGAGGAGTGGAGTCAAAGTGGAGAGGAGGAACAGATTCCAGAATTATTAAGGAGAAAAATTATCATGGAGGCAGTGATGACTCCAAATTTTCTAGTTTGAGTGAATAAGTAGAAGCAGATCAACTCAGACACAGCATGGAAGAAGCAGCTCCCTTAATGGGGAAGATGATGAGTTCAGGTGGATTCCAGGTTTCTGTGGGATCACCAGTGACAAGTAGAGGTAGATGTATGAAGCTGGATGGAAATACTGTGCTGAAGAGCTTTTTCTGCCATCATTTTTAGGTTGTATTTGAAAATGTGTGAGTGGATGAGAAGGGAAAAGACCACAGGAATAAGGGCAGAATTGTAGGAAATTCAAACTCTGATTGTAAAAAGAAGAGCCATGAAAGAAGATACAGCAGAAGCAGAGGAGACCCTGGGGGGCTGAGGTTCACCATGAAATAAGACGTCAAATAAGAAATAAGATGTCTACTTTCTTCAGTAGACAGTCAGTCTGTCTCACCAAGACAGAGACTTGGTGAGAAGAGAACAACTAGAACAATTTAGGGGAAGAGGGAGGGGAAGGCAAAGAGGGATGGGTGGGAGGTATGAATGGGAGGTGAAGTGGAATAAACCAAAACATGCCATGGTTTTTGAAAAATTTGGATAAGGAAGAAAATGTGGGCAGGTGCGTTGGCTCACACCTGTAATCCCAGCACTTTGGGAGGCCAAGGTGGTTGCACCACAAGGTCAGGCGATTGAGACCATCCTGGCCAACATGGTGAAACCCTGTCTCTACTAAAAATACAAAAATTAGCCAGGCATGGTGGCGGGCGCCTGTAGTCCCAGCTACTTGAGAGGCTGAGGCAGAAGAATCACTTGAACCCAGGAGGTGGAGGTTGCGGTGAGCCGAGATCGCACCACTGCACTCCAGCCTGGCGACAGAGCGAGACTCTGTCTCAAAAAAAAAAAAAAAAAAAGAAAATGTCAATAGTAACTAGAGGCAGATGAAGGGCCAAGTGTAGGATTTTTTTAGGATTCAAGAAGCTTGATCTAGAGAAGGGCTTACTGCTGTGGAGCACTGTTCTGGGGTCAGCAGTGATTCATTCCCAGAGACTAAAAAGGAGACAGTATTGGCTTGCATATGTAGGTAGGGATGCACTTATACATGTAAGTGTGGGGTATGGGGTTATGGTGGTAGTTGATGAAGTTTAAACCTGAAGGCCTTGTTCTCCATGGAGTCTTCTTTTTTTGGCTATTAAAAAATGGTGGTAAAAGATATACAACAAATTTTACTGTTTTAATCATTTTAAGTGTATAATTCAGTGGTCTATGAAGTCTTGTAAAAAAATTCTGTCCTATAGAGAACTGATGAGAGTGATGGGAATGAGAAGTGGGCAGGGGTCTTCAGGAAACAAAGAAGGCCCACTTGAAGTTAGAGGCCAGGTGTTTGTATCAGCAAGGTTATCCAATTGTTCTGTAAAAGAGTTAAGCCACCATGATATAGGATCCAAGAAAAATTGGAATTGGGGCAACTGGCTAACCTTTTGGAAAAAGTAAAATTATAGCTATACCTCATAGCATGTAATAAAATTAATTCCAGATGAACTAAGCAATTAACTGCTTTAAAGGCCTGATATTAAAACACAGAATAAAATATACAGAAACATTTATATTATGTTTATAGAGTCTGAGGGTACAAAAGGCAGACTGCAGCGGTAAGCATTAAGTTGATATTTTGTATGTTATCACTTTATATTTAAATGTTGACTCAAACTTATGTTTCTTAAGAGCAGCTCATGTTTATTCTTTGTAATTCTAACTCAATTTTCAAACAGCATCACTAATGTTTTTTATTCCATCAAACTATGGACAAGTACAGTACCAAGAAAATAAGATGTAATTCCTGCTCTAAAAGAGCTTATCATCTGGTTGGTGGGGAGAATACATAAATCAGTAATTTTACCTGAGTATATTAGGATGCAGTGATAGAAATTTTGAGTTAACCAATATTTAGGGATTACCTATTTGTTTTTTGTTTTGTTTTGTTTCTTTGTTTTTTGAGACAGAGTCTTGCTCTGTGGTCCAGGCTGGAGTGCAGTGGTGCAATCTTGGCTCACTGCAACCACCACCTCCCGGGTTCAAGTGACTCTCGTGCCTCAGCTTCTCAAGTAGCTAGGATTACAGGCACCTTCCCACCACCACCATGCCTGGCTAATTTTTGAATTTTTAGTAGAGATGGGGTTTCACCATGTTAGCCAGGCTGGTTTCGAACTCCTGACCCTCAAGTGATCCGCCTGCCTTGGCCTCCCAAAGTGCTGGGATTACAGGTGTGAGCCACGGTGTCCGGCCAGGATTACCTATTTGTGCTGATACAATGCTTGATGCTGGGTCTGGATACTTAACAAAGTTTAACAACTGAGTGCCAAGCCTGTTAACATCAGGGAGGATTTTAGAGGGTGCAGTGGAAACACATATCCGGAAGTCTAAACTTCGAACAGGGATCAGGAAGGCTCAATAAGTTCACCTGAGCTTGAAGTGTTGGTAGGAGTTAGCTTCTAGAAGTGCTGGATTTAGATTCCAAGATGCTGCTGTTTTAGAAATGGAACGTCACACATTCAGATGAATTACCTTGGAGCACAATTACCACACATTTGACAATAAAAACTTTTCATTTCTAGCTTCTACAGCAATATGTAAAGATGGCAGGGTTTATGCAGTATGCTGTGGCTTGTTTCTGTCTAGCAGCCTAAAGGCTAACTCATTAAAATTCAAGGATGAATTACATTGTGGGTGGCAGAACAAATGTTTTCTTCACTGAGCAGAGCTAGGACCTTCAAGACAGTTTCTACCAGAACCAAAGTCACTCTTTGCAGCTGTTCAGTAAGACATGATTCAAGTATCACCTCCTCCAAATCTACCAGGACACCACCATCTCTTAATCTGCATTAGAACCATATGGTAATGACAGCAACAAGAAAAAAAAATGGAGCAATGCTGGTTCCACCCTTGATTTTTCTTTGGAACCAGGTACATTTCTTACCTAGTTATAAATTAATTTAAATATTACTTTTTTCAAAAAGCCACATGTTTCTAGTTGATAGTTTAATTCACAGAGTAGAGTTATTCCAAGAGATTTAAAGCACAATAATTTGAGTAGAAATCTCCTTTTTGTTTTCTGAGACAGGATCTTGCTCTGTCACCCAGCCTAGAGTACAGTGATGTGATCATAGCTCACAGCAGCCTTGAACTCCTGGGCTCAAACAATCCTCCTGCCACAGCCTCCCAAGTAGCTGAGATTACAGGGAGGTACCACCACAGCCAGCTAATTTTTAAAATTTTTTTGTAGATACAGAGTCTCTTTATGTTTCCCAGGCTTGTCTGGAACTCCTGGCCTCAAGCAATCCTCCTACCTCAACCACCCAATGAGTATAAATCTCTAATGTGGTATATCCAGAGAACAAAAAGAACAGCAGAAAGCTTGGTTGAGGCATTCATAGTGTTACTCAGATTCTGTTGTGGGTATATTGTGGGATAAATGATCAATCATATAATGTTCTTATTCAATCATTCCTTGTTTGATTGAGTACCAGCATTCTTGGAGTGGGAGAGAGAAAACACAGATGTTAACATAAAATACCTGAAAAACAAACCCTGAATTTGACTGGAAGATTATATATGTCTATTTGTCTATCTATACGTGTGCATTTGCATTTTTTTTTCTGGCGCTATTCTCTGTAAAGGCCTAGACATAGAGATCAACTCAGTAGCTGTGATGTCTCCTAGTACTCAGATTCTTCAAATACCTTTCCTCCTAAAAGAAATTGGTGCTTCTTGAAGAAATGGCTGATTCTGGATCTGGAGAAGGAAATGAAAAAGATGAACCTAGAACATCTTGCCATATCAGACAGCAAGAAAGCCATCAGAGACTACTGCAGTCCTGTCTAAGGGACTTAGGAGCCAAACTTAGAGAGATTTTTGCTGGCCAAAAAAATTGGACAACTTGAACAATAAGGGCAATAGCTGCAATGGATCAGTATACATCATACATACATATCCACATATGTATCCATGAACATTCACGAGTCCATACTGTCACTTTAGGAAAAACACAACAAACTGGTCACACTATTTTAAAACCAACTCATTATTTTGAAAACGGTAAATAAGAGGAAAGAAACATTAATTCCACCTTTGCAATATATTAGTGCATAACCAAATAGAAAATAAAATGACTTCAAAAAGAATCAAGGTAATTCAGCTAAAAAAAAAAAAAAAAAAAAAAGAAGGAACAACAGAATTAGGACATCACCACTTTGGAAACCCTGATGAATCAATGAATCTAGGGACTGAAAATTCAGGGCTGCCAAAACCACAAAAAGAGTGACGCTGAGATATTTAGTGCATCTTCGTGGAAAAACACACCACCACCCAAGACGAATTGTTTCCTTGGGTTGAATTGTTTCCTTCTCCAAGTTCATATGGTGAATTTCGAACTCCCACTACCTCAGAATGTGACTGTATATGGAGATAGGGCCTTTAAAGAGGTAATTAAGTTAAAATGAGGTCATTGTGGTGGGCCCTAATCCCTCCTAATTGTGGGATCATAAGAAAAGGAAATTGGGACAGGTACAGAGGGAGAACCATGTAAAGACACAGGGAGAAGATGGCCATCTACAAGCCAAGGAGAGAGTCCTCAGGAGAAATCAACACTGCAGACTCCTTGATCTTGGACTTCTAGCCTCAAGAATTGTAAGAAAATTCATTTCTGTTGTTTAAGCCACCCTGTCTGTGATACTTGGTTATGGCAGCCCTAACAAACTAATACAGTAGCCTTGCCCCCTAAAAACCCAACCTGATGCAGATCAATCCTCTAAAGCCAACTGACAATGTATAGGAAATCAGATGACCTCGGAACATGCTAAATGACATCGTGGAGATGTTATCAGAAAAGTGTACTGTGAAAAATTTTATAGAATAAAGGATCCTTTTGTTTTTTTGTTTTTTGAGACAGAGTCTTGCTCTGTCACCCAGGCTGGAGTGCAGTGGCACAATCTTGGCTCACGTCTCGAACTCCTGACCTCAGGTGATCCACTCATCTCGGCCTCCGAAAGTTCTGGGATTACAGGTGTGAGCCACCGCACCCGGCCCCAGTTTTTTTCAACAAATAAGAGGAGAAGAGGGAGAAGAAGGAGAAGAGAAGCAAAGAGATGAGAGAGAACCTATGAGTTAAAAGAAAATTAACCAATTGCAAGGTGTGGGACTTAGTTGGATTGTCCTAACAGACAAACTGTTAAAAATTCCTAACATGACACAAATCAGACTTTTGAATACTGAATATTTGGTCAAAATTTTTAAATTTTTAGGAGAAATGTATGTTAAGAAAGAGTTTTCATATTTTCGAGAGTCATATCAAAAGATATTATGGGGTGGTGTGAAGATTAGTAAGTAGGATAGAGATGAAATAAGATTGTCTATAAATTGATATTTTTTGAAGTTGAATGATTAGTTCTATGGATCTTTATACTATTTTGTCTTTTTTGTGTATATTTAAAATTTGCAAAGTAACTAAAATAAGTTGGATCAACTTTATTCTTAGTTAATAAATGTCAAGATTTACCAACTGGATAGATAAACTTATCCAAAACTAAACTGAGTCAATACTGCTATACTCTCCCAAAGAACCTTCACTCCAATTGCTACCAATCAGCTCACAGAAACACTGTCCTCCTTCCTTCCCTGTGTTGCCCTCTGATGTATAAATTAGCAAGTGATGCTGAGGAAGCACCAGCGTGAAGAGAAACTGGACTTGGTTTAGTTTCAGAAGCCCCAAACTGCTGGAATTGGAAGACCTTCCTGAATGTCTTATAAAATCTCCCACCTCTCTGGGAACACCGGGAATTATATTCAACACTTCTAATAGATGACCCTAGATGATCTAATAGGCCACATTTCTGGTAAGATTTTGGACAGCTGCCTCTGAGGCTGTGTGCAGGAGAAAACCTGATGTGCTCATTACTCCATATAAATCATTTAAAAATACTGAATGAAAATCAATAAACACTGTGTATTTTTACATCATGAACAAACTCTTGGCAACAGTAACCTTTTGCAGTATGTTATTCTGCCCAGGAAGACAACATGCTTGATTTATAGTGCATGACTGGTGTAACTAGAAGCCCAGCTGGAGCCCATAAGGGCAACCAGCAATGTCCTGGTGACGTCACTATGGCAAGGATGGCATTTTTCACATTCTGGAGCTTGGGGAAGGCAATCTGGCAAATTAGCGAGGAAGTGTTCACTTAGCATAATGTGAGACCTTTCTTGTTTCAATTAATTCTTTAGAATAGTGGTAGAATATTTAACAAGCCCTTCAGGTAGAGTGGTTGTATTCCTATGAAATCAAAGCAATAAATAAAACCAAAATAGTCACAACCTGAGGTTCGAAGCATATGGTGCATGTAATTTGGCTGAACTGCATAATCTTTTTGATGCTTCCCTTATAGAGAAGAGCCCTAGAGAGTGGGCTTTTCCTTCTTAAAGGAAAAATAAATATGTTTACACTTTGTTACCTCTTTCTGCCTTTTAAAAATGGCATTTAAGCAATATTCATCTGTCTGAAATAGGTACACTGGCAATTTGGGATGACGTCTCTTGTGCTTTCTTAAATACTTCTTCGGGGAGCGATTTCATTTTGATCCCCAGACAGCATGGGTATCATACTAATGTGGGATCATCCAATTTTGTTTAGAAATTTAAATAATTCTTACCATTTTTGCAAAATAGTTTTGTCCATAGATACGCAGACCCATTTCATAAATCCATGTTTGAATTGTTAATGATGTAAAACAGATCATAAACATTTTTGCTGTCTTGGGAGGGAGGAAACTCCTAAGCAAGAATAAAAGATTTAAGCTGGTATAAAAAATTATCTTTCATATTTCATCATGAAAGACTGATTATCCTTGGAATTTATTGTCATCAAATAACCTCTTAATACCCATTTCAGTCATGCACAGGTATAGCCGTAAATCAGTTATTGTTTATGCATATACTAATGTTTGTGCCTTTTGCCATGAGTCTGTATTACATAGACTGTTCACTTTCTTTGTGGGTTCCCAGAGGAAGTCGTACATAGCTGAACACATAGTCAGTGTGTGCTCAGTAAACTCTGGCCAAGACAATGTCTAAAGACAGAAGAAACAGATGGAAAGATTCTGGATCCTTAAGGCTGCTAAGTGCCTCAAATTGTCTTGATTAATCAGTTGGATGTTACTTTGGACCTTTATTTTAAACAGGATGCCACCACTCAGAAGTGGAACCTCGATTTTCCCAGCATCCTGAAGACTGCACATAAAACAAGTAAGCATGACCCATGCCTTCTAGATAACTCTCTATAAGCTCCTATGGATTTTGATCACTAAAATTTTGCTTCTTTTTATAAACCCCTTTCGGTTGCACTTACCAAGAACCTCCCATGCAACAACTATCCTTGGGTAAACTCCATTAACGTTTAAATTTTTCTCTATTAATAATTGCTAAATATGGTTGTCTAGTCATTCGTTCATCCAAATACAAAATATAAAGATAACTTCCTGTTTTGAATCATCTCCATGACAACTGTTGATCCAGTATCAAATAAGTGTTCACCCAGAGGATTAAGATGAAATGTTTTGCAAACAAGATACAACATTATCATGAATGATTCTATGGCGGCAGGGAGAAAAGGAAGATCAATGTCTGAGAAATAAGGTTGGATCAGCTCAATGATGATACGTCTAAAACGGACCTGTAGCATTGGTTTCCCCTGTTCCTCCTTTGTGGTATTACCCCTTCAAGATATGCTCTCTCGAAAAGGGGTGGGTGACCATGCCTTATAGTACCTCTCCTAGCTGTGTGCACTGTTAGCCTAATCTCCAGTTTTGGAATAAAAAGGAGCAGACAAGGACAAAAGGGAGTGTTTTCTCAGGCAGCCAGTGTCGCTGAAATACCACATATGTGGCTGTCTGTGTCAGCAGTAACACCCACCCTACCTATGTGGAAAGCCAATGTAGCGAGGAAAATATGATTAAATACATCTTTAAAGCCCTAATTGTGATTCTTTGGAAGATTCTGTAGGTGTGGACTACACCATCACACACAAAAAAGATCTTTAAAGAGCAGAGGTCTTGTTTTCCTGTGAATGTTCCAAAGGGAAAATAACAGGGAAAGAAGGCTTGTTCTCCCAGAAAGCACAGATCCTGCCAAATGGTTTCTAAATGTGTTTCTCAAAAATTTCCATGTGCCATCAATGGCTTTTTAGTACTTTTGGAAATGGAAAGAGCAGAAATCGGTACCACTGTGAGAAAGCAAACATTGAAGGAAACCAGCTTGCTGAGGAAACAGGTCGTGCTTTTAAGTCACGGCACAGATATGGCACCGGTCCTCTTCACAAGCTTGAAATACATGAATACACAGAGTTACATCACGTTCTGATGCTGCAAGGAAAACGTTGAAGTCCTAAAGGGAAGTTTCCACATTATTTCTCTATGTGAAACTCAAGTGAATGACTGTTTCTGCGGTTTATATTAGGCAGCTAGACTGACTCCCTGGAACTCAAACAAACAGTGATTTTCTTTCTTTAATTTTGGAATCCAAAAAGACATTAATTTTGCCACTTGTTAGAATTATTTTTAGTCAACCAGAGAATCTCCAGAAGGTGTGGTTCAGAATGCCAAAGAGAAGAATATAAGGTTTGTTTCTGGGCAAGACTGAAGCTGGGTGGTCAGTTATCCAGAATAACCATCTGTTTTGATCCATTTAAGTCAATATGTTTATTCAAGCTCCTTATTTTGCTAAAATACCGAGAGTTCATTGAATTGTTTGGTCATGAATCAAAATGGCTGGCATGGATGCTACTGTGGGCCCAGCTCAAGTCACAAAAAGGTGGAAGACCAAAGACCCAGCTCAGCAGCAGCCCCGGCGGGTCCCTTCTTCAGCCCTCTGGAGTGTTTTCTCTGGCTAAAGTGTCAAAATTAAAGTGGAGTTTGTCCTATTGGTTTTAGACATTATATAAGTAAGGCACAGCCAGTCCTTTCCTCACTGAAGGCTGAAGCCTATTTTATCTTCTTACCCCATTTCCCAGACATTCAGGCCGCTAGGAGAATCTTGGTCATTTCTCAAATAACCAACAATGTTTAAGGAAAATTTAGATATGTTTTGTTATTTAAAATCAATTCTACCACACTCCAAACCCTTTATCATTGTGCAGTCACAATTTCCGTCGCCAGAGACAGACACTTTTTTTTGTATCATTAGAGAAGCAAGCAAAATTGACTGAAAATGTGATCTATGTCAGGAATTCGGCTAGATGCTGAAGACACAAAGACGTAAGGAATGAATCCTTCCCTTTATCACAGATTTACTGAGGGAAGGAGTCAACATGACTACCCCAAGTGTCGTGGGTATGAACAATGGTCTGTGGGGAAGACAGGAGGGAATCATTGTGTCCCAGTGTTGCAGGTGGGTAGACACTGAGGCATGCTTTGTAGGAGAGGTAACACTTGAGCTGCATTTTCAAGGCTGTGTGGGAAATTAAAAGAAGAGTGTGGAGGTGGAGGCAGGAAAGGAATTCCAGCCATATGGGATTGCATAAGCCAAAGCATGGAAGGGTGAACCATCATGATGTCTTAAGGGAATGACTGGTTGTCTGGTATGGCGAAAACACAGGGTATTGTTTTAAAAGTTTGGTGGGAAGCAAGGATGGAATTGCAGTATAGGGAAAAAGATTGCATAGTGTTTTAAACTCCACACTAAAGATTTTGTGCTTAATTCTAATAGGCAATGACCTGTTCTTTTAAATTCTTTAAGGAAGTGATATAATCAAATCCATGTGTTAGAAAGAATACCTGATATATAATAGGTATAGAAAACTGTTTGCTGAATGAATGGAGCTGAGGAAGGAGAGACCAAGGGAGACACAAGTTACGTGATATTGCAATAATCCTGATGATGGGAGCCTGAATTAGAGAGCTGGGGGTGGTGAGATAGCTTAAAGAAAGACGCAATGAGACTTGGCAACCAACTAAATGTGGAGGGATGGAGGAGAAGTAAAAATGAAAGCTAATTCTGATATGTCTCTCTTGGGTGGCAGAGTATATGGTTATATCATTGACCAAAATAGGGAACACAAGAAGGAGAGAGTATTTTGAGGGGTGACAGGTGGGTAGGGAAAGCAGAGAGATGGGGAGATAAGTTGAGAGGCAGCATTCTATAATAATAATGATACGGCTAACACGTATAAATTTTTACTATGGGTCAGATACCATTTTAAATGCTTTATAAGTATTAACTCATTTAACCCTCATAAGTAGTATTACATTATTGTTCCTATTTTATTTTATTTTATTTTTGAGACTGAGTCTGGCTCTGTCACCCATGCTGGAGTGCAGTGGCACGATCTTGGCTCACTGCAACCTCCACCTCCTGGGTTCAAGCAATTCTTATGCCTCAGCCTCCCGTGTAGCTGGGGTTATAGGCATCCACCACCACGCCCAGCTAACCTTTTGTATTTTTAGTAGAGATGGGGTTTCACCTGTTTGGCCAGGCTTGTCTCAAACTTCTGACCTCAAGTGATCCACCTGTCTAGGCCTCCCAAAGTGCTGGGATTACGGGTGTGAGCCACCACACCTGACCTGTTCCTATTTTATAGATGAGATAATTGCATAGGTTTGGAAGGCAACAACTCTGAGTTCAAGTCCTAGCTTTTCTGCTTTTTAGCAGTCTAATCTTGAGTATGTAAAAAATGGGTAATAATACCTATTATACGAAATTATTAGAAAGATGAGAGATAATACATATAAACCAACTGGCATAGTGTCTGTAACCTCATATGTCTCAATACATACTAGAAAGTATTACCAGCTATGAGATTTCCAGTAAAAAGTCAGGCATTTCTGTCTAGATTGTAAGAACTGAAAGTAAAAAATTTAAACATCAATATGTTGATGTTGGTTTGATTCTTGGATATAAATACTATTCCCTGGCCTGGAGGTGAGTGGCAGTGTACAAAGAGATAAGAATTGAGGGTAGAATTCTAGAAAACACCAATGGTAAAGGAACAGAAAGAATAAAAGATTCTTCCAAAAGAAATATAGATGAAATAATAGTAGAGGTAGAAGGAGAGACATAAAAAAGTTTTGCAAGTCCAAGAGGAAAGGGTTTCTAAGAAGGCAATGTCAACAATCACAGATGCTTCTGAGAAGCCATATATGAAAGTCTGAAAAGAGATGATTTTATCTGACAGAAAAGAGCTTGCTGTTGGCTGGGGTAAGAACCATTACAATGAAGTAATGGCAACCCAAGGCACAACTTCAGCATATGGAGGAGGGGCAAATGAAGAAGTGGAAACAAAAGGAAAAGGCAATTTTTCCTTTAAATAGTGAGTCTCCGTTTCACTTCACAATGATACAGTTTGGAAAGCACTTCAGGAATGGTGAACTAAGGACCTCCAAAAATATGCTCCTCTAAAAAAGAAACAAGAACACTGGCAAAAATCATCAAAATCACCTTTTTGAAAACACTGGAGGCATGTTTTCACACTTGTAATCCCAGCACTTTGGGAGGCCAAGGCAGGCAAATCACTTGAGGTCAGGAGTTTAAGACCAACATGGTGAAACCCTGTCTGTACTAAAAATACAAAAATTAGCAGGGCGTGGTAGTGTGTGCCTGTAATCCCAGCTACTTGGGAGGCTGAGGCAGGAGAATCGCTTGAACCCAGAAGGTGGAGGTTGCAGTGAGCCGAGATTGCGCCATTGCACTCCAGACTGGGTGACAGAGCGAGACTGTAATTAACAAATAAATAAATAAAGTATAAACAAGAAACCACTGGGAATAAACCAAATGCTTGCAGCAATTCTTGGAGCATTTATTTGAGAAACATGGCTGAATCTTTGTAATAACAATGATTTTTGTGCCATTTGAAATTGTACTATTCCCATCCCTCTCTTCCTAGCTCCATGGCAGCCTTGAAAACCAACAGCCTCACATCCATGGAAACTATGAACATCAGCAGCTTACCAGTCACTGGAAGTTGAACACAGATTTGAAGCTCTTTGAGAAGCCCTGTACCCAAAGAAATGTCATTTTTGACTTGTCTTGAAATCCCCTGAAAAGCTTCATTCTCAGGGCTTGTTTTTGTTTGACCTGACTCTCTGTGTGCTCTACCCCATGGACATTTGCCAAAAGCAAAAAATTAAGACACCCAAAGAAATGAGAAATGGCCCATACACAAGGTGAAAAAAACAGTCGATAGAAACTATCTCCAAGGAAACTGAAACATTGGATTTACCAGACAAAAACTTTATTTTTATTTATTCTGTATGTATGTATGTATGTATGTATGTTTTGACACAGAGTCTCACTCTGTCACCCAGGCTGGAGAGCAGTGGTGCGATCTTGGCTCACTGCAACCTCTGCCTCCTGGGTTCAAGCAATTCTCCTGCCTCAGCTGGTCCCTAAGTAGCTGGGATTACAGGTTCCCACCTCTATGCCTGGCTAACTTTTGTATTTTTCATAGAGATGGGGTTTTGCCATGTTGGTCAGGCTGGTGTCTAATTTCTGACCTCAAGTGATCCACCCAGCTTTGACATACAATTCTTGAAATTGTTTAGTGTTAAGAATTTTAATTGTCTTCCTTAAAAGAACACTGCATAAACAGATGTATTATTTATTTATGCAAAGAAAAACAAATTGTACCCGGTATTTCTACCTGAAGCCAGGCTGGTCTTGAACTCCTGGCCTCAATCTATCCACCCACCTCAGCCTCCCAAAGTGCTGGAATTACAGGTGTGAGCCACCATGCTCGGCTCAGACAAAGACTTTAAATCAGCTATTATAAATATGTTCAAAGCACTAAAGGAAATTGTATCTAAAGAGTTAAAGTATGAGAATAATGTTTTATCAAGCAGAGGATATCAATAAAAAGATAGCAATTATTTTAAAAATTCTGGAGTTGCTGGATGCAGTGGCTCACACCTGTAATACCAGCACTTTGGGAGGCCAAGGTGGGCAGATCACTTGAGGTCAAGAGTTTGAGACCAGCCTGGCCAACATGGTGAAACCCCATCCCTACTGAAAATACAAATGTTAGCTGGGTGTGCTGGCATGCACCTGTAGTCCCAGCTACTTGGGAGACTGAGGTACAAGAATCACCTGAGTCTGGGAGGCGGAGGTTGTGGTGAGATTGTACCACAGCTCTCCAGCCTGGGCAAAAGAGCCAGACCCTGTCTCAATAATAATAATAATGATGATAATTTCTGGGCTGGGCATGGTGGCTCATGCCTATTATCCCAGTACTTTGGGAGACCGAGGCAGGTGGATCACCTGAGGTCAAGAGTTCAAGACCAGCCTGGCCAACATCATGAAACCCCGTCTCTACTAAAATTACAAAATTACAAAAATTAGCTGGGCATAGTGACAGTGCCTCTAGTCCCAGCTGCTTGGGAGGCTGAGGCACAAGAATTGCTTGAACCCAGGAGGCAGAGGTTGCAGTGAGCCGAGATCATGCCACTGCATTCCAGCCTGGGTGACAGAATGAGACCACATCTAAAAATAAAATTCTGGAGTTGAGAAGTATAATAAAAAATAAAGAATTTACTAAAATTTACTAGAGGAGCTCAAGAGTAGATTTGTGCTGTCAAAAAGTAATCAGTGAACTTGAATATAGATCAATTGAGATTATCCACTCTGACAGAAAAGAAAAAAAAAATGAAGAAAAATGAACAGAGCCTCTGAGACTGTGGGACACCATCAAGTGTGCCAACATAGCAAAATGGTAATCCCAGAAGTAAATGAGAGAGAAAGGGGAAGAAAGAATATATGAAGAAATAATAGCCAAAACTTCCCACATTTGATGAAAAACAGTAATCTATATATTCAAGAGGTTTAACAAACTCTGAGTAAGATAAGCTCAAAGATTCATCACAGTCAAACTGTTAAAAGGTAAAGACAGAGAATCTGGAGAGTAGAAAATGAAAAATGACTATCATATACAACAGATCCTTAGTAAAGGCTGGGCACAGTGACTCATGACTCTAATCCCAGTGTTTTGGGAGGCCAACACAGAAAGATTGCTTGAGGCCAGGCCTGGCCAGGAGTTTGAGAACAGCCTGGGCAATGTAGTCAGATCTCATCTCTGTCCAAATAAAAATAAAAAATTTAGCTGGGCATGGTAGTGCATGCCTGTAGTCCTAAATTCTCAGGAGGCTGAGACAGAAGGATCACTTGAGTCCAGGAGTTCAAAGCTGCAGTGAGCTCTGATCCCACCACTACACTCCTGGGTGACAGAATCTCTTAAAAAAAAAAAAAAAGCCAGGCATTACAGGCTCATGCCTGTAATCGCAGCACTTTGGGAGGCTGATATGGGTGGATCCCTTGAGCCCAGGAGTTTGAGACCAGCCTGGCAACATGATAAAATCCTGTCTCTATAAGAAATACAAAAAATAGGAAAAGTCGTGTGCACCTGTAGTCCCAGCAACTTGGGAGGCTGCGGTGGGGAGGATTGCTTGAGCTTGGAAAGTCGAGGCTTCACTGAGCTGTGATTGTACCACTGCACTCCAGCCTAGGTGATAGAGCAAGACTCTTTCAACTCAGAGCGAGTGAGAGAGAGAGAGAGAGAGAGACTGAGATCCTCAATAAGATTAACATGAATTATCAGCAGAAACCATGGAAGCCAGAAGGCAGGAGGATGACATATTCAAAGTGCTAAAAGACAGACCGTCAGCCAAGAATTCTATGTATGCAGAAATTTGTAGTAGGCAGGAATACTATGCTTTTATGCCTCGAAAATGAAAGAGAAAGTAAGATATTCTCAGATATACAAAAATTGAGAATTTTTTTCACTAGCAGACCTGCCCTGCAAGAAATGTTAAAGAGAATATTTCAGGCTAAAATGAAAGGACCATACACATGAACTCAAATCCACATGAAGAAATAAAGGGCACTGGTAACTACATAGGTATATTATAAAGTCAGTATTAATATATTTTTTGATTTGTAACTTCTCTTTTCTCCTATGTGATTTAAAAGATAACTGCATAAAACAATAATTATAGAATTATATTGATAGACATATAATTTAGAAAAATGTAATTTGTCTAAAACTAATAGCACAAAGGAGGAAGGAGGAAATGGAGTTATACTGAAGCCAAGTTTTTCATATGATGGAAATTAAGTTGGTATTAATCCTAACTAGATTATTTTGAAATAAGATATTAATGATAATTCCCAGACCAGCCACTAAGAAAGTAACTCAAAAACGCATGCTAAAAGATACAACAAGGGAATTAAAATAGTGTACTATTTAAATAAAATGCAAGGCTAAAATGATAGAAAATATCTACCACAAAAGCAAGCATGAAGAAATAGAGAAACAAAAAATATTTAAGACGTATAGAAAACAAATAGCAAAATAACAGACATAAATCCTACCAAATCAATGACTATGACCACATTAAATGTAAATGGACTAAACAATCCAATCAAATGCCAGAGATTGTGCTGGGTATGGTGGCTTATGCCTGTAATCCCAACACTTTGAGAGCCCAAGGCAGGAAGACTGCTTGGGGCCAGCAGCTTGGGACCAGCCTGGGCAATACCGCAAGGCCCCATCTCTACAAAAAGAATTTTTTTAAGTAACCATGCATGATGACATGCACCTATAGTCCTAACTACTCAGGAGGTTGAGGTGGGAGGATCACTTGAGCCCAGGAAGTTGAGGCTGCAGTGAGCCAAGATCATACTGTGTCCGGAATTGGTGGGTTCTTTATCTCACTGACTTCAAGAATGAAGCCACGGACGCTCGCAGTGAGTGTTACAGCTCTTAAGGTGGCGCGTCTGGAGTTTGTTCCTTCTGATGTTCGGATGTGTTCAGAGTTTCTTCCTTCCGGTGGGATCGTGGTCTCGCTGGCTCAGGAGTGAAGCTACAGACCTTCGCGGTGACTGTTACAGCTTTTAAAGCAGCGCATCTGGTGGTGTTTGTTCCTCTCTGTGGGCTCGTGGTCTCGCTGGCTTCAGGAGTGAAGCTGCAGACCTTAGCGGTGTTACAGCTCATAAAAGCAGTGTGGACCCAAAGACTGAGCAGTAGCAAGATTTATTGCAAAAAGCAAAAGAACAAAGCTTCCACCGTGTGGAAGGGTACCCGAGCGGGTTGCCACTGCTGGCTCTGGCAGCCTGCATTTATTTTCTTATCTGGCCCCACCCACATCCTGCTGATTGGTAGAGCTGAGTGGTCTGTTTTGACAGGGCGCTGATTGGTGCGTTTACAATCCCTGAGCTAGACATAAAGGTTCTCCACCTCCCCACCAGATTAGCTAGATACAGAGTGTGGACACAAAGGTTCTCCAAGGCCCCACCAGAGTAGCTAGATACAGAGTGTCGATTGGTGCATTCACAAACCCTGAGCTAGACACAGGGTGCTGATTGGTGTATTTACAAACCTTGAGCTAGATACAGAGTGCCGATTGGTGTATTTACAATCCCTGAGCTAGACATAAAGGTTCTCCAAGGCCCCACCAGAGTAGCTAGATACAGAGTGTAGACTGGTGCATTCACAAACCCTGAGCTAGACACAGTGTGCTGATTGGTGTATTTACAATCCCTGAGCTAGACATAAAGGTTCTCCACATCCCCACCAGACTCAGGAGCCCAGCTGGCTTCATCCAGTGGATCCCACACCTGCGCTGCAGGTGGAGCTGCCTGCCAGTCCCGTGCCTTGCGCCTGCACTCCTCAGCCCTTGGGTGGTCGATGGGACTGGGCACCGTGGAGCAGGGGGCGGCGCTCATTGAGGAGGCTCAGGCTGCACAGGAGCCCACAGAGGAGGTGGGAAGCTCAGGCATGGCGGGCTGCAGGTCCTGAGCCCTGCCCCACAGGAAGGCAGCTAAGGCCGGGTGAGAAATCGAGCGCAGCGCAGGTGGGCTGGGACTGCTGGGGTACCCAGTACACCCTCCGTAGCTGCTGGCCCGGGTGCTAAGCCCCTCATTGCCCGGGGCCAGCAGGGCCCGCCGGCTGCTCCGAGTGCGGGGCCCACCAAGCCCAGTCTAACTAGGAACTCCAGCTGGCCTGCAAGCACCTCGCGCAGCCCGGGTTCCCACTGGCGCCTCTCCCTCCACACCTCCCTGCAAGCTGAGGGAGCCGGCTCTGGCCTTGGCCAGCCCAGAAAGGGGCTCCCACAGTGCGGCGGTGGGCTGAAGGGCTCCTCAAGTGCCGCCAAAGTGGGAGCCCAGGCAGAGGAGGCGCCAAGAGCGAGGGAGGGCTGTGAGGACTGCCAGCACGCTGTCACCTCTCAATACCACTGCACTGCAGCCTGGGTGACAGACTGAGACCCTGTTTCTAAAAATAAGTATAAAAATTTTAAAAGTAAGAGATTGGCCAAAAAAAGAAAAAGGAAGAAAACATAATTCAAGTATACGTTGTGTATAAGAGATATACTCTAGATTCAAAGACACATAAAGTGAAAGTAAAAAATACCTCAGACAGTAGTAGTAATCAAAGAGTTAGAATGGTTTCTCTAATGTCAGACAATTTAGACTCCAAGACAAAAGTTGTTACAGAGATAAAGAAGAGCATTTTTAAGAGTCTCCAGATCCAGCTGGAAAATATATTTTTTAAAAAAGAGGGCATTTTATAATGATAAAATGGTCAGTCTATCAGGAAGACAGCAATTATAAATAAATGTGTACCTAACAACAGAGCCCACAAACACATGAAGCAAAAACTGACAGAACTAAAGGAGGAAATAGACAATTCAACAATAATAGTTGGACAATTAAATACCCCACTCACATTTTTTGTAAATTTAATTTTATTTTAGATTCAGGGGTACCTGTGTAGGTTTGTTATATGGGTATACTGTGTAATTGTGGGGTTTGGGCTTCTAGTGTACTCATTACCAAATGTTGAACATTGTATCCAGTGGGTAATTTTTCAACCTCGGTGCCCTCCATTTCCTTTTTTGGATTTCCCAGTGTCTATTATTTTCATCTTTATATCCATGTGTATTCATTGTTTAGCTCTCACCTGTAAGTGAGAATATGTGGTTAAGTGCTCCACTTTCAATTACAGATAGAACAACTAGGCAGAAAATCAACAAGAAATTAAAAGACTTGAACAACACAATAAACCAACTAGATCTAACAGAGATCTATAGGATACTTTACCTTATGACAACAGAAAATACATTCTTTTCAAGTGCTCATGGAACTTTCTTCAAGATAGACCATATATTGGGCCATAAAATAAGTCTCGGTACATTTAAGAGGCATGAAATCATGGAACTATGATGACATCTTCAGCCATAATAAAAATTAAATTTAAAATCAATAATTAAAAATTTGTAAATATTAAACAATAAACTTAAATAACCAATAGGTCAACAAAGAAATCACAAGGGAAGTAGAAAATATTTTGAGATAAACAAACACACAACACATGAAAACTTTAGGGATGCAGCGAAGGTAATGCTTAGAGAGAAATGTATAGCTATCAATACCTACAATAAAAAGGGAAGATATAAAACCAAGAACCTAACCTTACACCTTAAAAAAAACTGGAAAGTGACGTACAAACTAAATTCAAAGCAAGTGGAAGTAAGGAAATAATAACTAATAAAAATAGATAAAGAATAGAAAAGCAATCAGGAAAATTTTTTAAAAAGTTGATTCTTAAATGATATAATTGACAAAACATTAGTGAGACTGATTGCTACGGTCTGAATGTTTATGTCCCCTCAATATTCATATGTTAAAGTCCTCAACCACAAGATGATGGCATTAGAAGGTGGGGCCTTTGGAAGGTGACTACATCATGAAGGTGGGATGAGTGCCTTTATAAAAGAGGCTTGAGAAGACCCTTCCACCCTGTGAGGACACAGGAAGAAGATGGCTGTCTAGTTGGAAGCAAGTCTTTACTAGACACTAAATCTGCTGGTGCCTTGATCCTGAACTTCCCATCCTCCAAATTTCTGTTACTTATAAGCCACTCAGTGTATGGTATTTTGTTACTGCAGTCCAGATGAACTAAGACAGGTGTCCGCATCCCCTGGGCTGTAGACGTGTAACCCGTTAGGAACTGAGCTACACAGGAGGAGGTGAGCAGCAGGCCAGAGAGCCTTACTGCCTGAGCTCTGCCTCCTGTCAGATCAGTGGCAGCATTAGATTCTCATAAGACTGTGAACCCTTTTGTGAACTGTGCATGTGAGGGATCTAGGTTGTGTGCTTCTTATGAATCTAAGTAATGCCTGAGGATCTGAGGTGACAGTTTCATCCTGAAACCATCCCATTCAACCCCCTCTTCGTCCATGGAAAAATTGTCTTCCATGAAACTGGTCCCTGGTGCCAAAAAGGTTGGGGACTGCTGAACTAAGATACCGACTAAGAAATATGAGAAAACATTTAAACTACTAAAATCAGGAATAAAATAAGGACATCACTACTGATCTTATAGAAATAAGAATTATTATAAGGGAGTACTGCGAACAATTCCAACAAATTAGATCAATTCAATAAAATTGATAAATCAGTAGAAAGATACAAACTACCAAAATTGATTCAAGAATAAAGAGAAAATTTGAATAGACCTATAACAAGTTAAAAAATTAAATCATTAATCAACAAACTTCCCACAAAGAAAAGGTGAAGCCTGAATAACTTCACTGGTAAATTCTAGCAAACGTTTATAGAATAATTAACAGAAATTCTTCACAAACTGTTTCCAGAAAAATAAATGAGGAGGAAACACTTCCAATTCATTTATTACTCTGTTACCAAAGCAGACAAAGATATAACAAGAAAACTGCAGGCTAATACCTGCTATGAATATAGATACAAAATATATTCAACAAAATACTAGTAAACCAAATCTAGCAACATAAAAAGGATTATACATCATGACCAAGTGGAATCTATCCCAGGAATGCGTGGTTGATTTAATGTATGGAAATCAATCAATGTAATACACCATGTCAACAGAATGAAGGATAAAAACCACATGGTCAAGCCAGGCATGGTGGTACATGCCTGGAGTCTCAGCGACTTGGGAAGCTGAGGTGAGAGGATCCCTTGGGCCTAGAAGTTCAAGTATAACCTGGGTAATGTAGTAAGACCCTGTTTGAAAAAACAAATAGGCCAGGTGCAGTGGCTGACTCCTGTAATCCCAGTGCTTCAGGAGGCCAAGGCAGTTTGATCACCTGAGGTCAGAAGTTTGAGACCAGTCTAACCAACATGGTGAAACCATGTCTCTACTAAAAATACAAAAAAATTAGCCAGGCATGGTGGTGGGCACCTGTAATCCCAGCCACTTGGGAGGCTGAGGCAGGAGAATCACTTGAACCCAGGAGGCAGAGGTTGCAGTAAGCAGAGATTGCACCATTGCACTCCAGTCTGTGCAACAAGAGCAAAACTTTGTCTCAAAAAACAAAAAACAAACAAAAGCCATCCATATGATCCTCGCAATAAATGCAGAAAAAGCATTTGACAAAAACTCTAACCCTTTTTCATGATGAAAAACACTCAACAAACTAGGAATAGAAGGGGATGTTCTCAACCTGACTGTATTAGTTTGCTTGCACTGCTGTAACAAAATACCACAGACTGGGTGGCTCAACAACAGAGATTAATTTTCTCACAGTTCTGGAGCTAGAAATTCAAGATCAAGGTACTGTTAGGGTTGGTTCCTGGTAAGGCCACTCTTCTTGGCTTGGAGATGGCTATTTTCTGTGTCCTTACATGGTTTTTCTATGTGCATATGCAGAGAGACAGCTCTCTGGTGTCTCTTTCTCTTTTTATAAGGACACCTGTCCTATTGGATAAAGGCCCCACACTTATGACCTCACCTAACCTTTATTATCTCCTTATAGGTCCTATCAGCAAATAGGATCACCTTGGGGGTTAGGACCTCAACATATAAACTTGGGGAGAAAAACAGCCTATAACACTGATAAAGTGAATCTATAAAAAAAACCTCAGAGAATATAATATTTAATGGTAAAAAAACTGCATGTGTTTATTCTATGATCAAAAACAAGACAAGGATGTCAGTTCTCACTATGTCTATTCAACCTTGTGATAGGTATTCTAGCCAGGGCACTTAGATAGAAGACAAAATAAAAGGCATCATATTGGAGAAGAAGAAGTAATACTATCTCTAGTTGCTGATAACATGATCTTATATGTAAAAAATCCTAAGGAATCTACATAAAATCTATTACAACTAATAAGTTCAATAGATCACAGTGTAAGATCAAGATACAAAAATCAATTGTATTTTTTTACATTAGCAATGAATAGTCTAAAATGAAATTTAAAAAATTTCATTTATAATATGAAAAGAATAAGACATTTAGAAGTAAATTTAACAAGCACAAAATGTGCACACTGAAAACAAAACATCATTGAAAGAAAGTAAAGAAGACCCAAATAAATAGAAATACATATGCATTAACTAGAAGACTTAATATAGTCTTCCCTAAATAGATCTACAGATTCAATGCAGTCCCTATCAAAATCTCAACTGGCTTCTTTGTAGAAATTGACAAGTGTATCCTAAAATTCAAATGGAAATATAAGGGATCCAGAATAGTCGAAACAATCCTAGAACAAAGTTGGAGAACTCACACTTTTCCATTTCAAAACTTGCTATAAAGCTACAGTAATCAAGACAGTATGGTACTGGCATAAAGATAGATATATAGATCAAAGGAATAAATTTTAGAGTCCAGAAATAAACCTTTACATTTATGGTCAACTAACTTTAACAAGGATGCTGAGACAATTCAATATGTTAAAGTAGTCTTTTTGACAATGGTGCTGGGATGACTGAATATCCACCAAGTGATGAATATGTATAAACAAACTATTATATATCCATACCATGAAATATTATTTGGTCATAAAAAGGAATGAAGTACATTCTACAACATGGACAATTCTTGAAATCATTATTCTAACTGAAAGAAGACAAAAGGCTACATTTTGTATGATTCCATTTATATAAAATATTCCCAATAGGCAAATGCATACACGTAGAAATTGCTAGGGGCTGGAGGAAGGGGAGAATGGGGACTGAGTGTTAATATAAAGTATCTTTTTGGGGTTGGTGAAAATGTCTGAAATTATTAAGTGGTGGTGATTGCATAATCTTTTGAATATAATAAAACCCTACTGAATTGTTCACTTAAATATCTGTGGATTCAATAGTATATGAATTATATCTCAATTTAAAAGTGACCTAAAACATGATTGAATGATATGATCTAACAATCTGGATCTAGTGATATAAAATCAATTTATTTAATCAGCAGATATATACAGTATCTTCTTCTAGACATTTGGGGATGTCTCAGAGATATCTGACCATGTTCCTCTTCCCTTCCTCCACAATACAGTCTCAGAGCCACTAGGTGCAGCCTGGCAAAAAGATTTTCTGCCCCAGAGTGGCAAGTTGGGGGACTGTGGTGGTCCAGAGCAGAGTGAGAAGGGGTCTGTTGGGGAGAGCATCCTGGGTTGGGATGTTGGGTTCCAAGTGGTGTGAGGAGGCCATACACAAGGCAGAGGGGGGTGGCAGTAGCATTGGGAGATTGGTTATAGACAAGGAGGCAGATCAAAAAAGTAAATATGTAAGGCTGGGCGCGGTGGCTCACGCCTGTAATCCCAGCACTTTGGGAGGCCGAGGCGGGCAGATCACGAGGTCAGGAGATTGAGACCATCCTGGCTAACACAGTGAAACCCCATCTCTACTAAAAATACAAAAAAATTAACTGGGTGTGGTGGCAGGCGCCTGTAGTCCCAGCTACTTGGGAGGCTGAGGCAGGAGACTGGCATGAACCCAGGAGGTGGAACTTGCAGTGAGCCAAGATCGCACCACTGCACTCCAGCCAGGGTGACAGAGCAAGACTCTGTCTCAAAAAAAAAAAAAAAAAAAAAGTAAATATGTAGAAGGAATGGGAGCCAGGTTTATCACTGTAGTAGAAGAAGTTTACAAATATGGCAAGGGAGAAAACTGTAGCTCAGGAACACTGTCACCCCTATAGCAATAAGAATGTTTAACACTGTGATCTTGGGTTTTTAAATACCATTCTCCATGAAAAGGAACTAGAGTTCTGTATTAATGTTTTCTCGCACTGCTATAAAGATATATCTGAGACTGGGTAATTTATAAAGAAAAGAGGTTTAATTGGCTTACAGTTCTGCAGGCTGTACAGGCTTCTGCTTCTGGGGAGGGCTCAGAAAACTTACAATAATGACAGAAGATGAAGGGAAAGCAGAAGCAGGCACATCTTCCTATGGCCAATAGGAGGGAGAAAGAGCGAAGTGGGAGGTGCTATACACTTTCTTTTTTTCTTTTTCTTTTTCCTTTTTTTTTAAAATTTTGAGATGGAATCTCATTCTGTCACCCAGGCTGGATTGCAGTGGTGTGATCTCAGCTCACTGCAACCTCTGCCTCCCGGGTTCAAGCAATTCTTGTGCCTCAGCCTTCCAAGTAGCTGGAATTACAAATGCATGCCACCATGGCTGGCTAATTATTTTTGTATTTTTAGTAGAGACGGGGTTTCACCATATTGGACAGGCTGGTCTTGTACTCCGGACCTCTGGTGATCTGCCTGTCTTGGCCTCCCAAAGTGCTGGGATTACAGGCTTGAGCCACTGTGCTCAGCCTACACACTTTCTAACAACCAGATCTTGTGAGAACTCTGTCACGAGACAGCACTAGGGGGATTATCAGGGGAACCTGCCCCCAATATTTCAATGTAGGTTCTTTCTATTTTTCCATAAGTGTCAGCTGGCTAAGAAATAAAGAGAAAGAGTATAAAAAGAAGAATTTTACAGCTGGGTCGCCAGGGGTGACATCACATATCGGTAGGACCGTGATGCCCACCTGAGCCTCAAACCAGCAAGTTTTTTATTAAGGGTTTCAGAAGGGGAGGGGGTGTAAGAACAGAGTAGGTACAAAGATCACATGCTTCAAAGGGCAAAAAGCAGAACAAAGATCACATGCTTCTGAGGGAACAGGACAAAGGGCAAAAGCAGAACTACTGCTACTGATAAGGGTCCAACAAAGATCACAAGGCAAAGGGCAAAAGCAGAACTACTGATAAGGGTCTATGTTCAGCGGTGCATGTATTGTCTTGATAAACATCTTAAACAATAGAAAACAGGGTTCAAGAGCAGAGAACCGGTTTGACCACAAATTTACCAGGGCGGAGTTTTTTCCCCATCCTAGTAAGCTGAGGGTACTGCAGGAGACCAGGGCGTATCTCAGTCCTTATCTCAACCGCATAAGACAGACACTCACAGAGTGGCCGTTTATAGATCTCCCCCCAGGAATGCATTCCTTTCCCACAGTATTAATATTCCTTGCTAGGAAAAGAATTTAGCAATATCTCTCCTACTTGCACATCCATTTATAGGCTCTCTACAAGAAGAAAAATATGGCTCTTTTTGCCCAACCCCGCAGGCAGTCAGACCTTATGGTTGTCTTCCCTTGTTCCCTAAAAATTGCTGTTATTCTGTTCTTTTTCAAGGTGCACTGATTTCATATTGTTCAAATACACATGTTTTACAATCAATTTATACAGTTAACACAATTATCACAGTGGTCCTGAGGTGACGTACATCCTCAGCTTATGAAGATAACAGGATTAAGAGATTAAAGTAAAGACAGGCATAAGAAATTATAAAAGTATTATTTAGGAACTGATAAATATCCATGAAATCTTCACAATTCATCTTCCTCTGCTGCAGCTCCAGCTGGTCCCTCCATTCGGGGTCCCTGACTTCCCGCAACAGGGGATGGTGCTAAATGATTAGAACCCCCGCAACACCCGTAATCCAATCCCCTCCCACCAGGCCCCACCTCCAACAAGTTCCTTCACAAAATGGATTATTCCAGGGCTGGGGTGGGAAAAGATGACCCTGGAACATGTTTTGTGCCAAAACATAAGGAAGTGTATAAAGAATGACAGGGACATGTCAAAAGGACACAGAAGCCAGATTGAAGGGGCTACTGCTAGCCAAATCTGGGATAACTTGAGCATCAAAATGAACAATGTTGGTGATGGATTATTACTTACTGGATAAAGCAGGAAACCGTGAGCCCATAATGAAATAAGTGGATTTAAACAAATACAACATTTCATATGGGATGAGAATTTTTACATAATTTCAAAGTACTTTTCCAAAAAGTGCTAATAACAAGAAATGTGATGGTATAAAGGAGAATTCTGGTAGGTAGCATTTTAAGCAAGTGACCTAAGTGAACATCATCAGTAATGGGACAACTCAAAATTATGGTCATTCTGTGTTATTCCTGTCCAAAGATGCATAACCCGAATCTAACCAAGAGGAAACATAAGAAACCCAAATTGAGGGACATCTGCAAAATAACTGGCCTGGATTCTTCAAAAGTATCAAGGCTATGTGAAAGTCACAGGAAGACTGAGAAACGGTTCCAGACTGAAGGAGACATAAAAACTAATGTAACACGTGATTCTGAACTGGATTCTTTTGCAAAATGGGTGTTACTGGGATGCCTGGCCAAACTTGAAGGTGTCTGAGCATTCGATGGTAGTAATATAAAAACGTTAATTTTCCCATTTTCTCTGCTTTTGACGGTTATGTTGAGGTTATGTAGAATGTCCTTGTTTGTGGGAATTACACACTAAGTACTTGGGGATGACAGGTATCCTGTCAACAACTTGGGGGGATGATAGATATCCTGTCAACAACCAGTACTTTTAACTGGTTCGAGAAAAGATTTTGTACTGTGCTTCCAACTTTTCTATAAGCTTCAGGTTGTTTCAAAAAACAACAAAAACGAAAAGTATCTGACCCTAAGGGGCCTATTTAGTGTAATAATTAAATAGTAAGAATGTTGTACTATAAACGTCTGGTGGTGGTGTTCATTGTGGGGCATGCGTGTGTTTGCTGCTATTTTGTGTGTGCACCTGACACCTACCCATCACGCGGGCCTGGCACTCATGGCCCATCTGGAGCCAAACCTTCTGCTCCTTGGTTTGTCTCTTTAGACTTTGGGTCCCATCTGGGGCCCAGTTCAATACAGTGTGGGTAAATCCCCATAGTTGATGTGGCCAGTATATTTGTAAAACCTTTAATATCTTTGAACTACATCTAATTTTTAACTTTCTATTGCTTCTGGTGTTCCCAATTTCAGGGATGTAGGAGATACTGAATTTAAAAGATAATAAAATATTTTAGCACTTAAGTGAAGACTAAAGATGGCCAAGGATTTTTCTTTTCTAAACTCTTCTATATAGTTACTTGTATAACATGTTAAAGAAAAGGTGACATTTGCATGAAATAGTTTTTCCTTGCATCATTAATCAAGCTAATATAAACTATAAGCACTATCTGTTGCTTACATTCTCACCATCAGCTATCCTGCCTTTTAAGCTTTCTTGAAATTATTTCCAGCTATTAATCTGTACTTGTAAATAACACAACTCAGACAAACTGGACCGCAGGGATCCAGTCCTACACAGCTGCCTGGCAGGAGCGGAAAGAGGCTGTAGAGCAGGTGGGGTGAAGGGAGTGGGAGGGAAGGCAGGCGCCCTTCCTGTCACTCAGTTCTGGTCTTTCCTGTCCTTCCCTCTTCCTCCATTCTCCAAGATTAGTTGAGTGTCAATTACGTGTCAGGCAGGGTAATGGCACTGGGGAGCCAATGACGAATGAGATACACTCTGGGCCTTTTAAGGAGCACTGAATTTGTAGAAAGAGAGACTGCTGAGCTAGGAATTCAAGAATATTCTAATAGTTTCTACAAAAGAAGTCAGGCCGGGCACGATGGTTCACGCCTGTAATCCCAGCACTTTGGGAGGCCGAGGTGGGTGGATCACCTAAGGTCAGGAGTTTGAGACTAGCCTGGGTAACATGGTGAAACCCTGTCTCTACTTAAAATACAAAAATTAGCCAGGCTTGGCAGGCACCTGTAATCCCAGCTACTTGGGAGGCTGAGGCAGGTAAATTGCTTGGACCTGGGAGGCAGAGGTTGCAGTGAGCTGAGATCATGCCATTGCACTCCAGCCTGGGAGACAGAGAATCTGTCTCAAAAAAAAAAAAAAAGTCAAATAGTGCTATTAAAGGAGAAAAATTGCTTCATGACAGGAACAAAAAGTCTTCAGGGAAAAGGTGATGTTTAAAGCCCCAACTTAGTTGCAGTTTTCCAGGAAATAAGGAGGAGAGGGAATCACAAGCAGAGGAAATTGAAGCAAAAGGCTGTGAGTCTCAGAGTGCAGCTTCTTTGGAGCTCATCGATGGGAAGGCGAAGGCGAAAGGAAGGACTGTGTGTGTCTGAAAGTAGAGACAGGCTGAGGAGAGTGGGCCAGAAGGATCAACTGAGGTTGGACCTTTTTTCCCCCCTGCTCTGTCACCCAGGCCGGAGTGCAGTGATGTGATCTCAGCTCACTGCAACCTCCGCCTCCCAGGTTCAAGTGATTCCCTTGCCTTGGCCTCCTGAGTAGCTGGGATTACAGGCGTGCACCACCACACCCAGCTAGTTGTTTGTATTATAACTATTATTTTTTTGAGATGGAGTCTTTCTTTGTCACCCAGGCTGGAGTGCAGTGGCGTGATCTTGGCTCACTGCAACCTCTACCTCCTGGGTTCAAGTGATTCTCCTGCCTCGGCCTCCTGAGTAGCTGGGACTACAGGCGCGTGCCATTACACCTGGTTAATTTTTTGTATTTTTAGTAGAGACTGGGTTTTGCCATGTTGGCCAGGATGGTCTTGATCTCCTGACCTCGTGTTCTGCCTGCCTGAGCTTCCCAAAGTGCTGGGATTACAGGCATGAGCCACCACGCCCAGCAGGACCATTTTTAAAAAGAAAGCAGACAGGCTGGGTGGTGACTCACGCCTGTAATCCCAGCACTTTGGGAGGCTGAGGTGGGAGGATGGCCTGAGGTCAGGAGTTCAAGATCAGCCTGGTCGACATGGTGAAACCCTATCTCTACTAAAAATACAAAAATTTACTGGAGGTGGTGGTGCACACCTGTAATCCCAGCTACTTGGGAGGATGAGGCAGGAGAATTGATTGAACCTGGGAGGTGGTGGTTGCAGTGAGCAGAGATCGTGTCATTGCACTCCAGCCTGGGTGACAGAGTGAGACTCCATCTCTACAAACATACATACATACATACATACATACATACGTACATACATAAAGCAAAAGCAGACAAAAACCAAACAGCAACAACAAACTCCCCTGCATGCTACGCTGAGGAGCTCAGACTTTATTCTAGGATGATGGGATGTCAGGGGAGGGTCTGCTGGAGACAGCCATGGTCACTTCCCTCCCACCACAGGGATTCTGTGATTCTCAGGAGCAGGAAGGAACTGCCTGACCTCTGTATGCTGGGAGAATGGCTCACACTCTTGCTTCACTGAGATCTCTGCTCAAACGTTACCTCGTCCTCTCTTGTCTAACCTCACGAAAATAGCATGCCCAAGATTTTCTACTCATCTGCCTTAATTTTTTTTCCTAGTACTTCCCAAATATTTCAGTTATCTGTTTATTTTTTGTCTCCCCCACAGGTATATAAGCTCTATGACAACAGGGGCTTTGTCTTATTACTGCTGGTCCTCACGGTGCCTTGTACTGTGCCAGCCATGTAGAAAGTGCCTGTAGATTCTTGAGTGAGTGAAGGGCGATGCAAATCTCCCACAAATCATGGTCCAAAGACCTTGGGAACCCACAGACTCAGAACTTTGCAGTCCCCAAGGGGCTCTTGCAGCCCAGGTGGAAGGATGGTGAATAAGAAGTCCCAAGAGGCTCTCTAAGCAACAACAGCTTTCCAAATGAGTTGGCAAATCCCTACCCTTACAATCCTGTTTCTGTCTGTTCCCCAGAGTCAGCCTTTTATAATGGAAAGGCAGGGCTGAGATAATGTTCTAATTTAGGGTTGTTAGAACTTAGCCAAGGATCTCACCAGGGAAAGAGGAAGAAGACTAGATCTTTCCTCTAAAATGCAGTCCAAAGCCAGAGCTTGGAATAGAAAAGCTGGTGTTTTCCTGAATGTCCATGAGACCTCAAAATGGATAGGCCATGTCCTTCAGGAGATCACATGGGTCTCATGAAGCCTCAGCGTTAGCATATCACCTTCAACTTCACAGCATCTTCCATGCTTGGCTCTGAAAGGACAGTAGTGCATTCGTCAACAAGCTTCATAGATAGGTGTCCATCTTGGGGGTGGTTCTTTGGATCTCTAGCAGTCCAGTGATGTAGAGTGGAGAGAGTTCAGAAACTTCCCAGGATGGGTCAGGTCTTCAGCTTTCCTAAGCCACATGGCTAGAATCACCTTAAATTACTAGAAAAACAGACAAATCTCAACTATCTGAAAACTGGTGGCCTTGTTTCTAGATCTTTTCCATTTCAGAACCAATTTGTTCCTATTCCAGGCAACCAAAACCTCATGTCCTGGATATGCAAGGAAAACAGAGTCGCGCTTCTTTTGCCTGGCATATGAGTGCTTTCGAGGACACTGATCAGAGAAATTCCAAATGGGCTATTCTTGTTAGGCAGTGTAAGTCATCATTGCCAAGAGCTTCCAAACCACCTAAGCTGCCGAAGCTACCAAAAAAGGAAAAGGTATGATGTTTTGCTTTTCTAAATCGTCATAGAAAAAGTCAGGCTGCTTTAACATATAAATCAGGGACAGGTTTCTCATAGTAATACTAATAATCAGTTTTGTAGCTTCTTTTAACCTATCGAAGCATTTTGTAATTTATACTGGATTGCCACAGTGATGTTTATTCAGTGGGTAAGTGGGCATTATTCCCCTTTTATAGTTAAAGAAAACAAGAGGTTGTGTCCTCAGAATTTCTTATCACTAGGTTTAACCTCGAGAGAATGGCGACCCCTGTGAGTTCCAAGAGCTGAGAAAGCACCGTTTGTGAAATGGAGGTAAATCTGTAACTCCACTCAAAACCTCACAAACTGGTTAGCAGAGTAAGCTTATACCAGTTTGAATTCTAGGTTGTCCCCTAAACTATTTATGGAATCTTGGGCAAGTTGCATAATTTCCCTGTATGGGTTTTTATAAGTAAAATGGGGATTTTGGTATCTGTTTTGAATATTTTATAGAGTTAGGAGGAGAATTAAAGAATGTGGAAGTATATATTCAACAACTATTTCCTGAGGTCTGTGTACAAACCATTCGCCAATAATAGCTTTCTGTCTAATCCCACAGCACAATGAACTTTGCAGGCGTCCAGTTTTTCAATAGAGTTTGACAGCAGATTTCCATGCTAGAAAAAGGAATAGAATAGCTGAGGCCCATTCAGAGACTCCTGTTCCCTATGCATAAAAAGACTTCTTGCTCTTTTGGAGAATCTTGCCAATTCACTAGAATATTACTCACCCTCCGTTGCCCGAGATCTGATTTATCAGCAAGCCATTATGTCTATTTGAGACATTCTGTGATGGCAGGAGACTTAGCTGTCCTCCTCAGTAGATCCTGACCTTAGGAATACTTCGTATTGAAAAAGGGAACAGTTCGACATCTAACATTTCAATGTAGTCTGAATTTTGAGATGGGTCCAAGTGAAATGATTTATTGCAGTGTGTGTGGAGGAGGGCTTGGATTAGTTACTTTCTGTCGCTGAACTAATTTTGTGTCAGATTAGAGCTATTACAGACTAAATTATCCCAAACGCCTCTATCGTTCGCCAAATCCAGTGAAATATTTTTTGCATTAAAAAATCTGTTAAAAGACTTCTTATTTTGATTTCAAATTTGTAGAGCATGTTGTAACAACAGCTCTAAGAACTTGATATACTCTTTCCCCAGCCCCATCTGTTGTTAATTTTATTTGCTTTTATGTTCGCTTTCTTCCTCTCTCTCTTACACCATTTGAGTGCAAGTTGCAGACATGATGCCCCCCAACGTCTCTTGTCTTTTTTTTTTTTTAAGATATGGGGGTCTCACTATGTTGCCCAGGCTGGAGTGCATTGGCTATTCATGGGCACAACCATAGTGCACCGCAGCCTTGAACTCCTGGGTTCAAACAATCCTCCCACCTCAGCCTCCTGAGTAGCTAGGACTACAGGCACAGACCCTGTGGAATAAATGGTCTACAGGCTAGACCCTTTACTCCTAAATATTTCAGGGTGTATTTCCTAAGAACAAGGATGCTGTCTCACATAACCACAGTACAATTTATAAGATTCAGGAAATTTAACATTGATAGAGTATTATTATCTAATCTAAAGTTCACAGTCAAATTTTACTAAATAGCAGATGGTGATGGTTCATACCTATAATCCCAGCACTTTGGGAGGCTGAGGTGGAAGAATCACTTGAGCCCAAGTTTGAGAGCAGCCTGGGCAACACAGTGAGACCCCATCTTTACAAAAAGTATAAAAAATTAGGCAGGGGTGGTGGTGCACGCCTGTAATCCCAGCTACTCAGGAGGCTGAGGTGGGAGGCTTGCTCGATCACAGGTCTGCAAGTCTGCAGTGAGCTATGATTGCATCACTGCACTCCAGCCTGTGTGACAGCCTGACTGTCTTAAAAAATAACAACAACAACAGCAACAACAAAAAGTATTAACTGACGACCTTTGTAATATTCTGATCCAGGATTCAGTCTAGGACCATGTATTACATTGAGTTATCACGTCTCTTTAGTCCCCTTCAATGTGGAGGAGTTCCTCACTCTGGTCTTTTATAACACGGACATTTTTGAGGAATCCAGGCCAGTTCTGAGTCTTTCAGTATGGGCTTGTCTGATGTTTCCTCATGAGTGGGTTCAGGTTACGTGTTTTTGTCAGGAATCCCAGATAAGTGACGTTGCCTCATGCTCAGTGCATCACATCAAGAGGCACCTGAGGTCGGTTTAACCCATTATTCCTGAGAGTAGTTGAGCACTTGGTCATACCCCTTCCATTCCAGAAATAAACAAAATACTGAATCATTCAAAATAATTTATCTTTTTATCAATGAGGCTTTTTTCTAAATTTCCAGAGTTACTTTAGATACTCGTCCCACAAGTCCATTTTTTGGACTGTCCTGCAGAATTTGTGTGGATGCTTCAATAAATACTCAACCCCCCTCTCTTTTACATGAATCCTCTTTAGGGAAAATAAATTGGAACAAATGTTCTTACATATTTGAAAGCAAATAATGAATACCACATGTGAAAAGCCTCCAACGCAGTGCCTCACACATAGCCCCCAGTGAGTGGCTATCATTACTATTCTTACTTGAGATGCCAACACATTTTCCATTCTTACACGACAAGAATCAGAACCATGCACTGAAAGTCTCTTAAGTAGAATTTTGTCTGCGTTACTGGGCGACTTGGGGGAAATTTTAAAAGCTTAAACCTATAGACAGTATCATAAGCTTTCCCATCAAAATAGATGGTTGAAAATGGGAATATTTTATATCCATGCTTTGAGTTTGGTTTTCCATGTATAAACTTAAGGTTAGAGAGCTTAATTACAATGTTTCTAAAAAGTACAATTTATGAGATTTAACAGTATGTATCATTCTTATATACATTTACCCAAAAATGCTCTTAAAAAATACTTTTGGAAATCCATTGAGCAAGTCTCTAAACCACTTCTTCTATAATGCCCTAATCTCTCTTTTTAAATCACAAAATGTCTCTTAAGTTCTATCTTCTATTCCATTCATTATTTTCCCCTTCTGGATTTCTGGTTGTTTTTTTCCTTCATACAATAATACATTCATTATTTATTATTATACATTTCCTTCATACAATAATACATTCATTATTTTCCCCTTCTGGATTTCTGGTAGTTTTTTTCCTTCATACAATGCATATATCATATGCATTGTATAATTTACGTGCATATGATAGACACTTTTAACGTAATTCATTTCTATTTCATTTCTTTGCTGGCAAATATTCTCACTGTCCCCCTTCATTCCAATACACAGACTTCAGTCTCAGTGACTGATACATTCTTTTCCTCATCCACTCGAGTTTGAGAGCAGTATTCTCAAATTTTAAAGGTCATGAAAATCACTTGGGGATCATGTTAAGATGCAGATTATGATTCAGTAGGTCTGAAATGGAGTTTGAGATTTTGCATTTCTGTCAAGCTCCCAGGAAATGCAGTTAGTTGTTGCTGGTCTGAGGACCTTGAGTAGCAAGGTGCTGGAGGATTTGACAATGAATTGAATTTTGTGCTAGGAACAGGGGGGACTTGATGAGGCAAAGGGAAGTCTATTCTAGGAAGAACAGACAGGGCAAAGACAATAACCTAGCACCTTTGGGGAAGTACATGTGGTTCAATGTGGCTGGAATATAGAACACAGAATTATCTGGTGATGAGGCTGGAGAAGATGAATCAGCTGGGTCACTGGAGTGCACAGGGCTGGGCTTTTATTTTATTTATTTATTTATTTATTTATTTATTTGAGATGGAGTCTTGCTCTGTTGCCCAGGCTGTAGTATAGTGGCACAATCTTGGCTCACTGCAGCCTCCGCCTCCTGGGTTCAAGTGATTCTCCTGCCTCAGCCTCCTGAGTAGCTGGGATTACAGGCACTGGAATGAGCCACCACGCCGGGCCTTTCCACCACTTTTAACCAAATGTTACCTCCTTCCTTCTCAGAGGGTTGTTTTCCAATTCTTTGCAACACATATTCAGAGACTATGTGACATCTATGTCAGCCTTTATGGGATAACTCTCAAGTTGGTACTGTTTATGATGTTAAAGATATTTGCTTGAAAGTCTACTTCCTGTAACTTGGAATGACGATTTTCTGATCCTACTCAACTCCATTTTGGGTTATCATACCATATCATTGGACTGATCTCCTAAGTATCTGTATCAGTCAGGGTTCTCCAGAGAAACAGAACCAATGATGTGTGTGTTGTGCATGTAGGAGAGCAAGAGCCAGGGAGGGGTGTTTATTTTTAGGAGTTGGCTCCTGTGATTGTGCAAGTTGGCAAATCCAAACGCAGCAGGGTGAGCCAACAGGATGGAGACCCTGGGAGAAACTGATGTTGCAGCTCCAGCCTGAAGGCAGTTTGCAGGCAGAATTCTCTCTCCCTGGGGGATCTTCAGTCTTTCTCTTAAGACCTTCAAGAGGTTGAATGAGGCCCACCCACATTATGGAGGATAAATAGCTTTATTCAGGGTCCACTGACTTAAATATTAATCTCACCTAAGAAATACCTGCACAGCACTGGGCTGGGAGTGGTGGCTCATGCCTGTAATCCCCACACTTTGGGAAGCCGAGGCGGGCAGATCATCTGAGGTCGGGAGTTCAAGACCAGCCTGACCAACATGGGGAAACCCCATCTCTACTAAAAATACAGAATTAGCTGGCGTGGTGGTGCATGCCTGTAATCCCAACTACTCAGGAAGGCTGAGGCAGGAGAATCGCCTGAACCCGGGAGGCAGAGGTTGCAGTGAGCCAAGAACGTGCCATTGCACTCCAGCCTGGGCAACAAGAGCAAAACTCCGTCTCGAAAAAAAAGGAAAAAAAAATACCTGCACAGCATCATCCAGATTGGTGTTTGACTAAATATCTGATTACTATCGCCTAGCCAAGATGACACATAAAATTAACCATCACAGGCCAGACCTGGTGGCTCATGCCTGTAATCCCAACGGTTTGGGAAGCTGAGGCAGGAGGGTCATGTAAGGCCCAGAGTTCAAGACCAGCCTGGGCAACAGAGTGAGACCCTGTCTCTACAAAATTTTTTTTTGTTTTTTTTTGAGATGGAGTCTCACTGTTGCTCAGGCTGGAGTGCAGTGGCACAATCTCAGCTCACTGCAACCTCCGCCTCCCAGGTTCAAACAATTCTCCTGCCTCAGCCTCCTGAGTAGCTGGGACTACAGGCACGTGCCACCACGGCCGGCTAATGTTTTGGATTTTTAGTAGAGGCAGGGTTTCACCGTGTTAGCCAGGATGGTCTCGATCTCCTGACCTCGTGATCTGCCCGCCTCAGCCTCCCAAAGTGCTGGGATTACAGGCGTGAGCCATTGCGTCCAGCCCCAAATTTTTTTTAAAAAAATTAGCTGGGTGTGTTGGTGCATGCCTGTAGTCCCCGGTACTTGAGAGGCTGAGGCAGGAGGATACTTGAGGCCAGAAGTTTGAGGTTACTGTGAGCTATGATCATGCCACTGTACTCCATCCTGGTGACAAAGTGAGACCCTGTCTCTTAAAAAAAAAAAAAAAAAAAAAAAAAAAAAAAACCATCACAGTACCCCTCATCCATTGTGAGGATTAAATGAGGTAACATACAGAAAGCGTCTGACAGAACGGTCCAGGCACTAGGGAACCAAAAAGCACTGTGGTGTGCACGTGCGTTTAAATCCTTTTATCAATGGCATGATTTTAAAGCTGTTTCACCCGAGTACACAGCAGGGAAGCCATCCTTGGAGAGCTGAACATGCACGAAAAGGAAAAAAAAAAAAAGCTTCAGGGAAAAACACTTGAAATTTTCATTTATCAGAAAGGATTTTGAAATATCTACTGTAACTTTCCCCCCAGTCTTTAAGATAACATAACTCAGTATGGCATTATGTTGGTACCAACAGTTGCTCTCAGTGGCATATTTTTTCCTGAGAACAAATATATCTGTGGACATCATCCCTTTTCAGAGCAAGTATTTTGTATGCCCCCTTTATTAACCTAAAATAAAATTTACAAATATACTCAATTTATATCATACCAATATAATGCCCTATTATACTGTAATTTAAAAGAAATTTAAAAGTAATTTATAATACTACTTCAATACATAAATATTGGGGCAGTAGATCAGAAAATATAATGAAGTTGGCCAGGCACAGTGGCTCACGCCTGTAATCCCAGCACTTTGGGAGGCTGAGGTGGGCAGATCTCCTGAGGTCAGGAGTTCAAGACTAACCTGGCTAACATGGTGAAACCTCGTTTCTACTAAAAATACAAAAAATTAGCCAGGTGTGGTGGCGCATGCCTGTAACCCCAGTTACTTGGGAGGCTGAGGCAGGAGAATCACTTGAACCCAGGAGGCGGAGGTTGCAGTGAGCCGAGATTGCACCATTGCACTCCAGCTTGGGCAATAAGAGCAAAACCCCATCTCAAAAAATATAATGAAGTAGGCATCTATATACAGAGTCTTCATGAATGCAGGGGCTACAAATGAAGACTGATAGAGATGTGCTGTATTGGTGACTCAAATTCCATGGGTACCATAGCTACCAAACTATGTTACCATTGGAAACGCAGTTTTCCAAAAGTATATCAATTCTTGGTAAAGACCAAGTGACCACTTCTTGCTAAAATTCTAAATCTTACAAAAAGTAAAAATCTTCCCTCAATTTATACAACAACAATTGCATTCCTGGAGAATGCATTATATACAAAAATCATGTAAAAATACATTGTGTTTTTTATGTATAGCAGAATTATCTGCTTAATTATAAACAGGCTTTTTTAGCCATATAAATGTCCAGCAGGACATTTAAAGGTTACACAGGAGGTGGGTGGGACAAGTCCTCATCCCATGGGGCTGTCTCACATGGTGCAGGACCTCTCGCCTATCATCTGAGCCCCCAGCCTCTCTGTGCCAGTAACCCTAACCTGTCATTATGCTAACCAAAAATGTCCCTGCATTTCCAAAACACCCCAGTTAAAAACCACTGAGATAAATAATCAGCTTGTTTTCAGCACGAATTATTAGAAATGAGACCTCTACATTTTATTAAATATAACAAATCGCATGCAGCACCAGGAAAATGTTCAAGATAAATTCAAAAGTTTTATTGCACCAAATGCCACAGAAAAATGGATCAAAATAATACATAAACAAGTTAAAAAAAATTCCCACACAATGACATTGGTATCTATTCAGACTGATCAAAAACGAAGTCCTATCAATTTCTCTTATGGAGCTTCAAATGACAAATTCCAGAATTTTCTCATTTTTGAAATACCACTTAAGTTTAAGCATATTGCAATCTCACTTTCAAGATATATCGTTCATCATATTTTGACATTTAAAAATTAACATTCAGAGGGGACTGCTTGATTTAGGCAAAAATTATATTAAAATACCCTCTCCCCCAAGCACAATAAAAAACAAATGGTTCACATTTACCAAGAGAAGCTGAAGACATTTTCAATTTAACGTGAAAGTATGCATGAACAAAATATTCTCTAAAGTACATATTAGCGGAAAAATCCAGACTTTAAAAGAATTTTGGGATACTTTATATTCTTTATTATTTTTATGTACAACCAACTCTAGTGAAGAACCTAAAAAGCTACAGACTAAATTTTTATAAAATCTCAGGACCTAATTATAAGAGCCCAAACAACGGTTTAGTATCATTTAGCAAGCGGGGATTTTTCTCCCTCCAAAAACGTTAATTTTGAAAAATATGGTTAAGTTTAAAAAGTTGCAATGTGTAAACGGCAGTTCCATGGGATGTGAAAAGATTATAGTTACTTTCATTAAAAAACAGCACACTTCGAAAAATGGATTGAAGCCTGTACAAAAAGCTATTTAACACTGATAAAAAATAAAATACTTTGGAATTATGCACAAGTATGGAAGCTACATTTTAAATTTTCATTGTCATGTCTAAAACGTACACAATTACCTTTACATTCATTTCACTTACCAATTTATTAAAAATAAAACTGCAACATGCTAGAAAGAGGTCCATCACAGGGACATTTACAGACTTCTGCTCTGTCATGCCTCACTAGCTTGCTTGGAAAAGCAAGATGCTACAAAAGTTACACTCAACAGGTAAGACTTAAAAGTTGAAGAAACCCTAAAGGTGGAATCCTGTCAACTGAGGTAGATTTCTTTTCTTTTTTAAAAAAAATTGTTTTATGTTTTTTCTTGAGGTGGGCATGGGAGCAAGTGGGGTCCCTTTCTTGCCTCTGCGGCTAAGCCAGAATGAAGCCACTGGGTGGTGTACGGCGTGTGAGCGGTGGATCTCAACACAATTCTGTGAGGTTTTTTTTTTCTTTTTTGCTTTTAGGAAGAGGCTGAATTTAAGACAAAGAAAACTTGAATGTTAAATATTTAAAGGATTATAAAAGAGCAGCAACATTCTTGGTCTATTTTTGTAGGCAATAGATATGAGGATTAGGTTCTGACTGAAATCCTGAGTGTCACGGAGACAGCCCCCACATGTGACCCACCTGTAGTTTTCCAACAGGCATTTTTCCAAGAGTGAGTTTTGGAACATTAGATTAAGAGCAAATTAAATTTTCTCAGGCTTTGAGGGGCCTGGGCTGAATTTTTTTAATGTATAGTGTTTAGAATCAACGATTTAAAGCTCAGTGTCCCCTATATGGGTCTAATTATGAACATGCCACTATGTCCACATTAGAATTGAACTGATTTTGTAACAAGTTATTTTCTATGAAACCCTGGAAGGTGGTGAATGAGGGAAAGTGCCCAAAACATGTAAACAAGAAAAAAGGAACTAGAGACGAGGGGAATGCTTTAAACTGTAAAAGCTGTAACATCAGCTCTGACAGTTTATTTACACGTAATGAGAAACGGATGTGGGGTGAGCTGAGCCACAGGTGAGGTTCCTTCTCTCTCTGTAACACAACAGCAAACAATGATGTCATGGAACTACAGAACTTAAAACACCAAAGTCAAATGCTAGGCAAAAGGAAATAGGAAAACATTAAAAAGAATGAACATTTCAATTTTCAATGAATGACATAAAATGATAAAGATCTTACAAACCTTAATGCACTCATCTATATTTTGCATCATTAAAAAAGGGAAAGGTAGCAGTTCTGATTTTTATCAAATGAAAAAACTGAAGTCATTCTAGTCCCTAATAGGGAAATTACTTCATATTCTTAGGTTCAAAGATACATGAAAAGAACTGGAATTAATTCATAAAACAGTGGAAGGGAATCAGAGCCTGGTTAACTGCTTGAGATCTGCAAAGTGCTAAAGATGTTTTGCTTTGCTAGCTTAGCTCCTGTCCTTTAATGACCAATATTTAAAAGTCTTTTACTTTACCCTGGATGTCAGTACATAGTCTGTTTCACGGTCAGTAAACTAAAGTTTCTTTTATATTAACGGAAAATTAGGTTTTTTTTTTTTTTTTTGCATGAACTTTAGGAAATCATTTTGGTTGGTTTTATACAATGTGTAAGTTAATGTCTGGAAAGATGTTTTGAAAAGGATGCAGGAATTAGAAGGCACAGAAATGATAATATAAAAATTTAGATCATATATGAATTTTTTCTAAATGTTCAAGCTAATTGCTTTCATTAGTCATCCTGAACTGTTGCAGGTTTCATTTCCCACCAGGACAGCTGTGCCTTTTAAAGTAAAAATAGTCATTTGTATTAACTATAAGGAAAAAGTGGCTTCAGCTGGAAGAACTTACCAACCGAAACACTCTTGAGCTTATAGAAATAACTTTGGTAAGTGGCCTCTCTTAAAAAGGCTGCTGAAAGCTCTAAAATATAAGGATAAAACATATGGTTTCAGACTGTACACTTTGCTGCTACAAACTACATCTTGATGGGATTAAGAGGCTACATTGATTCTTGGGTTTATTGCACCAACAATCCATCTCTGACCTACCCGTGGCTGCATCTGAAACAAGGTAAACTCCAAGAAGAAATGAAAACAGTGGGTCCCTAAAGCACTCTTCCCAACAAGCAATTCTTACATGTTTTATGTCAAACAGTCACTGCTAAAGCCACTGGAGCTGAAGATGGCACAATGTGGCTTTCTTTGCTTTACCTTGCGTAAAAAGCAAACTGTGACCTGGAATCCAAAGTCTGTATTCTGATTGTTGTCTCAGAATAGCAAAATATGTTTTCTCCAGTTTGGGGAGCTCATGCTTAAACTCAGAAGCAGTTTCCTACTGGAATATTATGTACACTGCTGACCACCCCGCTCAAGTCACTTGTCTTTATTCTGCCCAAACAGCACAAGGCAATCTGTTGCAACAGCTTAGTGTTTAGTGCTTATGTTTCCTCCTACCAAAAAGGTCAGTTTCTTTGTTGATTCATGGGTAACAAATGGCCTAAAGTGTTCACGACAATCACAAATGCTATTATGTCAAGTAAACCTAAGTCTTCAATGAAGCATCAGCTTGACAGCAAAAACACAAAACAAAAAGGTGGAATGACTGTTTGTTTGCTCTTCTCATGCTTTTGACATCACAGAGAGCTTATTCCTTTCTCCTTCTGTTGAGAATTTGATTTTTTTCTTCCAAGGAAGAACTGTCCTGAGCTTTAGCTTATAAGAGGATTTGAGCCACATAAGGAGAATGAGTACTGGCAATAGCAGTCAACAGAGGCAGGTCGTTGGATTCAATCCTGAATATTGAGAAAAGAAAAGAATATTACTTTAAAAGAGCATGGTTTTATGAGAAAGTATTATTTCTAGGTACTAAGTTTGATAGATGATTATCATTTTAAACTAATGAAAAAGCAAAACAGATGGAAGGATAATAAACTTACTCTTTTAATAAAATATTCCAGTGGACACTGACCAGGGAGGCAAAGGGAGAGAAATACAGGAAGTGTGTTGTGCCTGTGTGTGGACATAAAGCTCTTTTTCCCTTGGCAGGGGTCACCAGACTTTCTAACTTTCCTGTATTCCCTAAATAACTTCATTGTATCATACTTTAAGGTTTTCTCCATTATAAACTCATTCTTCCAGTCAACACTTCTAAATGCATACTGATTTTTCACCTAAGTTCAAATTGGACTTAGAAAAACGGTGATGGTAGCAATTTCTTAAAAAACATTGGGAATTTGTTCAAAGTTTATACTGGGATCCTCACTGAGCATTTAAGCCACAAGATTCTGAGAGCAAAGTGACACTAAAAGGTACTGGGTTAAGAGACATCATGGTTTCAAATAGACACAGCTTTGGCTGCCTCTCTTACAGCAGAGGTGGATACAGTATGGGCACTGGCTAAAAATGATGCCAGGTGTCATGAAAAAAAAAAATTGAACTGTTTCAGTTTGTGGACTATGTCCTAATCCTTACCCTTGAATTCCTCAAAGTAAAAATATAACAGTATCTGGCATTACCTCATGGGGTTTTCTAGTCCTTCTCCAGTAATGCTACATACAGATCTGATTTCAGAGTGCACAGAAGTTCTCTACTACTTTTAGTGCTACTGGCCCTGACTACGGGAGGAAGGGGATAAAGGAAGGATGAACATGAGTCCACTAATAATGCACTAAGAGGACCTAGAGATGAGTGCAAAGGGGAATAAAAGCTTATGATTACACGTGTTGATGCACACCTGTAAGGGTCAAGGATGGGGTAAAGCCCTTGAAATGTAAGGCACACATTTGGCAATGGAAAATCTAATAAGGCAAGACGGCCGAATAGGAACAGCTCTGGTCTGCAGCTCCCAGCAAGATCAACGCAGGTGGGTGATTTCTGTATTTCCAACTGATGTACCCGGCTCATCTCATTGGGAGTGGCTGGACGCTGGGTGCAGCCCACAGAGGGCAAGTAGAAGGAGGGTGGGGTGTTGCCTTACTCGGGAAGTGCAAGGGTTCGGGGAATTGTCTCCCCTACCCAAGGGAAGCCATGAGGAACTCAATATCTGCACTGCAGTCTGGATACTGCACTTTTCCCATGGTCTTCATGACCCACAGACCAGGAGATTCCCTTTGGTGTGTACACCATCAGGGCCCTGGGTTTCAAGCACAAAACTGGGCGGCCATTTGGGCAGACACTGAGCTAGCTGCAAGAGTTTTTTTCCCATACCTCAGTGGCACCCGGAATGCTAGCGAGACAGAACGGTTCACTCCCCTGGAAAGGGGGCTGAAGCCAGGGAGCCGAGTGGTCTGGCTCAGTGGGTCCCATGCCCACAGAGCCAGCAAGCTAAGATCCACTGGCTTGAAATTCTCACTGCCAGCACAGCAGTCTGAGGTCGACCTGGGACGTTTGAGGTTGGTTGGGGGAGGGGCATCCGCCATTGCTGAGACTTGAGTAAGCGGTTTAGCCTCACAGTGTAAACAAAGCCGCCTGGAAGTTCAAACTGGGCGGAGCCCACTGCAGCTCTCAGCAAGGCCGCTGGGGCCAGACTGCCTCTCTAGATTCCTCCTCTCTGGGCAGGGCATCTCTGAAAAAAAGGCAGCAGCCCCAGTTAGGGGTTTATAGATAAAACCCCCATCTCTTTGGGACAGAGCACCTGGGGGAAGGGGCGGCTGTAGGCACAGCTTCGGCAGACTTAAACATCCCTGCCTGATAACTCTGAAGACAGCAGTGGATCCCCCACACAGCGTTTGAGCTCTGCTAAGGGTCAGACTGCCTCCTCAAGTGGATCCCTGACCCCTGTGTATCCTGACTGGGAGACACCTCCCAGTAGGGGCCGACAGAACCTCATACAGGAGAGCTCTGGCTGGAATCTGGTGGGTGCCCCTCTGGGACAAAGCTTCCAGAGGAAGGAACAGGCAGCAATCTTTGCTGTTCTACAGGCTCCGCTGGTGATACCCAGGCAAACAGGGTCTGTAGTGGACCTCCAACAAACCACAGCAGACCTGCAGCAGACAGGCCTGTTAGAAGGAAAATTAACAAGCAGAAAACAGCCACATCAACATCAACAAAAAGGACATCCACTCAGAGACCCCATCCGAAGGTCACCAACGTAAAAGACCAAAGGTAGATAAATCCATGAAGATGGGGAGAAACCTGGGCAAAAAGGCTGAAAATTCAAAAAACCAGAATGCCTCTCTCCTCCAAAGGATCACAACTCCTCACCAGCAAGGGAACAAAACTGGATGGAGAATTGAGTTTGATGAATTGACAGAAGTAGGCTTCAGAAGGTGGGTAATATCAAACTCCTCTGAGCTAAAGAAGCATGTTCTAACCCAATGCAAGGAAGCTAAGAACCTTGAAAAAAGGTTAGGTGAATTGCTAACTAGAATAACTAGCTTAGAGAAGAACATAAATGACCTGATGGAGCTGAAAAACACAGCACGAGAACTTCATGAAGCATACACAAGTATCAATAGCTGGATCGATCAAGCGGAAGAAAGGCTATCAGAGATTGAAGATCAACGTAATGAAATAAAGTGTGAAGACAAGATTACAGAAAAAATGAAAAGAAACGAACAAAGTCTCCAAGAAATATGAGACTATGTGAAAAGACCAAATGTACGTTTGATTGGTATACCTGAAAGTGACAGGGAGAATGGAACCAAGTTGGAAAACACACTTCAGGTTATTATCCAGGAGAATGTCCCCAACCTAGCAAGGCAGGCCAACATTCAAATTCAGGAAATACAGAGAACATCACAAAGATACTCCTCGAGAAGAGCAACCCCAAGACACATAATGGTCAGATTCACGGAGGTTGAAATGAAGGAAAAAATGTTAAGGGCAGCCAGAGAGAGAGGTCAGGTTACCCACAAAGGGAAGCCCATCAGACTAACAGCAGATCTCTGCAGAAACCCTACAAGCCAGAAGAGAGGGGGGGCCAATATTCAACATTCTTAAAAGAATTTTCGTGGCACATGCCTGTAATCCCAGCTACTCTGGACACTGAGGCAGAGAATTGCTTAAACCTGGAGGGGCGGAGGTTGCAGTGAGCCGAGATCACGCCACTGTACTCCAGCCTGGCCGACAGAGTGAGACTCTGTCTCAAAAAAAAAAAAAAAAAAAATTTCAACCCAGAATTTCATATCCAGCCAAACTAAGCTTCACAAGCAAAGGAGAAATAAAATCCTTTACAGACAAGCAAATGCTGAGAGATTCTGTCACCACCAGGCCTGCCTTACAAGAGCTCCTGAAGGAAGCACTAAACATGGAAAGGAAAAAGCGGTACCAGCCACTGCAAAAACATACCAAATTGTAAAGACCATCAACACTATGAAGAAACTGCATCAACTAACGGGCAAAAAAACCAACTAGCATCATAATGACAGGATCACATTCACACATAACAATATTAACCTTAAATCAAATACGGGCTAAATGCCCCAATTAAAAGACACAGACTGGCAAATTGGATAAAGAGTCAAGACCCATGATTGTGCTGTATTCAGGAGACCCATCTCACGTGCAAAGACACACACAGACTCAAAATAAAGAGATGGAGGAAGATCTACAAGCAAATGGAAAGTGAAAAAAAGTAGGAGTTGTAGTCCTAGTCCTGATAAAACAGACTTTAAACCAACAAAGATCAAAGAGACAAAGAAGGGTATTACATAATGGTAAAGGGATCACTGCAACCAGAAGAGCTAACTATCCTAAATCTACATGCAACCAATACAGAAGGACCCAGATTCATAAAGCAAGTTCTTAAAGAGCTACAAAGAGACTTAGGCTCCCACACAATAATAATGGGAGACTTTAACACCCCACTGTCAATATTAGATCAACGAGACAGAAAATTAACAGGGTATTCAGGACTTGAACTCAGCTCTGGACCAAGCAGACCTAATAGACATCTACAGAACTCTCCACCCCAAATCAACAGAATGTACATTCTTCTCAGCACCTCATCACACTTATTCTAAAATTGACCACAAAATTGGAAGTAAAACACTCCTCGGCAAATGCAAAAGAATGGAAATCATAACAGTCTCTCAGACCACAGTGCAATCAAATTAGAACTCAGGATTAAGAAACTCACTCAAAACCACACAACTACATGGAAACTGTACAACCTGCACCTGAATGACTACTCGGTGCATAACGAAATGAAGGCAGAAATAAAAGTTCTTTGAAACCAAAGAGAACAATGACACAGTGTACCCGAATCTTTAGGACACATTTAAAGCAGTGTTTAGAGGGAAATTTATAGCACTAAATGCCCACAAGAGAAAGCAGGAAAGATCTAAAATCGACACCCTAACATCACAATTAAAAGAACTAGAGAAGCAAGAGCAAACAAATTCAAAAGCTAGCAGAAGACAAGAAATAACTAAGATCAGAGCAGAACTGAAGGAGATAGAGACACAAAAAACCCTTCAAAAAATCAATGAATCCAGGAGCTGGTTTTTTGAAAAGATCAACAAAATAGACCGCTAGCCAGACTAATAAACAAGAAAGGAGAGAATATTCAAATAGATGCAACAAAAAATGATAAAGGGGAGATCACCACTGATCCCACAGAAATACAAACTAACATCAGAGAATACTATAAACACCTCTACGCAAATAAACTAGAAAATCTAGAAGAAATGGATAAATTCCTGGGCACATACACCCTCCCAAGTCTAAACTAGGAAGAAGTCAAATCCCTGAATAGACTGATAACAAGTTCTGAAATTGAGGCAGTAATTAATAGCCTACCAACCAAAAAATGTCCAGGACCAGATGGATTCACAGCCAAATTCTACCAGAGGTACAAAGAGGAGCTGGTACCATTCCTTCTGAAACTTTTCCAAACAATAGAAAAAGAGGGACTTCTGCCTAACTCATTTTATGAGGCCAGGCCAGCATCATCCTGAAAGCAAAACCTGGCAGAGACCCAACAAAAAAAGAAAATGTCAGGCCAATATCCCTGATGAACATCAATGCAAAAATCCTCAATAAAACACTGGCAAACTGAATCCAGCAGCACATCAAAAAGCTTATCCACCACGATCCAGCTGGCTTCATCCCTGGCATGCAAGACTGGTTCAACATACACAAATCAATAAAGGTAATCCATCACATAAACAAAACCAGTGACAAAAACCAGATGATTATCTCAATAGATGCAGAAAAGGCCTTCGACAAAACTCAACACCCCTTCAAGCTATAAACTCTCAATAAACTAGGTATTGATGGAACGTATCCCAAAATAGTAAGAGCTATTTCTGACAAACCCACAGCCAATATCATACTGAATGGGCAAAAACTGGAAGAATTCCCTTTGGAAACCAGCACAAGACAAGGATGCTCTCTCTCACCACTCCTATTCAACTATTCAACATAGTATTGGAAGTTCTGGCCAGGACAATCATGCAAGAGAAAGAAATAAAAGGTATTCAAATAGGAAGAGAGGAAGTCAAATTGTCTCTGTTTGCAGATGACATGATTGTATATTTGGAAAACCCCAACATTTCAGCCCAAAATCTCCTTAAGCTGATAAGCAACTTCAGCAAAGTCTCAGGATACAAAATCAATGTGCAAAAATCACATGCGTTCCTATACACCAATAACAGACAAACAGAGAGCCAAATCATGAATGAACTCCTATTCACAATTGCTACAAAGAGAACAAAATACCTAGTAATATAATTTACAAGAGATGTGAAGTACCTCTTCAAGGAGAACTGCAAACCACTGCTCAAGGAAATAAGAGAGGACACAAATAAATGGAAGAACATTCCATGCTCATGGATAGGAAGAATCAATATTGTGAAAATGGCCATACTCCCCAAAGTAATTTATAGATCCAATGCTATCCCCATCAAGCTCCCATGGATGTTCTTCACAGAACTGGAAAAAACTACTTTAAATTTCATGTGGAACCAAAAAAGAGCCTGCATAGCCAAGGCAATCCTAAGCAAAAAGAACAAAGCTGGAGGCATCACGCTACATGCCCTCAAACTATACAACAAGGCTACGGTAACCAAAACAGCATGGTATTGGTACCAAAACAGATATACAGACCAATGGAACAGAACAGAGGCCTCAGAAATACCACCACACATCTACAACCATCTGATCTTTGACAAACCTGACAAAAACAAGCAGTGGGGAAAGGATTCCCTATTTAATAAATGGTGTTGGGAAAACTGGCTAGCCATATGCAGAAAACTGAAACTGGACCCCTTCCTTACAGCTTTTACAAAAATTAACTCAAGATGGATTAAAGACTTAAATGTAAGACCTAAAACCATAAAAACCCTAGAAGAAAACCTAGGCAATACCATTCAGGACATAGGCATGGGCAAAGACTTCATGACTAAAACAGCAAAAGCAATGGCAACAAAAGCCAAAATTGACAAATGGGATCTAATTAAACTAAAGAGTTTCTTCACAGCAAAATAAACTATCATCAGAGTGAGCAGGCAACTTACAGAAGGGGAGAAAATTTTTGCCATCTTTCCATCTGATAAAGGGCTAATATCCAGAATCTACGAAGAACTTAAACAAATTTACAAGAAAAAAACAATCCCATCAAAAAGTGGGCGAAGGATATGAACAGACACTTCTCAAAAGAAGACATTTATGCGGCCAACAAACATATGAAAAAAAGCTCATCATCACTGGTCATCAGAGAAATGCAAATCAAAACCACAGTGAGATACCATCTCACACCAGTTAGAATGGCAATCACTAAAAAGTCAGGAAACAACAAATGCTTGAGAGGATGTGGAGAAATAGGAACACTTTTACACTGTTGATGGGAGTCTAAATTAGTTCAATCACTGTGGAAAACAGTGTGGCGGGCGATTCCTCAAGGATCTAGAACTAGAAATACCATCTGACCCAGCCATCCCATTACTGGGTATATACCCAAAGGATTATAAATCATTCTACTATAAAGACACACGCACATGTATGTTTACTGCAGCAGTATTCACAATAGCAAAGACTTGGAACCAACCGAAATGCCCATCAATGATAGACTGGATAAAGAAAATGTGGCACATATACACCATGGAATACTATGCAACCATAAAAAGGATGAGTTCATGTCCTCTGCAGGGACATGGATGAGGCTGGAAACCATCATTCTCAGCAAACTAACAGAGGAACAGAAAACCAACCACCACATGTGCTCCCTCATACGTGGGAGTTGAACAATGACAACACACTGACACAGGAAGGGGAACATCACACACTGGGGCCTATTTGGCGGGTGGGGGGCTGGGGGTGGGATAGCATTAGGAGAAGTACCTAATGTAGATGACGGGTTGATGGGTGCAGCAAACCACCATGGCACGTGCATACCTATGTAACAGACCTCCACGTTTTGCACATGTATCCCAGAACTTAAAAGTATAATAATAATAAAAAAACTAATAAGGCAGGATTGAAGTATGAGGCTGGTAGAGAGATATAAACAAAAGCAAAAAAATAAACAACAAAGAGACATGTTGCAAGTTAACTGCAAAAGCAAACACCTCATAAGGGGGAAATACTTTGTAAATAAAGTATGTAAGAATAATCTATGACAGGAAATGCCAAGAGCCAAACAACACAGGCGTCACATTCTGGGTGTGAAAGATGAGAAATCTAAGCAAAACACGAAGGCCCCAGTCTCTTAGGAGGCTTAGATAATTTAAACGTCGACATTATAAACAATATTTTCTTCTCCCAAGTGAGGGGAATCATCATCATGGATAAGCGGGGGCAGTTCCCCAAATGTACAATGTCTTTTTGTTCTCTTTTGAAAAATCAAGCTGACAGTAAAACAAAAGTCAGAATTACTTCCCCTAGAGAAGTTATGGCAAATACCCTCTGGAGGATGATAGGCATTTTTAGTAACATACAAGTCTCCTCTTTGGTGGGCTTATAATAAAGGAAGGAAAGCACTGTCCCCCCACAGACACGCAGGCAGGCTCCTCAAGCCTAGAAGGGCCTTTCCTGCCACCAGGTGGAATGTGCCAACCTACTCCTCCTCCAGGAAGTGAAATGTAAACACAAGCTGCTGCTGCATGTCCCACAGCTTGTGACTTCAGCATCTTATTCAGTTACTAGAAACGGGCAGTGTGGGATTAAATTTTCTTTTCAAGCATAAGATAATCCACAGAGAAGAGCAACAAAGCACGACCAACCTAAAGTCCTGCGATTGATTGTAGGTGTGAAACCCAATATCAGATAATGGAACATGCTGTTCATTGGGGAGCTGCAGAGGCACGTATCTGATGGACTCCACATACTTTGATGGGTTACCAGGGCCTGAGGTTTAGGGTGACACAGGCTAAACACGTCAGTGGGTATAATGCTAGGGGTACCTATCAAAGGGACAAGTGACGGCACTTCACAGAACTCACCCCAGTACGACACCTAATTCTTTCACATGGACTCGTGTGTGTCCCCGGAGATATTCAGATAGCATTTTACTTTTAAGGTACATCTCCTGTAGTCTATCTTCAAGATGCATGATGCACTGCAAAGCCAAGAACATTCACAATGAGGGCTAGAAGTCAAATCTCTGCCAATATTTTAAGAGTCAGAATTTTCTTAATTCATTTCTAACTACACAGCTTTAATCTCATCAGTTTCAAATACACTTAAAAAATCACAAGCCATCTCAAACCCTACCACTACCAGGTATAAGAATAGGTTCTTGTAAAACAAAGTTTACTTTTGCTAACTATTAAGATTTACGTATGTATTTTTCTAGTCTTTTTAAACAAGTATTTTTTTCATAGTTGAAATCATTCCAAAAGTATGTTTCTTGCCTTTAAAAAACTTTATAATAATCCTTTCCCATATTAAGAACTCCTTGATATAATTTTTATAGCTAAACAATATTGAGAATGTGAATTTACCCGTAACCACATAGCAAATCGCATTTTTGTTATAATTTAGTAAACAGTATGGTTTTTGTTTTTTCCCCCCAATATCTCAGATTATTCTGGCCCAGTACATTTCCAGAGGAGACTGACGGGAACAGGTCATTTTGAACCTCCCCCACAACTTTTTTTTCTTTTGCTTTCACGAATGTATTTTAACTAGGTCTTTAATAACAATAAAGAAAAGGCAATTATTTTCAGGACATCTTTACCCTTGGAATTGTGTTCAGCTTCATTTTTTTAGAGAATAGCAACCATCTGTGTCTTTCACCAGAGGCAAATGCTTTTGCATTTGGCAGGCAGATACCCGAGCATCTTCAGTAAGACACCTGATGGCTTTGGCAAGGGTAATTCCATCATACCTAATTTTCTTCTAGACCATTAGGCCTGTTATTTTCAAGGTAAAAAGATTAACAGATGCATTTGAAAATGTTGATCTTGACCATCTGGGCTGATCAGTGACATGGAAAAAATATCTATCAGAGATGCAATCTTTTCAGTTTTTCATTGGTTTAAAATCTTAAATACATTGTGTCAGGTGGATGAAACGCAACTGCTAAGTGACTAAGAGTAATAAAGTAAGGAGGATTTCACCAATTCTCATGGAAATGCTCCTCCAAGTAAACAAGGTGGTAAAAGGATCTTTATTAGCTTTCAGTTCCTTATGGAGTGAAATAGAAAATTTTTAGTTAGAGTCACAAAATATTAAAAATAATATTCATATTACATTGAACCCTTTCTGTTTGGAAACAGTAATTACAGTGTTCACAGCCTATATGAAAACTGTATGATGCAGTGTGGAAATAAGAACTGTGGTCTATATGAAATATATACTAGACGTGAAATCAAAGCATTTAGACAACTTTTAGCCAGTCACAGTGGCTCACGCATGTAATCCTAGCACTTTGGGAGGCTGAGGTAGGAGGATCACTTGAGCCCAGGAGTTCAAGACCAACCTAGGCAACATAGTGAGCCTCTGTCTCTACAAAAATTAAAAAATTACCTGGGCATAGTGGCCCACACACCTGTAGTCCTAGCTACTCAGGAGGCTGAGGTGGGAGGATTGCTTGAGCCTAGGAGGTCAAGGCTGCAGTGAGCCAAGATCATACTACTGCACTATAACCTGGGTGACAAAATGAAACTCTGTCTCAAAAAAAAAAAAAAAAAAAAAAGAAAACATTTTTAAAAAGACTTGATTATTCCATTGAACCATGCTGGGGGCTTTTTTAACTCCTCTTTCTGGGATTTTATTCCTGAGATGGATTTCTCCAATTTTTAACTTCTAAAATTTCAAATAGCTACCTTCTCTTTTTGTATTGAAGGTTCTAAAAGCCATTTAATCACAGGTTTCATTCAAGTGATTTTTTTTTTAAGGAGAATTTTAAACTGCAGATAAAATTTTCTTTGATCTTGGTTTTGTCAGGTTAAATAAGTCATTCACACTAGTAGGTGCTTGAACATACTTCTGTCCAAAGGAAGTAAAAAGAATTAACTATAACAATTTATTGCTTTGATAACCAAGATATCAACTGTGACAAGATGTATGTATTATAGAATGAAATATAAAAGTTTGGCAAATACTTATGAAGTAAACTATAAAGTCTAATATACATTACTTCTCTTACAGAAAAGGAAACGTTAACCTCTAAATCAGCATAACTCAACCTGCTTTTAGAAGGAGAAACTGCCTACTACTGTAGAACAAAAAATAAGATCATAATAATCCACAAGTGCTTCTCATATTGCCCCAGGACAGATGTCTTGCAAGAGTACGCTTCAGCTTAAAGCCCAAATAAAGAGTTTGGAAAAAAGGTGTTGTCAGTCTTTGCAACCATTAATATTGTTTCATGAAACTAATTGTTATTGACTATCATACTAATAGTAGCTGTTTACTGAGTGCTTATAACATCTAACACTATTCCAAGTGCTTTACATCCATTCTCTAATATAATTTCATAACCATAGGCGATAGGTTCTATTATTTCCCCAGCTTTGCAGATAAGGAAATTAAGGCTTTGAAAGATTACATGGTTAGGAAGTAGCAGAACTTGGATTTGACCCCAGGTTATGGGACTCCAAAGCTAACATATATGGCTTTTAAAGTATTTTATAATATTGGCATGGTGCTTTAGCAGTAAAAAGCAGTTATATCCCTAATTTTCAGAAGATTCTCACAGCACCCTTGTTGAACAGGTACTATCTTCCTTTTACAGCTAAGAAAGCTGAGGTTCGGAGAGACTCGGGATTGTCCATTGTTATACAACTAACCAACGGCAAAGCCTAGACCATAACCCAGCTACGCTCAGTGGTCTTCCTGCCTTGCCACACTGTCCCGACTTTGATAACAACCAGACGGTATTTCAGAGCACCTTCTTCAAAGTCATAAAAGTCTAGACTCTTTTTGAGGAATGGGTACAAGTATAGATTTGGTCATAAAAACCCAGGACAATGACCATTACATTAGCAATTAGCGTAGGTAATTAATATTTTAAAACTTCCTGCTTTGTTGGGTAAACAGGTTTGCATTATTTTTGGAGGCCAGGAAGCAGATAACAGATGTTTTGGTTTGGGGCTGTGCTGCAGAGAACAGCGCTGTGCAGACAGGAGGGAACAGCAGAGAAAGCAGACTCTTTCCTCACACACCTGTCTCTGAGGTCAGCCCATCCAAGCTCTACCCAGCTATATGCCATATGCCCTTAAGCTTCTCTCTCTCTCTTTTTAAGTGTTCATCACCACTGGAAAAGCTTTTCTTCTTTTGAAACCTTTCCCCCTCCCTCTCTAAATGTATTTTCTCTTTCTTTCAATTTCTCTGCACATACACAGATACTGAGAAGATTTTGTCATGCATGTTAATTCCAGTGGCTGGGGGGAGCTACTGATACTTTTCTAAGAGTGTACAGGCTCTGTCTGTTGTTTGTATTTAAAGTATTGTTATGAAAGTGATTTTAAAATCCCATTTGGAAAGAAGCGGATTGCTTGAGCCCAGGAACTCGAGACCAGACTGAGCAACATGGCAAAACCCATCTCTACAAAAAATACAAAAATTAGCTGGCGTGGTGGCACATGCCTCTAGTCCCAACTACTCAAGAGGCTGAGGTGGGAGGATCACTTGAGCCCGGGAGGCGGAGGTTGCAGTGAGCAGAGATCATGCCACTGAATTACTCACTCCAGAGTGAGACTCTGTCAAAAAAAAAAAAAAAAAAAAAAGCAACAATTGATATAATCTTACATGTGTATAGTACTTTAAAGCTGGAAATGTTGGAAATGTTTACACAAATGATATTCTATTTTATCCTTAACACCTTTGTGAAAATGTTTGCTTAATAAAAGGAACTACAATCCCTTCAGAAACTGGCCTACTTATTAAAATATCAATCTAATAAAAGGAGAACTCATGAGTTCTCCAGTGGATGATTTACAGTTTCCTTTTATGCTTGATCTCTCCACCCATTCCTTATTTACTGCACCATATACTTCATTCCAAAAAATTCCAGTGCCGCTCCTCGTTATTTGTTTCACGGAAGAGCTATTACTACTGAAATCTATCCTGTTGCGAGTTTTATGCTGCATGTTCTAGTTTTAGTTATGCTAATCTCCAATTATATTAAAACAGTACTTTTGAATTTGTGATTTTATAATCAAAATGTCGTTAAAAGCATTTTAAAACTAGATTTCTTTGGTGATATAAGAACCAGTACTTACAAAATCAGCAGGGAGGTGAAGCTTGTAGAGCTGTAAAATGGACTGAAGCAAACTGGACACCTGACTAGAGACCAGGACATCCTGGCCTAGTTTCATGTTGTCCGTCACTTTCCTCTGACTTGTAGCTACCTGCACACTCCATTTATCCGTGTCTGCGATAATACAGACAGCTTCAGCTATTGGCTCATCCAGGACTGGATGCTGAAAAAGAAACACAAAGGGATGGGTTTATTTATCCAGGTTGAGTCCAAAAGGTCAAAGTTTCACTACTGATAAATACATTTAAATGTAAAATTCTTGACAGCCAGGCAGTTATGGATAGAGCAGATTTAACAACTGGTAAATTATGCCATAGGGTAAATAGGGTAAACACTGAAGCAGTCACAAGGACTTTTTTAAAGACCTAATTTCTCAAAACAAATCAAAGTGTAACTGCTTGGGAGGGATGCGTGGGGGAGGGGGAGGATAGAGAGAGCCAGAGACAGAGAGACCTGCCTCAAAGCCAATGCACATATGCACATTCTTCTAACCCTCATTTACCAAGGAAAATTAGTACTGGCTGCTTCCGTCCTTACTCCTTTCTACTATCCTGGGGTGACTGCTTGATTCTTTTGGCTGCTTAAATAACTTCCTCCAATAAATCCATCCGAATTTTCCTTTGAAGAATGGTCTTTCTTAGACAAGGCCCGGTGAGACTGCAATCGGGTCCATCCTTCCTCTATCAAGGTGTGTTTGTATGGCCCAAGCTATGCCAGCTGGATGCTCCTTCCCTGGGAATTCCTTGTTAGTACCGGCACAGAAGACCAAAAATGGTTGGCACTACCATATTCCTGCCCAGACAGCAATTAGTACAAGGCCTGGTGGGACGTAGTACAAACACCTTCAAGTAGTCCATGGTTCCTGGAACTCCAGAATTGCCTTGTTGCCTATTTGAACCCTAATTCTTTTGTCTTCTCATCAATTCTATACATTCCTAATATTCCTTCACTAAAGTCCCTCCTGTTTAAGTTAACAAGAGTTGCTAATTGCAACAAAGAACCCAAAGAGATATACAGCTTTGCCACTGGACCATGGTTACCTGTGATTTTTATGACTTAATCCAAGTAGTGGGAAGGCTGCAAATACAAATCAAAGATGCATGATGCAATACTGTAATTTTAACAGGTGATCTGACTCCCTAGTCTTGGACTCTGTTACTAAAAGAGGAGCCTGTGCAGCTTTGCATTCCTTCTCACAAATGGGAAAGAGAGTGGTGAGATGAATGAAAACTTCGTGCAGACCAACATTTTTTCCTACTATTATCCAAGGAATAGTAGGAAAAATAGTAGGAAAAACCCTGGTAATAGGGTTTATATTTTTCCCTATTATCAGGGTTTATAAAAATATAAGGGTTTAAAAAGATATAAACCCTATTATCAGGATTTATATTTTTCCCATTGAAAGGAACAGCAATCAGGCAAAGTCTGATGTTCAACATTTAGTTGTCTGTTCAAATAATTTTAAACATGAGAGATAAAGAATTTGATAAAGTATATTTTTGAATTCATAAAGCCCAGTTTCCCAAGACAGTTCTCATTTTGTAGAATTGTTAACTGAAAAGTACAAAGATTTTCTTACACACATAATGACCCCATCACCATTTTCAACCAAAGGTTTTCATGACCCTTTCACCCCTACGCTTCTTACACATGCATATATACACTCTCCAAAACGGACAACTAAAGATACAAGGCTTCAGTGACTTCTCTTTACAAGTTCCTCCAAGGTCTTGTTCATCGTGTGTTATAAATTTACAGCAAGATGATGACGACTTGCCATCAATGAGTCTGGTCCTTATGGAAAAAAAAAAAAAAAAAGGAAATTTGAACACTTAAAATATTTGTATTTTGAGCTCAAACTCCTTCACTGCTTTGCATTTGTCAGAAATCCACAACATGCTGGTCATGCCACGGGACAGATCTATATTAGAGACCTTTCTCTCATACTGACCATATGTCAACATAGAGACAATGAGTTGAACGTATGCCTGTCACCTTTCACAGTGAATTCTAGCTTTTGCAAAGGGCAAGGGGAGGAGGAGGAGGATTGATTTGCAATAGGTAATTTGGGCCCTAGGTTCAAATCGAACTTAGTCTTCTAAATGATCTTCCCACTGCAGTGGTAGGGAAGGGAAGAGTGTGTCAATCCCCAACAGTGCATAGACTATAAGTTATATAGTACCACTACCAACACAAAGGGCTTTGTTTTAAGCAACTAACTGCTGGAATAAGGGCCAAGAGGCATACCAGGAAGGTGATGGATGGAAGATTCTGCAAGCTTAGGTTATATCAGAAGGCTGTAGATTTACATGCAATAACAAAAAGGGACAGAGAGGTTGGCTCAATTATTTTAAAAGTAAGCATGCAAGAGAAATGTAAAACTAAAAAATACTAACATGAAAAATCAGCACAAGTCTTTGTATTTATTTATTTTTTAGAGACAGGGTCTTGCTTTTGCCCAGGCTGGAGTGCAGAAGTCTGATCACAGTTCATAGTAACCTCAAGCTCCCGAGCTCAAGTGATCCTCCTGCCTCAGCCTCCCAAGTAGCTGGACTACAGACATGTGCCACCACACCTGGCTAATTAAAAAAAACGTTTTTGTAGAGATGGGGTCTTGCTATGTTGCCCAGGCTGGTCTCAAACTCCTGGCCCCAAGTGCTCCTCCCACCTCTGCCTCCCAAAGAACTGGGATTATAGGTGTGAGCCACTACATTTGGCCTCCAAAGTTTCTTACTTTTTTTTTTTTTTTTTTTTTTTGAGACAGTCTTGTTCTGTTGCCCAGGAGTGAAGTGGTGCAATCTCGGCTCACTGCAACACGCGGCTCCTGCGTTCAAGTGATTCTCATGTCTCCTGGGTAGCTGGAATACAGGTGTGCACCATCACACCCAGCTAATTTTTGTACTTTTAGTAGAGAGACAGGGTTTTGCTGTGTTGGCCAGGCTTGTCTCTAACTCCTGGCCTCAAGTGATCTGCCTGCCTTGACCTCTGAAAATGTTGGGATTATAGGCTCACAAGTCATTTTTAAATCACTGGAGCAAAGAGGCAGAATCTGAGGTAGAGACCTGAGTAAAGACGAAAGAACAATGAGTACACAGATTGAGACAAACTGACAGGAATTTGCGGGACTCCATTCCTTGAAAGTGGGGCTGAATCTTCTCTCTGCATCCTTAGCCTCTAGCACAGGAGCTGGCATTTGAAAAATGTTACTTGCTGAATGAAAATGAGACAGATTAAGCACAAGCAAATGACAAGAGTCGATGAGCATCTCGTGTTCCTTACAGCATGGATCACTGACTTTTATGCATGCAGGCCCCAGGAACAGAAAAGAACCAGCAGAACCTTTTCAAAAGAGAAAAAACTCCAAGAATTACATATTCTCAGGCTACTAAATACATAACACACAATTCCCTGAATCAATCCAATTGCCTCCATCTAACTATATCACTTAGTAGCTACTTACTTATTTACTAAAGAATAAACACCTTTTAAAGGAAGAACAAACTAGAGGGAAGTCTAAATATTCAAGAAAAAGAAATGAATGCTGGGAAGTGATAAAAATATCATCAACTACTTTTAGTTACAATTCAAGGGCCACCGGGGCCACTGCTGGCTATCCCTGATCAGGCCTGAACTTGCACAGGGTCAGAGAGTTGAAGGTGAAGTTCTGGTGACTGGAGATTTCTGATCATCTTTCCAAAGGAAACTCAACCCCATTAGAGACTGGGCAGTGTAAACATATTATGATCTGGCTTATCAGTCAATCTCTAAGTTTTCAGAATTTAAAGAACTCTAAGATCTAGAAAACTATGTTTGGATTTGTCACAGAAATACATACCTGCACACACCTTATGCCTTGGAATTCAATTTAACATTCCTCTTGGGTTTTTTTTTTTTTTTTTTTTTTTTTTTTTTTTTTTGAGACAGAGTCTCACTTTGTCACCCAGGCTGGAGTGCAGTAGTGCATTCTCGGCTCTCTACAACCTCCGCCTCCCGAGCTCAAGCAATTCTCCTGCCTCATCCTCCCGGGTAGCTGGGATTACAGGCACCCACCACCACACCCAGCTAATTTTTTGTATTTTTAGTAGAGACGGGGTTTCACCATGTTGGCCAGGCTGGTCTTGAACTCTTGACCTCAAGTGATCCACCCACCTCGGCCTCCCAAAGTGCTGGGATTACAGGCGTGAGCCACCGTGCCTGCCCGGGAAGACTATTTTTTAGGCATCTACAGAACCACAATAAACAAACACTGAATTATATGTATGCTTCTTTATAATACTATTTCTTACTAGCCATACCTTAATAGTAGAAGTTAGTAAATAGTGAAATCTGTCAAGTAAGTTTTTTAAGTTCACAATTTTATCAAGTTCACATGCATAGCAGGTTTCATACATATACTTATTTGCAGTAACATACATGTAGCAGTACTTTTAAGAAATTAAGTATTCTAAAAAATACGAACCTAAGATTGACTGATTTAAACACCTATGAAAAGCCTAATCCACTATCTGCTCTTCTTAGGACTTGGAGTTTGGGCATGGGAACTAAAGAAAAGGAATAGGAAGGTGGGGCATGCCTGTACCCCAACGCTGACAACTGAACCATGGTGAGCCTCACTTTGGCCTCCCATACACCTTAAGGAAAAGGGAGATATGATATGGATACCTGTCAGTTTAGTAAGATTACTTGGCAAAATTTCTCTTCTTAATGCTAACATCTTTTTTCCCAAAGGGTTTTGTTACCTTGACTAAATATCTCTAGAAAAACAAACCAAAAAGCCTACATTGTATAGTTACCTTTTTTAAAAGTTCTCCTGCAAACCATTATTGTCTCAGATTAATCAGGTCCTCATTTCAGAGTTCCAAATGAAAATCTGAGAGAAATACTAATATTAAATATAGGCATTCCACTTAAAATGCCTGTTTGAGAAACTTTACAAACCTTATGGATGCTGATATACATCAATTACCCTCTTTTCTCTCAAGCTAAGGAGAATCAATTTTGAAATAAGTTTCCTGTCCAAATAATTTATCAAATTCTCCTATCAGAATGGATCTGCGATATGTTTGTACTTCCTCCATCAGCTGAGAAAAGCACTGCCCTATCGCCACCCTCCTGAGTGCCCACACCACACTGAGTGTCCAACGGCAGCCAGGGTATCAATGCAGAGCTGCCAGCCCGGCACCTTCCTGCCACCCTCTCCAGACCACTAACAGCAGGTTACATGCCTCCCACAGAAACTTAATTGGGTAACTCAGAAACTTCTGACAGGGACTTGCGGATAGAAGAACATGTGAGGTGAGTAAGGAGCTGCAGACGATTGTTAGGGTGGACAGCCAGTCTCCAGAAAGAAAGGAGGTAGAGGCCATACGCCATTATCATTTTCCCCTTGCTGCACTCATATGAGAAGTTAGAAACAATCATTTATTCATTTCTACCTTGTCAATATCTTGTTTACCCAAACTACTTTCCTGTGAAGATTTTTCAAGATAGAGTAACAAATGAAATGCCTTGTTTTATAAATCTGTAGATTATTGAGTTTTCTTTGCTATTACAGCTTGTTGAATCAACAGGATCAGCCTGGTTAATTTGTACTTGCTTCTCCTTCACCTTCCGCCATGATTGTAAGTTTCCTGAGGCCTCCCCAGCCCTGCAGAACTGTGAGTCAATTAAACCTCTTTCTTTTATAAATTACCCAGTCTTGGGCAGTACTTTATAGTTGTGTGGAAGTGGGACTAGTACAGCCTCCTTCTCCAGGCCAAAAAGATTCCTGCTCTTACCTCAGGTTGTGCCCAAAATGCCTTCCCTGCCACCCCATCTCAAGTCCACAATCCCTCAAGGACCTGGCGTGAGTCCATCCCTCGCCCTGGAAACCTTCCCACATGCACTGCACTGCTCTTCCTTTGACCTCTGAGAACACTTGCTGTCCACACCATTCATTTTGGCACTTCATCACACACTGTCTTAACTTGTTCTTGATTTCACATGTTTGTCTACTCAGTGATTTTATAAGTAACTCAAGGAGATAAATCACATTTCTTTTTCTTCTGTAGCCTTTGAAAGGAACATAACACAGTGCTGGGCATGTGCAAAATATCTAATACATTCTAGCTGTGGTGAACAGTTTATTTTTGGATGCAACCCAGTTCCTATTAAGTCATCTGTGCATTTCTTATTTTCTGGCAATATTATACCTCCAATGCACCATAATTAATATATTTCTTTTCTATGTACCACATTTAAATGACTAGTATTTCACGTGATTACCTATTTTTAACCCAATGAAGAGTGAGGAAATGCCATTCTTGCATATATGCTTCCCATAACTACTTATTAATTCATCATGTCATTTCTCCTGAAGGGGGGCAGGAACACAGTACTGCTCTACAGATAGGAACACTCAGGACAAAAAAAAAAAGAGCTTATTAAGTATCTTGGCATGTAAGAAATAAAGTCTAGGAACTCACAAGTGTTTCCGACTTTCAGCCCAATGAGTCTCCCAAGCCCTCTACTATAAAATCCAAGGAAATCCCTTAGAAGACAAGAGTGCAAGAAGTGTGAATGATGGTCTGAATTTATTGTCATTAGGAGAAAACACAGCCACTTCTATCATGCATGTTGCTACAAGTTCCCCATCTTTATGCTGCTTGACACTGACCCTTTATCAATCTTCAGAGATGTCTGAGCCCACATGTGTATTACAGACAGCAGGAGTGTGAAGACTTCTGTATTCATAACCAGATCTAAGGTCTGCACAATAGTTACAACAGTGTGGGTTTAACTATCAGGGATAAGCCACTGGGAAGCCTCTTTAAAACACAAAGAGAGGCTGGGCGCGGTGGCTCACGCCTGTAATCCCAGCCTTTTGGGAGGCCGAGGCGGGTGGATCACAAGGTCAGGAGATTGAGACCATCCTGGCTAACGCGGCGAAACCCCGTCTCTACTAAAAATACAAAAAATTAGCCGGGCATAGTGGCGGGCGCCTGTAGTCCCAGCTACTCGGGAGGCTGAGGCAGGAGAATGGCGTGAACCCAGGAGGCGGAGCTTGCAGTGAGCCGAGACTGCGCCACTGCACTCCAGCCTGGACGACAGAGCCAGACTCCATCTCAAAAAACAAAACAAAACAAAACAAAAAAACACAAAGGGAATAGGCAACTTATGATTCAGGTAATTGGAAGCACTTCTCTCTATGTTTTTCTCTGAGATATTCTGGATAATAAAACACATGATTCTTTGGCTTCATTTGAACTCCCATTTGTTATTCATTTTATATAATTCTGGTAAGTTTTATACATTTATTAAAATGTACTTAAATAAGAGGATGCTACATGACAACATACCTTTTCACAAAAATTCTCTTTATGTTACAGCACCATGACTTAATATTAGCTTTTATGTAGCTGTAAGAAAGGCCTTTAGTCAGTCATGCAAAGAGCCCATGATGAATGTGATGACAGTCACCTTCTCAGCATTACTCTTAAAGGTCCTCAGATCCCCTTTGGTATTCCTCTGCCTCCTCAGAGGAGAAGACCCACCTATATAACTGCATCCTCCATAGCCTTGGAACTGAAGATTCAGACCATACAAGATCGTCCTTGGCCAACACACCCCACTAGGATGAATGAGAGCCACTAAAAGGACTGCAGAGGTGTGTGAATTGTAGACCAGTTTTTAAAAAAATAAAAACAAACCAAAAAACCCCTTCAGTCTCAAATCCATCCAGAGAAAAGAAATCTGGTTATCACTCATTATTCTTAAACCATCTCCTCCAATATATAAAGTCAGCTAGAATTTTTATTATTATTATTATACTTTAAGTTTTAGGGTACATGTGCACAATGTGCAGGTTTGTTACATATGTATACATGTGCCATGTTGGTGTGCTGCACCCATTAACTTGTCATTTACATTAGGTATATCCCCTAATGCTATCCCTCCCCCTCCCCCTACCCCCCAACAGTCCCTGGAGTGTGATGTTCCCCTTCCTGTGTCCATGTGTTCTTATTGTTCAATTCCCACCTATGAGTGAGAACATGCGGTGTTTGGTTTTTTGTCCTTGCGATAGTTTGCTGAGAATGATGGTTTCCAGTTTCATCCATGTCCCTAAAAAGGACATGAACTCTTCATTTTTTATGGCTGCATAGTATTCCATGGTGTATATGTGCTACATTTTCTTAATCCAATCTATCATTGATGGACATTTGGGTTGATTCCAAGTCCTTGCTATTGTGAATAGTGCCGCAATAAACATACGTGTGCACGTGTCTTCATAGCAGCATGATTTATAATCCTTTGGGTATATACCCAGTAATGGGATGGCTGGGTCAAATGGTATTTCTAGTTCTAGATCCCTGAGGAATCGCCACACTGACTTCCACAATGGTTGAACTAGTTTACAGTCCCACCAACAGTGTAAAAGTGTTCCCATTTCTCCACATCCTCTCCAGCACCTGTTGTTTCCTGACTTTTTAATGATTGCCATTCTAACTGGTGTGAGATGGTATATCACTGTAGTTTTGATTTGCATTTCTCTGATGGCCAGTGATGATGAGCTTTTTTTCAGGTGTCTGTTGGCTGCATAAATGTCTTCTTTTGTGAAGTGTCTGTTCATATGCTTTGCCCACTTTTTGATGGGGTTGTTAGCTTTTTTCTTGTAAATTTGTTTAAGTTCTTTGTAGATTCTGGATATTAGCCCTTTGTCAGATGGGTAGATTGCAAAAATTTTCTCCCATTCTGTAGGTTGCCTGTTCACTCTGATGGTAGTTTCTTTTGCCGTGCAGAAGCTCTTTAGTTTAATTAGATCTCATGTTGAGTAGACATTCCTGACAGCAGTTTTACTGAAAGAGGGGACAGACAGACCTCCTGTTGGTGGCAAAGCCAGCTCTGAGATATGCTGAAGGGGTCATCAGCGAAAGGGGCTTCAGTTCCCTGAAAAAGCCATGCTATGCCCTGTACTCTTCCCTGCTTCTCATCCTCACTCTGCTACTGACCCTAGCTGAGTCCTCACCACAGCCGCCTTGTGCGTACGTTCTCAGCACCCTGGCCTCCTGCTGCCACACACTTGACCACACTATTTTCACTGCTGACTTATTTCTATTTCCTGTTAGATCGCAAACTCCCTGAGGACAGGTGCCATGTCTTCTTTCTGGCTACTTCTAAGAGTTTTCTTTATCTTTGATGTCCAGTTGTTAAATGTGAATTTGTTAATATTCTCCCTACTTGGGAGTCAGTGTGCTTACCTAACCTGAAAAATGCCAGCCATTCTTTCTTTGAATATTACTTTCCCTCATTTTCTCTATTCTCTTTCTGCATATGCTATAAAGTCTCTTCACTCTGGCCACCACATCTTTTACTTGCTCTTTGATATTTTTCATATCTTTTTGTCTCAGAGCTCAAAAACATAATTTCTTAAGTAGCCTCCATTTCAAATTCTAATTATCTTTAGCTGTATTTAATCTGCTCTGTTCTTTAACCTATACCTGGAGTTTTAATTTCGGGGACTATTTTTCAATTTTAGAAGTTGTTTTTAGTTCTTACATAAATCTAAATGATCATTTATCACATTATCCTCTCTTTTTTTTAAGGTTCCAATTCCTTCTTTTTATCACCGTAAACACTTTAAACATGGCTACTTTAATAGTTATTGCTGACTGGAGGAGTGCTGATTCTCCTGCTTGTATGTGCTTGCCCTCCACTCATGATGATTTCCTGGTTTCCCACATATGTTTGTAATTTCTGAACGTGGGCCTATCTTACTGGAGCTATGTTTCATTTTCCTATATGCGTCTCATGAGCTTGTGGTTGTGGAAGTGTCTAAAGTAGTGTGCTTCCTTCTGCCAGAGTCCTAAAGGTTTCTATGCTTCTGGTTTTATGTTTATTTCTTGGGTAGGGATTCGCAAATCACTCGGGTAGAATAAATCTGGACCTGAAACCCACAAATAGCACAGACAGGGGGTTTTGATTTCTCATGGGTGACTTTATTTTCCCTAACCTGTTTCCAGCCAGTTTCTTTGCTGCTTCACTGCTTATGTCTGGTGATTTCTAGTCTCCTTTTCATGGAAGAATAGTTCTTTGAAGCTCCAGGCTTTAGGTAAGGGGCTTGATTCCAGGTCTCAAGCCTTACATGCACACAAGACCACAGTCTTTCATCCTCGGGTGAATCTGAGAACTCAGCACCCAATTCCTAGGACCTGTATCAAGACTGAAATCCTGGAGGAACAGCTCATGCTTACTGCCTTGGTTTAGATTTCCATTTATCTCTGGCACAAAAGGATTTCCATTTTTTTTCATGACAGGAATTATAACAATGGGGCAGCAGTGAGGATGGTGATATTTTATCCATCACTATATAGTTTTAGAGGGGAGGCATGCCATCCACACCAGTTTAGTACATGTTGCTGGAATCCTCCCACCTCAGATCTTTTTTTTGGCTGGTGGGGGGGTGAGGGGGGGTGGGGGAGGAGACAGGGTCTCACTCTTTCACCCAGGCTGGAGTGCAGTGGCTCCATCATAGCTTACTGCAGCTTCGACCTCCAGAGCTCAAATCATTCTCCCACCTCAGCCTCCTGAGTAGCTGGGACCCTGGGCACACAGCCACCACGCCCCTGCTAATTCTACTTCAGATTTTGACTACTGCTATAAACACAGTACCAAGCACATAAAAGCTACCTGATAAGTATTTTTCAACCGATAAATCTCTCAGGTGTGACTCTCCCCACTCTAACCCAAAAGCATCTCTGCCCCATCAGGTGACACGAGTTATCTCGACCACCTGAAGTGCCACCACTGGAGATTTCTAGTGCATCAAACATATTTTTAACACATGAAAATACCAGAAGGGGTAACAATCACATATGGCCTTATCATAACTCTAAAAGCATTTGCTTATCAGAAATTTTTCTCTTGGAAACAGGTTTAATGTCGGTCACTAAAGGCTTCAGAGTTGTACTAAGGTAAACAAGAGGAAGAGGAAAATTAATCATTTTGGACCTTGGGACATTGCTAAGGGATCCTGGTAGGTATACATGAAGACAGTATGAAGACTTAGGGGTAGAGGGAAAGAAGAAAGGGTTCAAAGTGTGGCAAGATGGTCTGGAGGGGTGCCGGGAAAATGTCTGATCTTCTGTGTATCTGTGCCTGTGCTCACCAGACTAGGGCCCAAATTCAATCCGTGGCCTTGAAGATACCGTACATAACTTCTGGAATGGCTGCACTGTCAGGCTGGCCACTTGCTGAGTAAAATTCAGTCAGAAGTTGAGAAGAGGTGCTGAAGGTCAGAAAGGGTATCAGAATCAAGTTACATGATGAGATGTGGAACTCCAAAATAAAATGAGAGAGGGTTGGTAGCTTTTTTGCAGAGAATGGCACAGATGTTCAAATATCTTGTAGGTAGTAAAACATTTTGGGAAAAACATCAAAATTAGACATGTGTCTAACTCTGACACGATGCAAGAGACATGAAGCCCAAGAGACCTATAATAAGCTTTTATTTTCCTTTAGGTAACGACAATGAACACACAGAGCTGCAGGCATGTCTAAACATCTTACTCTTCCCCTTTAAGTTTCTTTAAAGAAAGATCATCTCCCATCTCTCTTTACTTCAGAAGAAAGGGCCACACTAAAGTAATAGACACACATGACTCTAACCCCAGTTTTATGGGGAAGAGTCAACTAACGTTAGTGAGCACTTTCTATGTGCCAGGCACCAGGCAAGGTGCTGGGGATATAAGGAAAATAAAGTCCCTGCTTTCTGCTTCAAGGCACCTGCAGCCCTAGTAGAGGAACACATCTGGAACAGAACAGGGATATGGGGCCCGGAATGATTTTGAAGAAGAGGCAACATATGAAATGGGTCTTCAAAAATGTAAAAAAGTTTGTTCAATAGTGTCCTAGGCAAAGAAAGCATAATCTGATAGGCAGAGAGGTGTGAGGAAAGGTGGACTATTTAAAGAATGGCAAACAGTGTTACTGGGGCATAAGAGGAGATACAGGGGTATGTGTGTATATTTGAAGGACATAAAAGGGGCAATTCCAGCTACGGAGTTTATAGTTTAGTCTCTTAGAAAATAGGAAGCTATTCAAGCAAAAGAGTAAATGATTGTCTCATGCTTTAGAAAGTCCTCTTGCAGCACTGCACAAGGTGGTGGAAGCGGGTAAAGTGGACACAGGGATGCCATTTGGGAAGATCAAAAGGAACTTTAAAAAGACTAGTCACATTGAGAAGGCGAGAGAATCACAATGATTTCAGATTGGAGTTGGGGATACCCAGAGATCAGTATTTTTTTTTAACCACAATCCATGATAAGAAATACATTTTAACATCATGACCTGGCATACATGCTTATATGACATACCCTGGCATGACATGCCATATGCATACAAGTGTGACATGTGTGCACATGTGTATAAATACACACATAATACAAAGGTTTCACTAATCAATAAGAAGCCTAATGTGTGATGATTTTAGTTCTATATCATTAAAAAAACTGGTAATCAAAACCCATTTATAGGTCAAAATATGTAGTTTTAAAAGTGCTCCATAGGCCAGTGGACATAGGTAGTGTTGTATTGAGGGCTGTGGCTATAGAAGACGGTGCTAGAGGCCTGAGGCACTGCCATGTTTATTATCCAAACATGGGGAAAAGAAAACAACGAGAGATGTTCCAAAATAGTGGATTTGTCCTACATAGATGTTTTCTTTGTATCCTATTGATTTTAAGGTTGTTGCTGACCTGAGGTATTTAATGTTATCTGTGTTACTTAAGTAATGATTTACCATTTGAAGGGACTTGCTGTTCTTTTATAGTCCTACAGGTTGATTGCACTGCATGGACTAATTAGGTATTCATGAGCATATATATATATATATCACAGCCAGGCTTTTAGCAAAGCTCTTTATCTGTGCTACTGATTCCTGCATGATATTTCTGGAGTCAATCTGTTGCTATGCTTAAAATTAAATGGAAGAGGCTGCTGTATCCAATGGTTACTTCATCTTATAAATTATTTTGTAAAATGCTTGAAGCCCTGGAGCATAGTTGTTTTTTAAAAAACATCAAAATGTAGTGTTAATTTTGGTCTTAATGACCCTGCCCTGCAGAGTTAGAGCTGTCCAGTCTGCTCCTGGGCAAAGCAAAAGTGAATGTTTTTAGCACTCAATGAATGTGTGTACAGGTTCTGTTCAATCATTCCCAACAGTAGTCCCCTGGGATTGACAAGGCCATTGACTAGTTAGGAGAACTTTAAGTACATACGCATATAGCTTTCTTTTCTCTTTCTTTTCTTTTCTTTTCTTTCTTTCTTTTTTTTTTTTGAGACAGTCTTGCTCTATTGCTCAGGCTGGAGTGCAGTGGCATGATCTCAGCTCACTGCAACCTCTCTGCCTCCCGAGTTCAAGCAATTCTCCTGCCTCAGCCTCCCAAGTAGCTGGGACTACAGGCGCCCGCTGCCACACCTGGCAACTTTTTTTTTTTTTTTGTATTTTAGTAGAGACGGGGTTTCACTGTGTTCCCCAGGCTGGTCGCAAACTCCTGAGCTCAGGCAATCAGCCCACCTCGGCCTCCCAAAGTGCTGGGATCACAGGCATGAGCCACCGTGCCTGGCCCATACATAGCTTTCTTATCTCTGACAGTAATTTTCATTTTTACGAAAATAATGGTTGTCATTCTGCTCTCCCATATTAAAAACATGATATATTGCTGTATCATTTACAAAGCACTTTTACATATATTATTATTATTATTATTTACTGAGATGAGGTCTTGCTCTGTTGCCCAGGCTGGAGTGCAGTGGCAATGATCATAGCTCACTGAAGCATTGAACATCTGGCTTAAGCAATCCTTCTGCCTCAGTCTCCTGAGTAGCTAGGACTACAGGCATATGCCACCATGCCTAGCTATTTTTTTTTTTTTTGCTAGAGATGGGATTTTGCTATATTGCCCAGGGTGATCTCAAAGGATCCTCCCAAAGCTCTGGCATTACAGGGGTGAGCTATCACATCTGGCCCACATTTATTGGGCACTTAACAATGTGCCTGGCAAAGTGCTAACCACTTGATATGCATGATCTCACAGAATCTTCAGACCAAACCTATGACGTAAGTACTGTTCACAGTATAGATAAGAAAATTAAAGAAACTTGCCCAAGGCCACAAAGCCACTAAGGGGTGAACCATGATTCAAACTTAGGTTTGTCTGTCTTCAGAAGTTAACTTCCTAACCACTGAATCATATTTCATCTGTTCCACTAAATACATTTTTCTGGGGCTTAGCAATGCCAGTTTATTTACCTAAGATTAATCAACAAACGAGTGGTAATACCAGGACTCAAACTCAAGCCATCAACACTAAGTCAGTGAGATCTTCATCACCTTACACTGCCCCACAATAACCCCAACAGTAACCCCGTCAGCTGTATTCACAGGCCAGACACAAGAGGAAAAAGGAGAGGGAAAAGGCTACTCAGGAGTCACAGGCATAGAATGCTGCTGGCACATACGCCTGCTCTCTTTCCATTTAAAGTCAAAAGGAAAACAGAGGAAAGAATGCACAAGATGTGGCAAGAAAAAAACTGAAACCGTATTACCTTACACTAATTTAAGGCAGCTGTATAACCTATATGTTAGGAGGCAGAGAGAGTTCAAATGACAGAAAAGAGGTAGTATATGGACTAAACAAGAATACGTGTTTAAATATTTAAAGAACTTCTGAATCTCGATATGTGAAAGTCAGTAATAAAAATGAAAATTGATGAAGTAGTTACTATGTCTTTCTTTCATAAGAGACTAGGATAAGAAAAGTACAAAAAAATTCTTAACATTGGAAGCATTACAAAGCAATCTCTCAATGAGAGAAAAACTCCAAACTAGCAGTTATAAAAGTGTACATTTAGAGCCAGGTACAGTGGCCTGTGCCTATAATCCTGTCTACTTGGGAGAATGAGGCAGGATCACATGAGCCCAGTTCGAGTCCAGCCTGGGCAATACAGGAAGATCCCACCTCAAAAAAAACAAAAACAAAACAAAAAAAAAACACATTTAATTTGCATAAGACAGATTATTAAATCCAAATTGTGCACAGGTCTAGAAAAGAGATCAATAACTGGAATCAATTGCTTTTAAACAGTTAAAAATCCTTCTCTAAAAAGAATTATGAGTACCAAAGCCTGCTGAAATCTAGCATGAGCACTGAAATTAATGTTCAAAAAATTGGTTTGTTTTTTCTTATTTTTTTTTTAACGCTATTTTATTTTTGAGATGAAGTCTTGCTATGTTGCCCAAGCTGGTCTTGAACTCCTGAGCTCAAGTGATCTGCCCACCTTGGCCTCTCAAAGTGCTGGGATTACAGGCGTGAGCCACTGTGCCCAACTTAAAAAATAGGTTTTGAAAGCAAGTTTGATAAAGCAATTTATTACAATTTTCTCTTCTTCAACAAGCTATTATTTCAGCTCTAACTCTGGTCATATACTTGTTTTTGGATCTCTGCTTCTTTTTCTGGCAACATATTCAAGAATTTAAATATTCACTAGGCTTTATGGAGCAGTAAATTCGGAATAATGTTTAAACAAATACTCCTAAAATATTTTTCAACAAATGTTTGTAAATGGATGTTGAAAGTAAGCCTGTTTAAAAAAAAAAAAAAAAAAACTGCCATAGACCAGAGCGCCAGTTTAAACAGAACACTACTTCAAAAGCAAAATTCATTATGATGAATGTGTCAAGTGAAATTAGAAATCCACTAATGCTAATTGGATATATTCTGAATGTATTAAACTTCTGAAGATATTTTTATGAACCCTTTGGAATTTCCTATTAACACCCACGCATGGCTGCACTTTGGATGTACCCACAATTTGACACAATATAGGTTATTATACTTAATAACTTTCGATCTCTCAGGGTGATTGCATAAAGAAATGAGAAATGCTACAGGGTGAAAACACTCCTTCTAAAAGGAAGGGAAAATGAAATATGAAAAAGCTTGAAGAGTAATGACAGAGTAAACATGGTTGTGTTTTTTCAAATAAAAGAATTATAGAGCCAGAGGGTCACCATGAAAATCTAACACACAAAAATGAGAACTTGCCAGCCTATGGAAACAAAATATTTCATGAATGGTTTTACAGATAAGTTCAAGGAGGGTTATCAATCAATAGATTGCATTTCCAGAGTGGTCAGTGAGTAAATCCAGGGCATTCAAACAAAGTCCCCAGCTGGAAGGTCCAATAACCAACACCAATATTGTTAGAAATCAAAATGATAGCAGAGCAGAAAAAAAAAAACAACTCACAGTTTGGCATGTGTGAATATAAACAACAGGAGCGGACACAAAAGGTGCCTTAATGTTATAGGCAGTTACTAAACACACATAAATACAGCCTGTGAAATTGCCAAAGCATCAGACATCGTTTTGGACAACTTAGATAGCATTATACAATGAGGGCATTGTTCTTACAGGGGTCATTGATGCAAGGACTCATGAAATGATAAACGACTATATGGTGTTCATAACTATAAAGAGAAATTATGCTATTAAATAATTATGATATTATAGGGACAAAAGCAACTTCATAGTTTCATCCCAGGAGTATCCTGGTGAGGGGTGGCATGTGACCGCAAAGCAGGGGTGGGGTTAGGAATGTTTGGCCACACACATGTACACTGGGCTGGCTTTCCCCAGCTTCGGATGGCCCTATCCTCATCTCTTAGCCCTCCCCATTGAGGGAGGTTATGATGACATCTGCTTCACTACTGAGTTTTTTTCCCACTTCACATAAATATACTTAGCCTGTTTAGCCTGTGTCTGATGTTTAGTCTTCACAGAGGAGATGCTCAAGGCCAAAGATAATATGCAATGCCTTTTGTTCCACCTCAAAAAAAAAAATACTTGTTGGCCAAGGAGGTAGGTAACAGGCCAAATTCTGATTTTCTTAATGCGGTGAGGACTTTCCCTATTGCACAAGATACCAAATGTTTCTAATACAAAACGTCTATTTTTGCACATCTGCCCAATAACAGCTCAGTTAAAAACAGGCCCATCAGATTGACAGTTTCCTTAACTGCTTAGTTCCTGTTGCACTGCAGATAGCAGAAAAGCACTTAATAGCAGCCACGAGGCAATTTTTCAGTGAGACTTGTTAATCTTTATACAGTCATCCTCATGCAGCCATCACAGTGAACTTAATGACAAATCAGTTAAAATAAATTACTTATAGGAACTTGTTTAAGCATCAGATAAAAAACAAACCACATGTGACACTTCTTCGGTCCTTACCGTGACGGCATATAATTGTCACCATCTGTGCTGTTTATTCCATTTGCCCAGCCTATCTGCTAACCCACCACCCCCAGAGCAGCTCCTTGCCCTTCTGTGTCCTGTTCTGGGCCCCAGGAGGCTCACCTCTATGCACCACAAGGCTGTGTGTCTGCATCAGCTGTGCCCCCGCTCTCTGGCTTTCAGCCGGGCTCAGCCAATGAGAGGCACCAGAAAGAGACCAGAGAATGGGAGGAGGGATGGCAGGAAGTCACCCCCTCCTCACTGCTCCTGCAGCCAGGCCACCCCTCGTTCTTGCTCAGGCTCTCCAGGGCTCTGATGTCACGCACCCTCCCCTTACTCTGTCAGGCCCAGGTGTGCTTTCTAGCTTCCAGCTGCTGCTAGGCCCCAGGTGCCTCACTAGCCCTAGCTGGTTCCCATAACCCTGCCCACATCTCCATAAACAACCCCTTAACTAGTCTCTCTTCAGTCTAAACACCTGTTCTCAGCCAAGACCTTGACTGACACACTGTCAGCAGGCAGAGGCTCCACACTGGGATCACTTACATGGACTGTGTGGACAAGGTCGGCCACCAGGCACTGCTTCAGCTTCTCATCACTGCCGGTCCCATGAAGCACAAGATCAGGCATGTATGTGGGGCAGTAGCCTGCCAGAAGTGAGCGGCCAAAGTTCCTTACATTCTGGGTGCTGATGCTCTGAGACCTAAAACAACATGTGGCCCATTAAAATGCACAGCTAAAAATGTACTTTTTTCTTTCATTATAATTGGTGCAAGCACTCCAATGATACAGGTAAATAAAATAGATTCAGGGTGGTCCATGTCACCAACCCTCAAGTAAGTGGATCACAGGTGGGAGAAAAGGGAGTTTTTTAAAGTGGAAGGCTGGAAGAAAAAAAAAACTATATCCATGGCTAGTTATGAGTTTGTTTTTGTACCTCATATTGGACATCCACCAGGCAGTCTGTGTCAAAATACTGACCAAAGAAAATGTTTCAGGAAGGGCTCTTGCCAAAAGCCTGGCTTTAGGAATCTGACATATCTGCACAGAGTAGTGCCCACGACAGTGTGGAAGAACAGAAGAAATTTCTAATTACTGCTTTCAGTCATCACAGACCAAATAATCAACCTGATGGAGTGTTAAGAAAGAGGTGTTGTTTCCCAACCACCTCACGCTGCTCTGATCGGCAGGAGAGAGGCCACACGGCGAGTGTAATCCACCACCTCTGAAGCAAGGCATCTGCTGCCAGCCACGGACCTTCTCTGCAGTTGACAGAAAATTAAACTCCCTATTCCCTCCCCCATCTCCACCACATCCCTTAGGCTTCCCCAAAGGGTCACGATAGCTGCAAAGACAACCACTGGCCACCTGTCCCAGTGAGCTCAGTGGTGCTAAGCCAGTGACCATCTTTGGAAGAAGGACAGGTGGGAAACCATTTGTATAGAATTAATAATACTTCTAGTACTTTGTGGAAAAAAAGATACTGTGTGTAAAGCAGACAATAGTAGTAGCTAACAACATCACAGGTGTCAGGCCAGGAAAGTGGGATTTGAACCCAGTTCCCTCTACTTCCCAGCCTGCTGGAGTTACCTTGGCAGAGGCAGCTCCACTTCCAAGGACCCTCCAGTCCTGTCACCACCGTGACCCAGATCTAGCATGGCTGAAGCGCAAGCTTCGTCGTCACTGTCTCCCAGGGCGCTATCTGAGCTTTCATTTCGGGGAATGTCTCCTTCAGTCCTGAAGTTGGCCTTCTTGTTGTCATCCCCACAGGGGATATTCGCACCAGCCACAAGGCCAGGGCCCCGCTGGACACACCTGGGGGCAACAGGCTCCAGCACAGGTCCTTCCGCAGCCTTCACATACAAACCTCTAGCGGCTTCCAGCCTCCTCCCTCCCGTTCCTGCTGTACCGTGGGAGGCTGTGCCCAAGTCAGCAGCGTGGCTGAGCTGCCCAGCAGTATCTGCTGCCGTGTCGTTTCTGCTGCCTCTGTCCTCTGCAAAACCCTTGTCAGACTCGCCTTCATCCCCCTCTGAAGGCCGATTCTGAGGACAGCAAACATTCTCCTGAAAGCCAGGTTTGAAAGGGCTCCTAGAAACCTGCGGGTCCTGAGCCACATCAGCAGCCTCCCTGGCCTCCAAGGAGGGGCCACAGGCCTTCACCCGTTCCTCCATTTTTTTCATGCGGCTTTCAAAGTCAGACTCTGGAGATGCAAAGCTTCCAATCTGGAAAGTGACCTTTTCTAAGGAAGGTTTCTCCCGGAGATGTCTGTCAGGGCAAGGCCAGGCCACTGACCGGTCTGGCAGTCTTGTAGGCATCTCCACTTTCAACAGCTCACAGACAGCTTGCTGGTCCATCTTCATTCCTGCCCCCAAAACTTCACAGCTGGGAAGTCTTGAAGAGCCATCTTGCGGTGCCTCTTTATTTTTCTCATCCCCACAAAATGCATTCTGAGGTTTCCAGGAAGCGTCTGATGCTGGCCCCTGGCACCCTGTGCTGCAAGCCTCAGAACCCTGCTCTGGCCTCCTGTTAGCTTCTTTGTCAGGTTTAAGACCCAGGTCTCTACTGTCAGTGCCCTCTGGGCTCTCAGGAAACCCTGCCGGCCAGGGGTTGTGTCTCTCTGCTGCTGTTGGTGGTAGGATGGGGGGTACAAGAGCGGGCTCGTTCCTCACCGTAATGACCACATACTCAGACTCCTCCACCTCTCCTTTCTCCAAGGCTGTTATGATCTTGCTCCCATTTAAAACTTGGTCACCTTCACCATGATTGCCACTCCAGGTCAGCTGGTTCTCTTGTAGCTCAGAGCAACGGAGAAAGTAGGTCAGGACATAAAGTATTCGCTGGACTAAGTCCTTCTGCTTCCCTACCACTACGGTGCGAGTCAGTCTCACTGGAGAGCCTATGGCTCCGTAAAGATCACCTAGAGAGCAAAGGTGGACACAAAGGCAGTGGTCTCAGATGTCACAGATATATCCGTCTTTACAAGGCAGCATATCACAGATATATCCGTCTTTACAAGAGCAAAACAGATAACTTATATTCCCAATCTGGAGTCCCTGCTTCAGACTCATGATTTCTACTTTCTAGTAAGGACCACGTTTTAGTTTTGCCACTGTAAGCGAGTCAGTCTGGACACAGGCTGCGGCCCACCACCCCTGGTATGTGGGAGTCGTGCTGCTGTGCCCACAGCCCCTCCCAGTGCCTGCTGGGTCTTCCCTGCAGCTCAGTGGATCAGCCAATGAGATGGCCCAAAGAAGGCTAAAGCCAGAGCTCTGAATATGTGACCAGATCTAATACTATATCTTGGAAACTAGAATAATAAGAATTTGTTGGAAGAATCCCAGGACATTGGGCCTTGGGATAAAATCCAAATTTAGGAATTTCTCAACAAAAGTGCAGTGAATTAATTCAAAATACTTAATAAGGTGGTCTACACAGAATTATCTTAATACGCATACACACACCAAGAAGAATCAGCTTGATTAACAAGAAGAAAATCACTTAGTCATGAATGAGTGTGAAGGTTTTATTTCATTTCGCTTGAAAATTCAACTGGGCCAGGCGCAGTGGCTTATGCCTGTAATATCAGCACTTTGGGAGGCTGAGGCAGGCAATCACCTGAGGTCAAGAGTTTGAAAGCGGCCTGGCCAACATGGCAAAACCCCGTCTCTACCCAAAATACAAAAATTAGGCGAGCGTGGTGGTGTGCACCTGTAGTTCCAGCTACTCGAGAGGTTGAGGCAGGAGAATTGCTTGAACCTGGAAGCCAGAGGTTGCAGTGAGCCGAGATGGCACCACTGCACTCCAGCCTGGGCAACAGCATGAGACTCTGTCTCAGAAAAAAACAGAAAAGAAAATTCAACTGGAAAAAAATATGTCCCATTAGTTATATCCTGACAAGTTGATTAAAAACTGACTAATGTACTGTGAGCTCTACAGTCAGCTTAAGGAGGAGACAATAAGGGCAAATGTGTCATCCAACCACCCAGCAATAAGCTTTTCATCAAAAGAACTTCAGTGCCTAACTATTAAAACTACTGCATTTGATAATTTGATTGTTACATTTTATAATGTTACACATTTGATAAGAAGATGGACAATTATAATAAAGAACCTATGTTTACTAACTGGACAGGCACTGTGTTAAGACCCTAAAGATGTATCTCAGCTGGGTGCGGTGGCTCATGCCTGTAATCCCAGCCCTTTGGGAGGCTGAGTCAGGTGGATCACCTGAGGTCAGGAGTTTGAGACCAGCCTGGCCAACGTGCTGAAACCCCGTCTCTGCCAAAAATACAAAAAATTAGCCAGGTGTGGTGGCGGGCACCTGTAATCCCAGCTACTAGGAAGGCTGAGGCAGGAGAATAACTTGAACCTGGGAGGCAGAGATTGCAGAGAGCCAAGGTGTTGCCACTGCACTCCAGCCTGGGCTATAAGAGCAAAACTCCATCTCATAAAAAAAGATGTATCTCATTGTATCTTTGTATAACCAAACTGGAGTTAGAAACCCATTAAAGAATAATCAGAGGGCTGGGCACGGTGGCTCACACCTGTAATTCCAGCACTTTGGGAGGCCGAGGTGGGCGGATCACTTGAGGTCAGGAGTTCGAGACCAGCCTGGCCAACAGGGTGAAACCCCGTCTCTACCCAAAATACAAAAATTAGCCAGGCGTGGTGGCAGACACCTGTAACCTAGCTACTTGGGAGGCTGAGGCAGGAGAATCGCTTGAGCCCGGGAGGCAGAGGTTGCAGTGAGCCGAGATCATGCCACTGCACTCCAGCCTGGGTGACAGAGCAAGACTCTGTCTCAAAAAAAAAAAAAAAAGAATAACCAGAATATTGGAACAAATCAAAAGCTGAAAAGATACTAAATAAAGGAGAACTGATACATGGTAATCAGTACAAATCAGAATGTAGGAAGTTAGAAACCCTCTGAGGAATGCATCTAGAGAGGAGGGAAAGCAGTTATAAGGGCATATACTAGATAAAACTAATTAAAATAGATGAGTATGGGAAAAAAGTTATGAGAACCATCGGAAAGTACCTCCCCCTGGGACCCATTAAGAAATACCTCCTTCTGCGAGTATTCCCTTGTGTACGGTTCCTAAGAACATTCAAATGGCAAGACATAAATAATAATAAACAATCCTCTCTATAAAATGACTAGATTATAGGCTGATAGAGCTTTAACTGAGAGGCGTTTGCAAGTGACTGAGAAATCAGCCTAGAATTCAAGAGAGTAACTCAGAATTGTAGGCTGAAGCTAGGACTTTTGTTTGAGAAAACCTTTCTAAGAGCTCATTACTGTTAACACTTTGATTACATCTGCCTATTGCCGCAGGATATCAACAGTCATTTCAGGAATTCATGAAATATTTTTTGTTAAATCAGTTTCAATATTAATAAAGAAGAAGCATTACTTATCCAAAATCTGGTATAACAAACTACAGAGGAAAGACCACTTAGAATATTATTTTTTAGCAATGCATTTGAGTATTGTATATTTTAATAACTGAGGAATAAATGGAAATGGTAAAACAAGGAAGGTTATTAAAAATATAATTTATAATCATTTAAACTATATAAAATAATGAGTGCAATGTGAGTGGAACCAGTGCTATTACATTATAGCCAAACTTCATAAAATAAAGCATTTTTAAAACAGTAGACCCATAATATTAAATATTTACTGGAAGTTCAATTTTTCTTGAGTCTTGGATAATTGAAGCTAATTTTTAGAGTAGATTTGTTTTCATGAATATAATTTTTTAAAATGTAGAAATTGCACAACAATGTGAATGTACTTAACAAGACTGAACTGTACACTTAGAAATGGTTAAGATAATAAATGTTGTTATATGCTTTTTACCTCAATTAAAAATAAAAATTTAAAAGAGAGGCAAATGGGGAAAAAGCAGAAGAAAAAGTGAAGGAGTCAAGAGTCCTTCCAAGTGAAATAGGCCGAAGACAGAGTGCATGGAAGCAGGAAAGGTGCTGGACAAAGTAGGAGGAGAGGTCACAGGAAAGGAGGACACAGAAAGGAATGGTGGCAAATGGGGACACAGAGTGGAGACTCAGGGAGGGAGAGACGGAGAGAGCAGAGGAACAGACAGAAGAAACTTAGGAAGAAAGAGGGAAGAATAGAGAGAAGGGAAAGCAGAAAGAAAAAAGATGGGATGTTAGAGAGGTGCAAATTGATAGAGAACTGGGGTGAAGCCAAAAGAGGATGGAGAAGGAGAGAAGATAACAGCCAGGAGGGTAAAACATGTAGAGATAAAGAAAACAAAGAGGGAGGAAGAGGGAGAAGAAAGGAAAGAACTGTGGAGGGGAACAATAGTGAAAAGTTGGAAACTAGAAAGAGGGGAGGAAAGAATGAGGCGGAGAAGCTGAGAGAATTTAGAAGCCCTGTAAAGGAAGCATGGTGAAAGAAAGGGGGTTAGAGAGGTAGGGGACTATATAGACAGAAACAAAAATAAACCAGGAGAAGCTGAGAGAGAACAAAAATAAGGAGACGAGAAGAGAGTTTAGTATCTTAAAGGCACACTTATTCCTGATCACATTCTAATAATGTCTATGTTGTAGAATTCCCCTTTCAACAGTGTTTCCTTATACCCTACACAGTTTAACTTATTGCATCTTTATTATCATTATTTCAAATGTTTTCTAATTTCTTTTGTGCAATTTGTTTGGCTTGTGGGTTATTTAAATGTGGTTGTCAGCTGGGTATGGTGGCTGACACCTGTAATCCCAGCATTTTGGGAGGCAGAGGCAGTTGGATCGCTTGAGCCCAGTTCAAGACCAGCGACCAGCCTGCAAAACATGGCAAAACTCTGCCTTTACAAAAATTAGCTGGGCATGGTGACGCACATTTGTAGTCCCAGCCACCAGGGAGGCTGAGGTGGAAGGATCACTTGAGCCTGGGTGGTTGGGGCTGTGGTGAACCTTGATTGTACCACTGAACTCCAGCCTGGGTGACAGAGCGAGACTCTGTCTCAAAAACAACAACAACAACAAAAATACATGGTTTGATTTCTGAGAAAGTGAGAATTAAAAAAAAATTGATTTGTAGTCTAATTCCACTGTGTTTTGAAAAATACAATATAAACTTTTGAGAAAAAAATTTCACACATTTTAACTTATATTAAATCAGTGGTCCAAATCTCTTTTGGGTAGAAAAGCTCCTTTTCATTTCCACAAACCCTTAAGATCATTAGGTCAAAAAGAGACCTATATGGAACTACTTCAGTCAGTGGTGTAGACAGTGGCATTCAAACTTTGTATACCTATGCCAAGAAAGAAATACATTTTATACTGCAACCTCAATGCATCTTTTGAAACAGACATTTTACAAAATCTACATGTAAATCACTGATATTTTCTATTCTATTATACCAATTAAATGCTTTTTAATTAAACCCACTAAATTGCTTCCGCAGCCCACTAATGGGCGGCGATCACATTGTACACAGGGAAGTGGCTGGGCAGAAGCAAGGATCACCGAGCTCCTGAGCAGCAAACCCGTGAAAGTGGCATCCAGCTTCCCTCCCTCTTCCCTGGTAGTGCTGAGCAGCCATGGAGGGGGAACGCACAGTGGCACCTGTCCTGGTAAGCTCTCAGAGGAGTCTTTGGAATGATTCCAGATAGTCTTCTCTATACTTAGGAACCTGGATTGAAATTATATCTCCATCATTGTGTATTCCCAGCAGTTTCTATTTTCATGTTTACTGTGACTTGCTAAATACTGAATGAAAACAATAAAATGTGAAGCAAGTGCTTCTACCTGTCAAATTATTGAAGGCCCCCGACTTCTTTGTAATAATGGAAACTCGGCCATCACTTACACTTGGCTTTACAAAGCTATCACAGGCCTTCGCCGACCAGGGCCTCATCCTCGTCCCCTCCTCACACTCCTCTTGTCAATAGCCAGACCCCTGATGGATTGTTTGGGGGAAGGGAGGACTGAAGACTTTCAACAATACATGATCTCCCCTGAAAGATGAGGATTGTGAACCCACAGGAAAAAACTCTTCGTTGTTATGCTGAACATAGGGAATTAATGGCTCTCAGTTATGTTTCAAATAAGAAGCACACCTAATTATGAATACATTTATCTAACTAAATGCACACTACTTAATTAGCATTGTTTTAAAATGGGTGACCCAGCAGCATGGAATACAATGTTTCCTTAATATCCAGCCCCCTTTCCTTCTCCACTTAATGAGACTACGTTTTTTTCAAGACTATTATTATTCCATAACAAAAACAACCATGTTCTGTCTTCCCCAGGAAAAACTTCCTGTATGACCAAGAATGAGTTAGGCATGTTCTGAGTAATGATCAAATCAGGGCAATTAGCATATCCATCACCCCAAACTTTAATCATTTCTTTGTGTTGGGAACATTTGAAACCTCTCTTCTAGCTTTCTCTGAAAATAAGCTATTCTTAACTATCGTAATCCAGTGCTAAAGAACACTAGAACTTATTCCTCCTATCCAGTTGTAATTTTGTATTTGTTAACTAGCCTCTCTCCATATCTCCCCTTCCTTAAGTCCATTTAAATATCCACAAATTCTTTAATTGATTTAGACACGCCTTTTACCCCCTAACCATGAGGGGGCTTGTATTCGTTTATACATCTCACGACCAAGAGCACAAGGACAAGACAACATCTGTATTGTTACAAAATGAGGCTGAGAGTAATAAGGGTAGGGATGAGAATCTAATGACTATGTGTAAAACCAGTGCTTGGCTCATAGTGTCAGCTTTCATTATTGTCATTATAGCATGCTGCTTTCCAGGATGAGGTGCTTTTCTGTGGATATTTTTGATTGTTACAACTTTGGGCGGGAGGTGAGAGGGGCAGTTCTACTGGCATCTAGTAAATGGAGGCCAAGGATGCCACTCAATATCCATTAATGTGTAAGAGAGCTCTTCCCACACCCCACAACAACTCAACCAACAAAGAATTACCTGGTCAACAGTGCTGAGGTTAAGAAATCCTGCTCTAGGGTGAACAGCCACTGTGGAATGGGAGAACACAGTTGGCTTATACTGCTTTAAGAGTGTAGCACAAAGCTGCCAGTAGGGGAAAAAAGAGAGGAAGGTGGTGGCCGTACAATTAGAATCCAGGGACCAACTTCCTATTCCTCATCTGCCCAAAGACAACCTATGAATTACTGGGTGAGAGAGCCGGTATAAACTACAAATTCTAGCATTTTTTTCCTATTCCATCCCATATATTCTCTGAATAGTCAAGTTAGGTACTAACCCAGCTGTGCCCAAAGAGGATTATATGGATGTGTTTTGGCCAGCATGTTCACTGACTGGGAGGTACGTTTCTCTGAGAAGGCTTTGATGGGAGGGTGATCCACAGGCATGACAGTTGGGACCCAGGCCAGGTGGTAGGTTAACACTGCAGTCAGTAAGGCAGCAAAAAACCTTGGAGAAATGGAAAAAGATACAACCAACTTAGTCAATACAGAAAGAGGCACATCCTATGCAGTACACACATTGGCCATGAGATTTGCATACAAGTCTCCAGAGAGTGGAAGCTTACTGGTTTTTATTGATCTGTTCTATCAGAAGTGTAAACTCCTTGAGAAAGCGCTGGCAGAGCTGGTTTTTTTCCAAAGTGCCGGACATCATAGTAAGCCATACAGGTTCAGCTATCCTTGGAACAGAATATAAGTTCCAGATAGTTCCTCTATAGAACAGAAAGAGAGGGAAACACAAAAGTGTCAGAAATACTATTTTGGATAATCTTGGTGTAAAAGAATAAAGGAGAAAACAACTTGAATCTATGTAGTCCTTAAAAGATTCAAGCTCCACACATAACAGGGGTTGCATACTATGGCCCACGGGCCAAATCTGACTGCCACCTTTTTTTGTAAATAAAAAGTTTTACTGGGTCACAGCCGTGCTCATTTATTTACTTATTTATTGTCTATGGCTGCTTCTGTGGGACAACGGCTAAGTTGAGTTGCTACTACAGAGACTCTACAGAAAGTGAAAGTACAGAACTAGAAAGCCTCACTTTCAGCTTCTTGACCTTTGAAAAATAGACACCCCATTAAAGTAGGACCCAGATTCTCAGCCGGGCGTGGTGGCTCATACCTGTAATCCCAGCACTTTGGGAGGCCAAGGTGGTGGATTACAAGGTCAAGAGATAGAGAACATTCTGGCCAATATGGTGAAACCCCGTCTCTACTAAAAATACAAAAATTAGCTGGGCGTGGTGGCGGGCGCCTGTAAACCCAGCTACTCGGGAGGCTGAGGCAGGAGAATCGCTTGAACCCAGGAGGTGAAGGTTGCAGCGAGCCGAGATCGCACCACTGCACTCCAGCCTGGTGAAGAGTGAGACTCAGTCTAAAAAAAAAAAAAAAAGTGGGACCCAGATTCTCAAGCGCAAGCCAGTGAGTGTCCAGTCTGACCACAGCAGAGCAACAGGCAAATCTCCAGTGCTTTCCCAAAAACTATGGAAGGTTTACTAATCATCAGACTGCCATCAAAGAGCACAACTTTATGTCATTCTCAAATATATGACTTAAGTCTTAGCAATCACCAGATAATAAGTAACATGTTACTTGAGTACTTTAACACATAATCCACAGTAAAAAAAAGGCTTGCAATTTTGCTCCAGGTAGCATTACTGAGTTCATCAGCATATACTTTAAGCATCATAAAAGTGTTCTAACATTCAAAGGATTATAAATTTTTTTTTTATCCTTCCTCTATGGAATAACAGTTTGACTCATTCGCTCATGACTGCTTTGGAGTGGGATTCCATTCCCTATTAAGAAAGTGGCTCTAAATGGTGCAACAATCCCAACTCAGCATGATCAGAGAGGATCCCACCTGCTACCCAACACAATTTACCTTTCCACACAGATACTAGGAGCAAGGACTCTAGACACCAGTTTCCAGAGGACATTTGGTATAAACTAGGACTGTCCTGGCAAACTGGAATGTATGTCTTCCTGACATGCATAACCTCTCCATCTGTGCTTTGAATAAGCATCCCTGAACTCAAGTTTCCACATCTGTAAAATGGGGTTAGTAGTGCTTAGGGCTTTTGTGAGGCTGACATAAGATAATGAATAGACTGGTGAGAGATACCTGAACATTAGTTTTCCCCATTCATCCTGTTAAAAACAATCCTATCAGGGACTGTCGGTTGAGCAATATGAGGATTACTCAACGGTAAATTATTTAAATTTTTTGCTTCATTTGTTCTGTTTCCATCTTGAAGGGCGGAACCACAAAAGTGAGGAATAACTGCCAGGCCCCCAATTCTTCCAAGTCACAGTTTATCTTTATCCATGGCGGCTCATAAACATCTACTGTTGGATTTGCCAAACTTTGCCATTTTACCTGAATTCTCCCAGAGCTTCCATCAAACGGCTGACATAAAACTGGACTCGGAGACTTGATTCTGCTATTTTCCTACAGGAGATCATAGCCTTTATTGAAGAGAAAGCAAGTCAAATTACTGAGAAGAAATTTTATAACTTATCTACTGGGCTGTATTAAGAAAAAAATTATGTAATCAATTAACAACACTCAAGGTAATAATGCCTTCAGTCACGAAAAAGCAGTCATTTCCTTCCCTAAGGTAACCCAGTATCTGGTAACTAACATCAACATGCCTAAAATTTATCACTGCTACGGGTGATTTAACTTCCTTAGGAAAGACATCTGATACATCGGCAAAGAAATTCTGCCATCTTCAAAGCCCCACAATCACTTCTCTATTTGACTTTGGATTACATCCTTATTACCTTTTCAATTGCACTCTTCAGCCTGTTCATGTGAGATTCAAACAGGGGAAAATGAGAAAAGAAGAAGTCCTGGAAATTCCTTTGTGCTTCTTCTTTCTCACATAGGGAAAAGATGATGCTTATGGCAATTTTCTTCCTCCTAACCATAGCTGGATTAGAGCTACAGGTTTCTTCAGCCAAGCTGAATGTCTCATCAGTTGACCTGGAGGGAAATATAAGTTTGAAAAGTTGCCATGCATCAGTGAGTCACAATGAAGGTCAACTGTAATGACTGGGGTTGACACCCAGAACATTCAGTCATAACTAAGAGTATCTCTGCCTTTAGTTCATTCTCTTCTATAATTCCCTGGCATGAAGATGAGAACATCAGCTTGCCTGCCACACGGTATTATCCTAACATGGAAAGAAGCTCAAATGAAAGCTACAAGTAATTTAAATTTCCCGTTGTTACTCTTGTCCTTTTCCTTTGAATCGTTTTATGTCAAATTGATGATATTTAGGAAGGAATGTGAAATATCTGTTTATCCAAAACATAGTCAGATACCAATAGATAAGACATCAAAAGAGGAATGATACTATGTGGTATTCTATTGAACAAGAGTAACACATTTGAACATGTACTGGTACTTCCAGGATTACTTTCCCAGGGCTGTTAAAACTACTAGATCAAGTAACTCTTCTAAATGCTCAGATTAAGCCATATGATTAAGCTCTCTGAAAATCCTCCAAGCAGAAACACCTACCTCTCTTCTGCTACAGTAAAATTTTCAAAAAACCTGATTCTTTTGAGAGACTCGGCTTCTATGATGACAGCCACGAAGCCCAAAACTTCTAAATATATATTTAATTTGTCTTGTGGGGTAAGCCTCACAAAAATGGCCTAACCATGTCTCTTACTTAACTACTGTGAAAAGCCAGTGTAGCTACCAAATAGCTACTAACAGCAAGGGTACAAATAAAATAGTTTTTTCCTACAAAAACACCAACACAAAGGACCTAACATTGCAAATGAGAGCCCTAGACTGGCGATACATTTTCTCTTTCTAACTCCATCATCTAGTCTCCTATCTCTGCCAAATATGGAAAGGAACTGCTTCCTCCATTTTCTTTACTATAAATTACAACATAACAATTACTCATGCTGGGCAGAATATGAGAATTAGCCTTCTGCCCCCTGGTCTTCAACTTATTTACTTAGGGCTCTACTCATAGCTTGTGTGATTTCAAATAAACCTAGATTTTATTATTAAACATACATATGCCAAAAGTGTTATGGTCAGGAAAGCTATTAAATTAATTAATTAATTTTGGGGGGACAGGGTCTCACTCTGTCACCCACGCTGGGGTGCAGTGGTGTGATCATGGCTCATTGCAGCCTCAATTTCCCAGGCTCAAGCGATCCTCCCACCTAGCCTCCCAAGTAGCTGGGACTACAGGCACATGCCACCATGCCCGGATACACTTTTTTTTTTTTTTTTTTTTTGGGTAGAGATGGAGTCTCCCTACATTGTCCAAGCTGGTCTTGAACTCCTGGGCTCAAGTGATCCTTCCACCTCAGTGTCCCAAAGTGCTGGGATTACAGCCGTGAGCCACTGCACATGGCTATTTTATTTTTAAAGGAAAGGAGATAGACATCTTATTCTAACCTCATTATGTGTTACTATTTCCCTTAACTTCAAGCAAGATCCTGGAGATGTAGGTATGGTTGGTAAATCAGTAAAAGGTTTTCACTCCAGATGTGTTACTGATGGCACATGGTGCTGTTATAAATGCTACACATTACAATAAACCATCAATTGCTTTCCCTGGGAAATTCCCAGATTCTAATCATCAGAGAAAATTCTTGAGGTTTCCTTAGAACTTCACACAATTTCATACAATGTTCTCTCTTCTTTACCAAGGTACTGGTACTAAAGCCTTGTTTTCTTGCACTACAGTAGTTGATTTCTGTTCTGTATAGGAAATTCTTCTGAGTTTATATTACAATAAGGCTTGCTTGCAATCCTTTCCACTTTGTCTGTCATCTTACATTTCCCTTCTTTTTCAAAAGTAAAATGACTGTATCAGTCCACTCATCTTTAGGCCAGCTTGACCTTTAATAATCAAATTATAATAAACACTGAACCCAATACAGTTTCTCATCAACATCTCCACCCTATAAACAATAGCCAATGCTCTCATCAGTTTTAACGTAGGAGAGAGTGCCACCTGCTGAAATTTCTGAAAAACTTCCATAGCTATAATAGAGTGGAGAACTTACTTGCTTCACTATAACCCTCCACTGAATTCTAAATCAACTGAGTTTCATTCTGTAGTCTTGCATCAACCATGCAACGTGGAATAAATCAGGTCACGTAGTATCTTACTTATAATTTAAAAATTATTCTACAAAAAATGATGTTTAAGAATGTTTTCAAAAATTTAAGTGTGTGTCCCAGTACTTCATCAGTACTTTATCTCCATGTCACCAGAGAAGGTACACAGGATGTACTGCAAATGTGGAAACTGAGGCACAGTTCTGCCTCAACTTTCCTTGGGAACAGAAAGGTTCTTAGTAACAATGCTGGAGTTAGAACCCAGGATTCCTATCTTCTAGTCTAGGCTCATGACTTGGATACTGGCAATGACCAGGGATTCTGACCCCATGCCTAATCTGTCTGCTGGTGCTCATGCTAGTCAATGCATCATGCCACGCAGAGCACTGAGGAAAGGAGCTGGAAGCAGTCTGATCAACCGGCAGCCCTGAGAGTCAAGGAAAGGCTGCAGCTACATACAATTTTTTTCCTAATAAAGAAATCAAATAGAATTTTGTTAACACTTATCGATAAGCATTTATATACATTGTAAGTACTTCAAGATCATAAATAATTAAAGCAAAAATGGCTATTTAAGTACATCTCAATAATCTATCACTGGTATCAGGACTCCTTAGTCTAATTGTTATTTATGTCAGTTTTGAACTTATACTGAACCTATGTATTACATTGGACTACATGAAATTAATGTTTTGTAGGTCAAAGAACATCCCATCAGCAACTTTATAAAGTTGGTCCAATTCAATAAGTCAAATCAAAAGGCTTCCTGGGACATTATACCTTGCTCTTTAGGGTTTCAATTGCCTCGGTAAGTGATGGAATCCTTGAGGTTAGCTGTTAGATGCCCAAGCCCCATTCCCCATCCAGTAATCAAAGTCTACCACTTGGCACAGCAGGGGGCTCTGAGGTCAGCGTGGAGCCAACTGTTAAGAATTGTGAATACTGAAAACATTCATTCTATTTTATAGAATAAAGTGTTGCCCGATTCTAACAAAAAACAGAAACTGTGACTATCATCCCTGCTACCTTTAACTCTCTTAGGAAGGACATTTTTAATTACCATGAATTTTCTGTCAAAGCCAGAAGCAATCACAGTGTTTGGTACCCACTATTCTCCTGTCTCTAGCATAAAAAACTAATTTTCCCAACCACATATCTGCCAAAAGGGAGAGATCAACTACAAATCCTTTAAATGAAGGGATCTTAGGCCGGGTGCAGTGGCTCACGCCTGTAATCCTAGCACTTTGGGAGGCCGAGGTGGGAGGATCACGAGGTCAAGAGATCGAGACCATCCTGGCCAACATGGTGAAACTCCGTCTCTACTAAAAATACAAAAATTAGCTGGGCGTGGTGGCACACGCCTGTAATCCCAGGTACTCAGGAGGCTGAGGCAGGGGAACCGCTTGAACCCGGGAAGCAGAGGTTGCAGTGAGCTGAGATTGCACCATTGCACTCCAGCCTGGTGACAGAGTGAGATTCCCGTCTCAAAAAAAAAAAAAAAAAAAAAAAAGGATCTTCACGGGCACAGTAATCAATTCAAAACGTCTGCTACACTCATGTTCTCGGTGTTCAGCAGTACTCTATTAAGGGCTGGCTGCATGGGCATGCAACCCCACACGCACAGCGTCCACCCTCTCACAAGGGCCCCAGGCTTCATTTAATGTTGTGATTACCATTTTGAATTTTAAATAATTTTATCTTTGGACTTTTGTGCTGTAAGTGAAGTTTAATGGGACAATGAAGCATGTGTTCGGATGAAGTCTAATGAGACAATGAAGCTCAGAAAAGGATACCCCAAAGTATGACACTTTGGTATGCTGAGTACTTTGAACTGAAGGACAGGGGCTCAAAAGCAAGACCTTGCTTTTCTGACCTTATCTTGCCCTTCCTTTTCCTACTCCTCTTTCTCCCCAAAGGCATAGAAACTAAGATTCCTGTTCCCCAAGGTAAATCAAAAAAACATGAGCCTCTTTTTTCCCCAAAGCTAACTGTAAAACCTATTATAGAAATACTATTCTAACTTTCTCCCACCTTTGTAAGTGCTGGTCACAAATAATTTCTCTGACCTACCTTGCCTGAAAATAGATCATAAGACCCTCCCATTTTGGAGGGGTCTTACCCTCTACCTGGGAGGAAGGAATGCTATACAGAGAGGTCAAAAAGAATTCCGACAAGACAGGTCCTGCTGGGTTTTCCTGCTTAAGTCTATTACCATTAGATCATATTTCTTTGTCCAATCACATTTCTACATGGCAGTCCATTCTGTGTTGAACTTAAGCATAAAAATACAGTTTTCCTTGGGTCCCTCAATCTTCATGTCTGAAGGCTCCATGTCATGTGAAACTTTGACTAAATAAAATTGTTATGTTTCTCTCTTGTTAACCTGTATTTGTTAAAGGAGCCATGACCCTTATGATGGGGAGGGCACGGATGAACTCAGAACCCAGGGCTTGCAGCCCAGACACCGAGCAACTGGCCTGGCAGTCAGGCACATACCCATAAGCCTGGGGCAGGCCATGGTGTTAGAAGACTCTAAAGCGGCACTGCCAGGTCTTGGACCCACACTAATGGCTGTGACTGTGGTGACAACAGAAGCTGCAGTAGCCATGGTTGTGGGTGATAGGGGAGAGGAGAGAGGAGGGACTCTGGTAGCTCCAGGAACCAGGGTGGAAGGCCAGTTTGCCCATCAGTCACCAGAGCCTGTCCCTATAGAGTCTGCACAGATATTTAACTCTATGACCTGAGCACCAGGATAGTAAATTATCACAAAGTAAAAGCCTACATGGGGACATTGCAATACAGAATATCAGGGAGTTATTATAATTCTGCAGAGAGTTTAGTCTCTGTTTTTGAAAACTGCTGCAACACTGCAAAGTAAATATTCATAGGCATAGAAATAGAAATTGAATGTAAAGATTGTTATACTAGACAAAAAAATACACTGTTTTCATATGAAGCTTCAGATGAACAAATTATTAAAGAGGAAGGCCATTTTAAAATTAATTTTTCCTTGTAATTGAGGACACAGTGATAGAATGCATAAACAGGCTTTTTGAATTATATATAACTCATGAGAACATTTTTAGTTTCTTGTAAGATCTCCACAAGTTACAGGAAATGTCAGAAGAAATATTAAAATAAGCTTGTATAAATTTACATCTAAAATTAAATTCAGACTTACTCAAAATGGATTTGTGTGAAGAATTAAATCTTTTAAAAAACTGTTTAACAAGAATCATCTGATCCAGATGTACTAAAATTTACATCTTGAAAGTTTATCAAAAATTTATCCATAACCATCATTCTGAGCAAACTATCCCAAGGACAGAAAACCAAACACCGCATGTTCTCACTCATAGGTGGGCACTGAACAATGTCCCCACTTGGACACAGGGTGGGGAACATCACACTCCGGCGCCTGTCGTGGGGTAGGGGGATGGGGGAGGGATAGCATTAGGAGATATACCTAATGTAAATGACAAGTTAATGGGTGCAGCACACCAACATGGCACATGTATACATATGTAACAAACCTGCACGTTGTGCACATGTACCTTAGAACTTAAAGTATAATAATAATAATAAAAAATTATCCAAATGTTGTCATAGTCCATAAAGCTATGTAAGACTGCATCAGCAGAAAGATCCTTCTCCAAGTAAAAAATTATCAAAAATTATTTGCCACCTTGCATTTGCCAGGAGTGACTATCACTTTCAATTATATCCATTGAAAGCCAAGTTGCTAAAACTATAAACTTTGATGACTAAACAAATGTATTGGCAGAAAAGGCTTACAACACAAGATATCACATAATGATATTATAATATAAAATTATGACATCAAAAATATTATGTTTGGAATTTATTAGTTTATATTATTATTCATCTATCACTATCATCTCTATTATATCTTACATATAAAGTATTCTTAAAGAAAAACTTTTTTTCTTTTTAGTCCCTTTAATAACTCTTTTCTTGTTTTTTGGGTAAGAGGACCACATTTTTATTTTGCACTGGCCCATAAATTAGGTAGCCAGCCTTGACCATATTCACAACCTTTCTGAATGTAAGATATTTATTTTAGGTGTATTATTTCAACTTTGGATTTAAACCTGAAGGGATAAAAAAACATTTTCAGAAAAGAAATGTTGAAAGAGGATGGTTTCCAAGACCTATCTCTTCCAATAACAGAAGCTGTCATAATGACAGTGAGGATGGTGGCGATGCCGTCTCCTGACAGTTGCAGTAATGGTAATGACAATGACAGCAATAATAATAGTAAATAATTCACATTGGCCACATTTTATTGCCCATATCCTATGTCTTGGTTAAACACCGGACTTGATTTATCTCATTTAACCCTCCCAGCCACACTCCGAAGCTGTGCTAGTATTATTATCATATTGCAGATGACGATGCAACACTCAGAATCCAGGTTAACTTATTCTATCAGACATCTAGTGAGTGACAGAGCTAGGACTTGTGTTCACACAAAATTCCAAGCTTTTAATCATTTCATTCAAAGTCCACCAACCAAAAAGCAGCTTCTTGATGGGTGACAAAGCTATAATTTTTTCTTTCCAGCTAGCTCCCTAAGATTGTGAAAGGAACAGAAGCGAGGCAAGCCACCTGACATGTGCTGCTCACACACCCTGACCCCTCAGTTTCTCAGCTTGTCCCTGCAGTGTCATCTCTTCCAGGAAGGGCTCCCTAATTCCCCCCATGACCATCACTGTATTTTCTCCATCCTGAGTCTCATGGCACTTTATGTCTCCCTGTGATATTTATCATGTACCATCTTGTAAACTATCCAAGTACAGGCACATAGCTGAACTGTCTTATACCTTCACAGATCTCTATGTATGTTGAGTACTAGTCAATTTACTAAATCAGTTAATTGACATGTGAATTTTTATAGGTACATATAAAAATTCCACTTCAAGTATTTGGATTGTAGGAAGAACAAGTTGGAAGCTATGAATGTAACATCAAATGTACATTTTGCACACAAAACCAGCTGAAATAAAGATAGAAAATACCTAGATGCCATCTCTATTTAAAATCATGTTCATATCTGTTTAGTTGAAGAATTTACATTTTACAAAGAGAATATATCACAAACCCTTGACTTCATATATTTTTGAATACCACACTGGTATCACTGTAGCCAAGGAAGAGATTGATCCACCCTTCATTACTTATACAAGCTACATCTGGAAGGGACTCAATTTAAAGAGAGCACACCATTTTAAATGAACACCCAATCTAGCTCAACATGATACAACTACCCAGATACTTACCAGTGTCTTCCAAAGGAGGAGATTTTAAAATTTCAGCTTTTATTTATTCTTCCCTTTAGAACTTCCAATTTGTAAACTTTCAGGCTCAGCTGAAGCTAATAAAAAAGTTTTGGTTCTTTTTCCACTGACAATAGGCACAAACAGCCTCCCTGCCAGTTTCATCAAGCTGCCTACACTCCTACTTTTCTCAGCAAGAGGAAACTTGCAACTCACCTTCTTGGGATGATGCCATTTTCCAAACTTGTTGTCTGACTTCGAAGCCAGCGGCGCTGGTAACTGCTGGAAGAAGATGTAGAGGAGCTTGGAGATGGGAAAGGAGTGATCAAAAGACTGCTTAGTGAGGCTGTAGGAAGAATTTGGAATTTGAAAGTTGAGGTAAATTAGTCCTTATGTAGCTACATAATGCACAACATTAAGAATGTATTTAATATCACTGAACTCTACATTTATTATGTATTTAATATCACTAAACTGTATACTTCGCCATTAAAAAAATGAGAAAACCCGCAATTACCTTTGCACCAACCTAATAAAATGGTTGAGATGGTAAATTTTATATTATATGTATTTTAATACAATCCAAAAATTGGAAAAAAAATATCTATGCCAAGTAATCTAAAATTTCAGGTTCTACCAGTCATATCCAGCAGGGGGAGACTATAATTTCTCTCTTCCTAAGATTTCTGAACAGCAAAGAAAACATCCTTTAAAAAGGAACACAAATTAAAGGAAATAAAAGTCACAGATGTAGCAAGTGCATAAATTAGCAGGCTCATATTACAAATGCAAAATAATCATTACTCAGACTGTAGATTGCAGATTTCTACTAAAATGGTCCACACAACATAACTATATTGCCACCTGGTAACTAATGCCATACATAATGCTTACTTTACACGTATTTCCTCCTGAGTAATCCTTCACTCTATGCTTTGAGGTAAAATTAGGCAAATAAGTTTTTTCCCCATCTAGTATCCTGTCTCCCAAACTTCATCTCCGTATATACAATACTTATCCTTCTTCCCTCCAGCCCCCACTGCTACTCTGCTGTCTGTGAAAAAGAAACCTCTACTCTCCAATATGCTTTCTGCTTGGATTACTTATTTGCCTCTGAACCTTTCTCTGCTTCCTCCTGCTACATATTAGATGCCTACACCTGTGTCTCAGGAAGTATGAGCTGACAGTGCCATCCCAGACTTTTCTAACAGGCAGGGAGGAGGGACTAGTCCCTCTCAGGTAGGCAAAGGGTTTCTTTCAAGTCAAGCTGCTTGATGAACATCTACTGGTTTGAAAGAATGGAAGAAAACAGACTTGTTCTGCTTTTACTTCCCTAAGGCTAAGGAATTAGACATTGAAATGTCACTCAGTCCAGTGGAAAATAAAATAGGGTGCTACAGATGGCCAGTCAACATTTTCTGAAACAAATCACAGGGCAAAGGAAATTGATTTTGGTAAATACAGTATACTATGCTCATGAATATCACTTGATAAAGCAGTGTCTCCACATGAACTATTACATTTATACTTTCGTAGGCAAACGTAAATAACCTGACTTCCCGACCTGAGCTCTTAAATACTACAGGAGTTACTTTGCTATCAACTAATAAGAAATGCCAGGTGTCCTAGGCAACTGGGGTAAGTGGTGGACAAGTCTGTAATAGTATCAATGAACATGATGACTCAAGTTTCTTTCCAAAGCAGAGGTCTCTGAGATGCTTTTCCTTTTATCTAGCTGATATTCACAGAAAATTTGTTTGGTAGGTCTTAATCATCTTTGCATCCATTGTATCCATAACGGTGCCTTGACCACAGTAGGCAATTAGCAAATGCTTCCTGAACGTATGGCACTTTTTCTTTTTTTTTTTAACCAAACTGTTACATGTGCCTGGCCCCAGTAAGCTGACCTGGTTGCCATCTTGAGATCAGACTTAAATCCCCAAAACCAAATCCACATTTCAAGTATCAGTGAACAGGTAATTTTCCTGAGAATTTTGAAAGGAGTTAGAAGAGAGCTTTTCCTTGGAGTCACACAAAATTACTTAATAAAACAACCTAATTAGACGTTTCTGTCCTGCCCCCTAGTTCCTAAAGTCCCCTACAGAATCCAGAAGCCCCCTCCCACATCTCTAGGGTCCTGCCTCTCTCCTTCCCTTATGCTGAGCAAATCAACTTCTGGCAGGCAGAGAACAAGGTTGACAGATGGTACTTGCTGGATAAATACTTTTCTCCTGTCACAGTATTAGGGCTCAGAAAATGGTACCCCAAAATATGGTGCCCTGGCATCCTGAGCACTTTGAACCAAAGGACACTGGAAGGCCTCAGAAGTCAAGTCTGTCTCAGATCTTCTCCTGACCTTCTTTCTCCTGCTCCCCCTCCTCCCTGCAAGGCAAACCACAGAAACTAAAATTCCTCTTCATTAAGGCAAGTCACAGAAACTAGATCCCCTTTTCCCCCAAAGCCAGCCATGAAACCTAGAAATATTACTCTAACATTCCCTTGCCTTTCTATGTAAGAGCTGGCTATAAGGAAATTCTTAGGCCTACTTTATCTGAAAGTAGATCGTTAAGACCCTTAATTCCAGAAGGGGTCCAGTCCTATACCTGACAGGAAGAAATGCCACACAGAGAGGTCAAGAAGAATCAGGATGGGCCCTTGCTAGGTGGGTTTTCCCCTTTGGTCTGTGACTATAAGATCAACCCCCTTTTGTCCAATTACAATTCTACCTGGCTACCCACTCCTTCATCAAATCTAAGCATAAAAAGGGACAGTTTTCCCTTGGGTCTTTGGGTATCTCTGAAGGCTGCCATGTCATATAAAATTTTGATGCATTCTTCAGTATGACAATTGCATTTTTCAACTCCTGAATTTCTGCTTGATTCTTTTTAATTATTTCCATTTCTTCATTAAATATATCTGATAAGATTCTGAATTCCTTCTGTGTTCTCTTGAATTTTGAGTTTCTTCAACACAGCTATTTTGAATTCTTTGTCTGAAAGGTCACATATCTCTGTCTCTCCAGGACTGGCCCCTGGTGCTGTATTTAGTCCATTTGGTGAGGTAACGTGATCCTGGATGGTCTTTATGCTTGTGGATGTCAGTCAATGTCTGGGCATTGAAGAGTTAGGTATTGATTGTAGTCTTCACAATCTGGGCTTGTCTGTACCCACCCTTCTTGGGCAGGCTTTCCAAATATTTGAAGGGACTTGGGTATTGTGATCTAAGTTTTTGGTCGCTGCAGCTGTATCTGAACAAGCCAGCTGACACTGTGCTCCCCTTGGCTGATCTTGGATAAGATCTAGAAGAATTCTCTGGATTACCAGGCAAAGACTCTTGTTCTCTTCCTTTACTTTGTCCCAAACAAATGGAGTCTCTTTCTCTCTCTGCTGAGCTGCCTAGAGCTGGAGGAGGGGTGAAACAAACATCCCTGTGACCACCACCATTGAGACTGCATTGGGGCAGACCTGAAGCCAGCACAGCACCGGGTGTTGCCCAAGGCCTGCTGCAACTACTACCTGGTTACCGTCTATGTTTGCTCAAGACCTAGGGCTCTAAAATCAGCAGGTGGTGAAGCCAGCCAGGCTTGTGTCCTTCCCTCAAAGGTGGCAAGTTCCCCCTGGTGAGTCCAGAGATGCTGTCTGTGAGCCAATGCCTGGAGTCAGAAACCTTACGAATCTACCTGGTGTTCTGTTCTGCTGCAGCTGGGCTGGCACCCAAGCCACAAGACAAAGTCATTCCAACTCTTCCCTCCCCTGTCCCCAGGCAGAGGAGTCTCTCTCCATGTCCACCACCACCACAGGCCTATAGTGGCTACTGCCAGCCTATAGCAATGTTCACTTAACGCCCAAGGGCTCTTCAGTCAGCTTATGGTGAATGCTGCCAGGCCTGGGACTCACCCTTAGGGCAGTGGGCTCCCCTCTGGCCCAGGGCAGGTCCATAGATGCTATCCAAGAGCCAATGTCTGGAACTGAGGACCCTAAGTGCCTGCTTGGTGCTCTACCCCACTATGGCCAAGCTGGTACCACTTTTCTCAAGCATAAGGGGCCTCTCCTCAAAGCCACCACAGCAGTGACTGTGCTAGGTCATGTCACATCTCAGAGTCTCACCCAGGGCCTTAAGTCAGCAGGTGATGAATCCTGCCAGTACTGGGTCCTTCCCTTCAAGGCAGCAGGTTCCTCTGTGCCCAGGCTGTGTCTGAAAATGTTGTCTGGGAGCTAGGGCCTAGAATAGGCACCTCATGACATTGCCCAGTGCTCTATCCTACTGTGTCTGAGCTGGTATCCAAGTTGCAAGACAAAGTCCTCTTTACTGTTCCCTCTCCTCTCCAAGTGGAAGAAAGGAGTCTCTCCTGGAGCTACCAACTACACTGCCTGGGGTTGGGAGATAGGTGGCACAAGCATTCCCTTAGTTGCCACGGCTGGTGTATCACTAAGCCATGTGCACCCCAAGTCCACTGGCTCTGAGCCCAGCACAGCATCAGAACTGGCCCAGGAGTTGCAGTCCTTGTGGTCTAGACAGCCTTTCAAGTTTATTTATTTAGGACCCCAGAGCACTTTAGTCCGTGGCGGCAAGGCTTTCTGTAACACAAGTTCCAGCTGCTGGGATGGGCGTTTCCTTCTGGCTAGGGCTGGAGTAAGTGCTCTGTGGGCACCAGCTGAGCTCTGCCTGGTGTTGGCAGCACTGCATTCCAATGCAAAGTTTCTCCCCAAGTGCACAGATTCCCTTTCTGCACCACACGTCCAGGGGATTGGGGAGGGATGGTGCTGGCAATTCAAGACTGTCTCGCCTACCCTCCCACCCTCTATGAAGTTAAAAGCAGGTTCTGTGATAGTTCACCTGATTTTTGATTTTTATGAAGTTGTTTTTTTTGTGTGTGGATAGTTTTTAAATTTGGGGTTCCTGCAGGGAGGACGATCGGTGGAGGCTTCCATTCAGCCATCGTGCTCTGCCTCCTCTTCACGTAAAATTTTGATTAAATCATTTGTTACGCTTTTCTCTTAACCTGTATTTTGTTACAGGTGTGTCGGCTATGACCCTTAAGAGGGGTGAGAAAAGGTATCACACCCTTTCTGCCCCTACAACACAAGACAGAGAAGACCCTGAGGTCCAATTTATTCTGGAAATTATCTGTATTATATAATTCAGGTTAGCAAACTGAGTAGGAGTCCAGGCTCCTAGTTCAAATCCTGCTTCTGTGTCTAGTAGCTGTGACACATGGCCAGCAGTTTACTTAACGTGTCAGCTCTCTCATCTGTAAAACGGGGACAATAAAGTACCACACCTCAGTATTTTTCATGAAAGCTACTATCTGCTAGCGGATTCTGAATTGTCTAGTGGATCAAAACCAACATTTAAAAAAACAGAAAAGAAAACAGAGTATATTGCACTGTTAATATTAATCCATGAAACTTCTCTGTAATATATAAAGATGTTTCTTACTAGATCATGATGTAAAATGCATTAGCATGGGTTGCAGACCAAAGAAAAATTTGAAAAAACAGCTATTTCATAAGCTTCCTGTGAAGATTAAACAAATCAATACGCATACAACACTTAACCCAGTCACCCACACGATAAATGTTAGCCTTTCACTCCTTCTAATCATTCTCGGAAAAGGTGGGCCAAGTAAGACAACTTGGTGTACTAGAAGATTATTAGTTCTAATTAGTTAATTATGAGAAGAACTTATAACTTGTAAAAGAGACATAACAAGAGAAGGCAAAAAATCAAAGAGAACATTCCTTTTTTCCTGCTGAATGACACTTTTTATGGCATGCAAATGAGACAGTTTATATTACAGTGTTGGCTTAGTGCTATCCAGCATTTCCTCATCAAAAGTATTTTAAGATTTTTATGTAAAAGTGCTGCGGCACATCATTGTTAATCATATACTCTAGATAACAATTCAGTACAACTTTCAAATGCAAGAGGACTAACCTTAACCTGAAAACAATTGCCATTTTCATGGCAAAAGGGTGGATTCAGTCAACATCAGTGTATCTGAATGTTGGCCTGGCTCACTATCTGAATGGCAGGGCCTTCTGATGCAATGCATGCAATGCTCGAGTGCTAGTATACATCTGAGCCACCTGGGGAGCTTGTTTAAAAAGAAAGCTTCATGAAGGTGGTGGTGCAAGCATGTTGTCCAGTAACTTGGTGGCCTGAGGCAGGAGGATAGCTCAAGCCCAGAGGATCGCTTGAGCCTAGGAGCTTGAGTCCAGCCTAAACAACATAGTCAGACCTCATCTCTTTAAAAAGAGAAAGACAAGACAGCAACATGGGCTCTCCCCTAGTTGACTCACTACCTTTGGAATACGGCCTAGCATCTACATGATAATGAAAAGAACTTTTGCATGTGTTCAGTGCTAGCTGTGCCTCCAGTTAACTCTATGTACTGGATAAAGAAATTCTCCAATTGGTACCTCAGTTATCAAATGCCAAGACTTTTAGTTAAATTATTCACAGGCTCGGTTTCAGTTTTAAAAGTGCTATATCTAAATGTTCCTTAATATTTTTAGGAGCTTTTCTTTTACAATACTTTTATAATTAGAAAAAAGTTAATGCATATAGGTTGCAAATACTTTGGCAGTTTTGTGCATTAAGAAGAAAATTAAAATTAACACTAGTCCCATCACCAGATTACTGTTAACATTTTATATCTGGTTAACGCCCAGCTTAAACACAACTGTGCTTTTGTCCCCACCCTCCTATCTAAGGAGGTATCTTCAACTAGCATCCATTTATACCTGCAGAGATTAACAACAAGAAAAGAGAATCAATCTAAAGATTTTAAAATGCTGCTTGCTGCTGTTCCTGGCATGTGCCAATCAAGTTCAAGATTAATGTTTGACTTTCTCTGCAAAAAAATTTTTGCTACTTGTGACAGTTTACTAGAAAACACTGTAGTGATTATTTGATGAAAGAATTTAGATTTGACCAAATAAGGCCCTGAAGCTCTTAAATCAAACCCATTCACTCAACGAATATTTACTGAACACGTACTAAGTGCCTGCACCATGCTAGGGACCTAGGATGGAAACTGAAAGGACATAGGCAGAGTAGTTGCCCTTAAGAGACTTACACTCACGGAATAAATAAGATTATTTCAGACAGTGGTAACTACTATAAAAATAAGTTACCATGATTTTCTCTAAGTAACTAGCACAAAGGTTTTTGGGGGTGGTAGAGGTAAATTCTTTAATCAGTGGTCGACAACACCTTTATGAAAATGGGTCATCTCAACTGAGACTTAAATGCCAACAAAAGCCAGCCATGGAAAAGGCTCAAAGGGAGGACATCCCAGACATTCTATATGAAAAGAACCAGATAATATCAATATTTACCAAAAAAAAAAATCCAAGCATACTCCTACTTATATATATGGATGGATTTATTTTCCCCCCCTCATTCAAATATTCATTGAGCATCTACTATATGCCAGGTACTATATGAGCTGCTGGGAACAGATCTGTTAATATGACAGATTGGGTAGGTTTCTGCCCTCATGGAGCTCACACTCTGAGGGAGAAGAAGAACAAACAAAAGTCTTCAAGGATTTAACAACATAACCACATAATGTGGTAAGTCGAGAAAGAAGGTGCAGAAGTCAAGCACTCAGAAGCAGCTCCAGTTTCTTCAAAGGAAAAAGTTTTGAGGTTGGCTTATTTATTCTGCCGAAAAATGTGATCACAGTTCCAAACAGGCAGCACCCTCAGACTTTGTCCAGGAAATAGGGCTACAGCAAATGATCAGGGCAGGACCCTAGAACAGATCTATGCCCTGCCAAGCATTTTCACTTGCAAGGAGACATCTAGGGAAAGGATGCTGCAGAGAACTCCTAACTCTTCTCTGTCTTCAGCAGCCATTCAAATACATGTGGAAACAATCCCATCAAAATAAAAAATGTATCAGTGGGATCAGACCCCTTATTTCCTCTCCAGGCTCATTCTGCACCACTCTCCCATCCCCACGATACATCTTTGCACTAGCCCTAGCCCTTCCCGTACCTAAGATGCTCTTTGTTGTGATCTTCACATAGTTGGTCCCTACTGCCATTCAAGTCTCAGCTGAAATGTCATCTTCTCAGAGAGGCCTTCCATAAGTTTTCTTTTCCTCAGTGGTAAGTGGTTGCCTACATTTTATTGTCTATTATCTGTCTCTCCTTTATTGAATATAAAATCTGTGAGATCAGGGATAATATCCATTTGACCACTGATCTATTCTCATATCCTAGAAAAAAATGTCCGCCACATGAGATGCTCAAGAAACGCTGCTGGATGAAGAATGAGCAAACAGTATGTGCAGGATGACAGTGATACCCATCTCTTCAAGTGTGACAGAAATGAAGCATTAGAGAAACACATTTCTGGACAGAATTCGAATACTGAATTTGTTAAAAGTTTCCTGTGGCCAACACAGTATATACGGCATTTAGATTTTCTTTTTTCCCGTCTTCATTAAAAACAATTTTTTGGATGGCATAAGTGATAGTATGGCTCTGAATCTGAGCACTTTTTATATATGTTTGACACAGGGGGTATTACATCCACAACACAATAATGATCTTTGTTTACTGTAATATGACACTACTTATCTTCAAGTTTTAGCTTGAAACACTGGCAAAAATACAAGGTTCCTCGAAGTTTAGCAATTGTATTTCTCAACACACAAACACAGGAGCATTTAAAAGCTAAATGAGTATAGCTGTAATTATTGTCTAGCAGGAAAATTTCATTTAAAATAAACCAAAAATGTTAATAGGAAAATCAAATTATAAGGAATACATTATAGTTCCCAAATCACAAAATGATTTTAGCACTTTAAAGGGTCCTCAAAAGCCAAACAGGTACTTTAAAGTTTTAATAAAATTCCTATAAAGGCCCTTTAATAAAAAGCCAATGTTCTTACCACCTTGATTTCAAAACATCTTAAATTTTTTCCTTTTTAAAAAATTTGTAGCGTGAACCCGGGAGGCGGAGCTTGCAGTGAGCCGAGATCGCGCCACTGCACTCCAGCCTGGGCGACAGAGCGAGACTCCGTCTCAAAAAAAAAAAAAAAATTTGTATAATTAAAAAAAATTTATACAAAGGTTGTAAAAATTTATAAGGGGTACAAGTGCAGTTTTGTTATGTGGATATGTTGTATGGTAAAACACCTTAAATTTTAATTTATCTAAGGTATAAACGCTAGCCACCTTGGTAACCAACTCACTCTGCACATTTATATGTCAAATTATTCTAGTGTCCTATGTCTTTTATTTATAGTTTGGGCTCTAAGAAAGAGGTGTCTACAAAAGACTTATGGAGGGCATAAAAATGTGGTCCTTTATTATTTCATTTAAGTAAAAGTTATTTAGTCTGGCTCCACGAAGGATTTTAATTCAAGTTACACTAAACTTATAGATTAATTTGCAGAATTTGATGTATCGCTCCATTTATTTAGGTCTTTTAATATAAGTTATTACAATTTCTCAATACCAGTATCACATATTTTTTCTTAGATTTATTCCTTTATCCCTTATAGTTTTTATTGCTATCTGCATTACTTTCTAATTTTTCTTAAACAGGTATGTAAGAATGCAAATTTAGAGAGGAAAAAGCTAAGGCAAAAGACCAAATAAATTTGTGGAAATGAGAAAGATAAATATCCATGCCAGGAAAATACCAAACATCTGAAATAGGAGAAATATAAAGAAATAAGAAACTGAGCCACACTACAGATTATCAAGCTCACATATATAAAGACAAGGCAAAGCAAGGCTAAGGCCAAGGCCAAGATTCGACGGTTAAGATACAACCAGGCATTTTTAGATTTGGATAGTTTATTACTTACATAGACAGTGAAAAGAAGAATAAGCCAAAGGTGCCAGCTCCCAGTGATCTTTGCCCCATACATCAAAAAGGACAACACCAACACAAAAGGGGCCAGATGCCTACAAGGCAAGTTGTGGGATATCCCGTTGCTGGGGAGTCAGTTCTAGACTGCAGCTACACGCTTTTATATATTGCAGCTCTAGTCTGAGGCGGGTAGGGCAGAAAGTCCCATACCTCATCAGAACTCTGGAGTGGATGAGAAACTATCATGACAGCCTCCCGGGGAAGGTAGGGAAGTGTTCCAAGAGGATCAAGTTGTACTGCCAGGGCTCAGATAAGATGCAGCTTAAGCCTTTGCCTGTATGGAATTGTGCAAGGTCAATGGGGTGTCACAGCCTTTTCCCTGACACAAAGAATAAATAAAAACAGTACCCTCCTTTGCTCTTGCTCCTCTCTACAAAGCACTCTATCAGTTCAGTTGGTGAAGGGTTCAAGTACAAACGGGATGCCATCCTTCATTATTCAATGGTCCCACACTGTAATAAAGAACCTGACTTGTTTCTTGATGTTCAACTCCTGATAGCTTTTAAGCTTTACCCTCCTCTCCCTCTTCCCTTTCTGCTCCACACCTGGGCAAACTGATGAGGAAAGCCCAGGTGCTCACTCCTTTGGTACCAGTGAGAATTTCAAACCATATGCAGGAACCCTCACCCCAGCCTTATCTCGCAACCACCATAAAAGCCCCAGTGTAATCTCCTGTCCCATTCTCTGAAGACATTCTCCAGCCAGCTCGAGAAGCCTGTTGTCTCCCCAGAACAGCCTCATTATGTGAGTAATAAACCTTTTCATATCCTCTTGGTGTGTGCATGTAGAGTCATCAATCTTGACATCTATACCAAATTTTGGATGGTTATACATCCTGTATCTGCAGAGTGACCAAAACACATGTCTTATCTGAACACTATGATAATGTAGATTCTTACCCTGAAAGTTCATTTCAAAGCATTTAAATAAAAATGTTTAAAAGTATATATTGTAAGTTCTCCTTATACTGACTTTCTTTATTTTACCACTTTTAAGAACAGAGGAAATGCAGTTGCAGACAGAATGGAAAAAGTATTTTTCTTATCAATGATGTGAACACCTTGACGAGGAAGAGTTTAAAGCTGAATTCAGGTCAACAGACAAGGCTTGATGACACTGGTCTCAATCCCAGCCCTCTGAACCTTACTCTACTCATGTACTCAAGACTTCCAAACTTTAGCTTCTGGCTGGGCACGGTGGCTCATGCCTGTAATCCCAGCACTTTGGGAGACTGAGGTGGGTGGATCACCTGAGGTCAGGAGTTCGAGACCAGCCTGGCCAACATGGCAAAACTCCATTTCTACTGAAAATACAAAAATTAGCTGAGTGTGGTGGTGTGCGCCTGTGATTTCAGCTACTTGGGAGGCTGAGGCAGGAGAATAGCTTGAACCTGGGAGACGGAGGTTGCAGTGAGCCGAGATTGCGCCACTGCACTCCAGCCTGGGTGACAAAGCGAGACCTTGTCTCAAAACAACAACAACAACAACAACAAAAAACCACCAAATTTTAGCTTCTACTCCAACCCATCTCACTAGAGCCAGTTTCCTATTTCTAAATTACAGCTGACTATGCACAACTGGAGAACATGTAAACATTTCCAGGTAAAAATGTATCCCAATCTCTGTAGCTAGAAAATTATCTCAGTATCTGTCTCCCCGACCTGGCCTCCTGCTTTCCCTGTACTGGGTAATGCTCACCTTCCACTTGCTTTCTCAGGTTAGAAACTGGAGATGCATCCTTGGTTCCTCCTTCCTCCTCCATAACCTGTGTCCCATTTATCACTGAAGTTTGCTGATGCAACCTCCTAGGATGGCTGAAACCCAACCCTCTTCTCTCCCAAGACCCTACTTGAAAATTCCTAATGGGAACCACTAGAATAACCCCTTAAAAAGCTATCTTTTGGATCTGTATATGTAAAGAAGACATATTCAAAATATCCAAAAGAGAATACAATGAGGATGCATTTCCCTCCATACCTGCCCCAGCTTGTGCTGCTTTTTCCAAAGACATTCTATAAGTGGAGAAATGGCTGATTCTAGGACGGGGATAGGAAATACACAAGATGACTCTGGAGCATCTTGTCTTGCCAGAAAGTAAGGAAGTGCTCAAAATACTCACCCCAACCCCTCACAGACAGAGGTATGTTAAAGGAGCATGGGAGCCTACTGAGAGAGCTCCCAATGGTCAAAACCGAAACAATTTGAGCAACAAACAAATGAAGTTGTGGGGTGCTGTGGCTCATGCCTGTAACCCCAATATTTTGGGAGTCTGAGGTGGGAAAATTGCTTGAGCCCAGGAGTTTGAGACCAGCCTGGGCAACATAGTGGGGCCTTGTTTCAACATAAGAGAAAAAAAAAAAAATTCTGAGTGTGGTGGTGCATGACTGTAGTCCCAGCTACTCAGGGGGCTGAGGAGGGAGGATCCCTTGTGCCCAGGAGTTCGAGGCTGCAGTGATGCAGTGAGCTATGATCACACAAGAGCACTCCAGCTTAGGTTCAAGCAAGACCGTCTCCAAAAAATAAATAAATAAATAATAGAAATGAAGTAGTATTGGGTTTTAGCCAAAAGTGAAAAATAAATATCTTTGAGTCCATAGTAGAATAATGACTAAACAAATAAATGGGAGAAGAGACATATCTCCACGCAGGAGAAGTCCAAATAATTTATGTAGGTACTCTGTCCTCAAGGAAGGGCAGCATAATTCCCCACCCCTTAGGTATGGGGTAAGCATCCTGACTTCTTTCCAAAGTACACAGCCTGGACAGGAGGAAATAAAGAGCAACTTTACAGTGGAGAAACTGACAAACACTTCCTCAGCCAGGTAATCAAGAACCATATTAACAGTCATAAATAATGTTGGTGGTATATACCCTTATAGGATGTGATGAAAATGGCACTTTACTTCTATGATCTTCCTTCCCCAAACCCACAACCTCAGTGTAATCATGAGAAAAACATTAAATTCTAATAATGGGGCAATCTACAAAATACCTAACCAGTACTCCTCAAGATTACCAAAAACAAAGAAAATCTGAGAAACCACCACAGCTAAGAGAAGCCTGAAGAACATGACAACTAAGTGTAATGTCCCAGAACCAGAAAAGGCTATTAGATGAAAAACTAAGGAAATAAAAAAAAACTGTGGCTCTCCCTCTCCCTCTCCCCCCCTCCCTCTCCCTCTCCCCATGGTCTCCCTCTCCCTCTCTTTCCACAGTCTCCCACTGATGCCGAGCCGAAGCTGGACTGTACTGCTGCCATCTTGGCTCACTGCAGCCTCCCTGCCTGATTCTCCTGCCTCAGCCTGCCGAGTGCCTGCGATTGCAGGCGTGCGCCACCACGCCTGACTGGTTTTCGTATTTTTTTGGTGGAGACGGGGTTTCGCTGTGTTGGCCGGGCTGGTCTCCAGCTCCTAACTGCGAGTGATCCGCCAGCCTCGGCCTCCCGAGGTGCCAGGATTGCAGACAGAGTCTGGTTCACTCAGTGCTCAGTGGTGCCCAGGCTGGAGTGCAGTGGTGTGATCTCGGCTCGCTACAACCTCCACCTCCCAGCCGCCTGCCTTGGCCTCCCAAAGTGCCGAGATTGCAGCCTCTGCCTGGCCGCCACCCCGTCTGGGAAGTGAGGAGCGTCTCTGCCTGGCCGCCCATCGTCTGGGACGTGAGGAGCCCCTCTGCCTGGCTACCCAGTCTGGAAAGAGAGGAGCGTCTCTGCCCGGCCGCCATCCCATCTAGGAAGTGAGGAGCGCCTCTTCCCGGCCGCCATCCCATCTAGGAAGTGAGGAGCGTCTCTGCCCGGCCGCCCATCGTCTGAGATGTGGGGAGCGCCTCTGCCCCGCCGCCCCGTCTGGGATGTGAGGAGCGCCTCTACCCAGCCGCGACCCCATCTGGGAGGTGAGGAGCGTCTCTGCCCAGCCGCCCCGTCTGAGAAGTGAGGAGACCCTCCGCCTGGCAACTGCCCCATATGAGAAGTGAGGAGCCCCTCCGCCCGGCAGCCACCCCGTCTGGGAAGTGAGGAGCTCTCTGCCCGGCAGCCACCCCATCCGGGAGAGAGGTGGGGGTCAGCCCCCGCCAGGCCAGCCGCCCCGTCTGGGAGGGAGGTGGGGGGATCAGCCCCCCACCCGGCCAGCCGCCCCGTCCGGGAGGTGAGGGGCGCCTCTGCCCGGCCGCCCCTACTGGGAAGTGAGGAGCCCCTCTGCCCGGCCAGCCGCCCCGTCCGGGAGAGAGGTGTGGGGGTCAACCCCCTGCCCGGCCAGCCGCCCCATCTGGGAGGCGAGGGGCACCTCTGCCCGGCCGCCCCTACTGGGAAGTGAGGAGCCCCTCTGCCCGGCCAGCCGCCCCTTCCGGGAAGGAGGTGGGGGGGTCAGCCCCCCGCCCGGCCAGCCGCCCCGTCCGGGAGGGAGGTGGGGGGGTCAGCCCCCCGCCCGGCCAGCCGCCCCGTCCGGGAGGGAGGTGGGGGGGTCAGCCCCCCGCCCGGCCAGCCGCCCCGTCCGGGAGGTGAGTGGCGCCTCTGCCCGGCCACCCCTACTGGGAAGTGAGGAGCCCCTCTGCCCGGCCACCACCCCGTCTGGGAGGTGTACCCAACAGCTCATTGAGAACGGGCCATGATGACAATGGCGGTTTTGTGGAATAGAAAGGGGGGAAAGGCGGGGAAAGGATTGAGAAATCGGATGGTTGCCATGTCTGTGTAGAAAGAGGTAGACACGGGAGACTTTTCATTTTGTTCTGTACTAAGAAAAATTCTTCTGCCTTGTGATCCTGTTGATCGGTGACCCTACCCCCAACCCTGTGCTCTCTGAAACATGTGCTGTGTCCACTCAGGGTTAAATGGATTAAGGGTGGTGCAAGATGTGCTTTGTTAAACAGATGCTTGAAGGCAGCATGCTCGTTAAGAGTCATCACCACTCCCTAATCTCAAGTACCCAGGGACACAAACACTGCGGAAGGCCGCAGGGTCCTCTGCATAGGAAAACCAGAGACCTTTGTTCACTTGTTTATCTGCTGACCCTCCCTCCACTATTGTCCTATGACCCTGCCAAATCCCCCTCTGTGAGAAACACCCAAGAATGATCAATTAAAAAAAAAAAAAAAACAAAAAAAAAAAACTGTGGACTTTAGCTAATAGTAATGTATCAGTATTGGTTCATTAATTGTAACAAATATACCATACTAATATAAGATGTTAATAATAGGGTAAACTGAGTGCAGGTTATATGGGAACTCTTGTACTACCTTCTCAATTTTTCTGTAAGTCTAAAACTGTTCTAGAAAATAAAACTATTTTTAAAAATTTCCCCATTTATCAACTATTTGGACAGGAAGTTAAAAATTGCAGGCCTAGGCTAGGCATGGTGGCTCACACCTATAATCTCAGCACTTTGGGAGGCTAAGGTGGGTGGACTGCTTGAGCTCAGGAATTCCAGACCAGCCTGAGCAACATGGAGAAACTCCATCTCTACCAAAAATATAAAAATTAGCCAGGTGTGGTGGTATATACCTGTAGTCCTAGCTACTTGTGAGGCTGAGGTGGGAGGATGGCTTAAGCCTGGGAAACAGAGGTTACAGTGAGCCAAGACTGTGCCACTGCACGCCAGCCTGGGCAACAGAGCCAGAAAAAAAAAAAAAAAAGCAGGCCTAAAAGAGAATAAATAATATCTTTATGTCTTTAATTTCTCTACATCTTCTACTGCTAACTTAACTCTCACACTTGGAGCTCCTGCTCTGTTTCAGAACTTGGGCCTTCATCCCTACACAATTTTAGATGGGTATAAGGAGATGAAATCTTAGAGAACAAATTATAGTGTGAACATAAAGAGTTCTTACATTAAAAGAGTGTTAAATGCCACCACCGGTGTGAAGCTCACACTAGTCTTGACGTGGACTCTGTGACTTCTGAACCACTCCCAGGTATGATATCTGAAGGTAAACACATCTACCAGGATAGCAGGGAGAGCAGAATGCCACTCAGAGCCATTTGCAGCCCTCTCCACCATCTGTGCTCCCTTCCTCCCAACAGGAGAACCGGAGACTGGAAGTAAAGACTGCCCAGAATACAAGTCAAACTACCAAGGAAAGCCAGCCTTCTCCAGCTTTCAAAATTCACACTGGTATCAACACCTATCCCCCATTCCCTCCAATCTGGTCAGTCCCTAGTTCCTCTCATGGACTGCAAAAAAGCATTCTGATCTGGCTGAATCTTTACTTTTAATCTGACTTTCTACTTTAATTTGAACTTGGCTTCCCAACTTTCCTGTTTCTCAAAGAGCAAGGAAAAGTAGTTTCAGGAGCAATTTAGAATCTGAATACAAAACAAGTAAGATTTCAACCTGTACAACATGAACCATTTATATGAACTATATTATAAACTGAAAAGTTACCTAGGAAAATCCAAACTTTTCCTAATAATGTTTCTTTGTTATTAGGTCCCTCAAATTCCCTGAATCTTTTCTCCACAACAAAAAGGGGCATAAACAAATAAATAAGGTTACAGCTGTGCAGAAACTGTGATGTCAGTGTTCAGAACGGGCCCCAGTAGAATGTTGCTCATCTTTCTTTCACAGAGAGCTAAAGAGCTCCCACCACACAGAGGCAAATATGTTAAATTCTGTCACCCACTAAGACAGCCATTTTGACTAAGAGTGATCTTGGTTCTAGGGGCTGTGCTTCCCACTCCGCGACTTCTGGTAAGGCCCACATCTTCTTGCCAGGAAAGTCAACCATAACAAAGCCCTAGTGCCAGTCCTGACAGGGGCTGGGTCGCGGGTGGTTAAAAAGGCAGGGAGCCGAGCTTTGGGACACTAAGCTCTGTAACACATGCTTATTGTCCTTGAGTAACTGATGGAACTCAGTTATCTGACAGTGTCCCACAAAGACTGGAGGAGTTATCTTCAGCACCATTAAACAGAAACAAAAGCAAAACAGTTTACTTAGTGCTTCATAAGTTTCCCTTTATCTTCTCAGACTTTATGTTATGGCTGTAAGTCAAAATGATACAGGTCCGATCAATGAGTCTCTTTTTTTTTTTTTTGAGACGGAGTCTCTGTTGTCCAGCCTGGAGTACAGTGGCGCAATCTCGGCTCCCTGCAACCTCCGCCTCCCAGGTACAAATGATTCTCGTGCCTCAGCCTCCTGAGTAGCTAGGACTACGGGTATGCGCCACCACGGCTGGCTAATTTCTTTTTTTTTTTTTTGTATTTTTAGTAGAGATGGAGTTTCGCCATGTTGGTCAGGCTGGCCTCAAACTGACCTCAAGTGATCTGCTCGCTTTGGCCTCCCAAAGTGCTGGGATTACAGGGGTGAGCCACTGTGCTCGGCTGACCAATGAGAGTTTCTGACCAAAGGTTCCCAGCTCAACTTTACAGAAAAGATTATGAACACCAAAACACATCAATTTTAACCATAAATAAAATGCTATTACTTTACATTATGTGACATATGTAAACCAAACTGGAGACTCAGTAACAAATCACATTTCATTTAGTAACACAAGAGCAGAGTTGCACAGAGTGGGTTAAAAGGCTCTGAGGCTACACAGGAGCACAAGGACCTTGGAGTAGTGTCTAAGGGGAGGAGCTGGACAGAGAAATGAGTGAAAGGCCAAGAAGAACATCATGTGAGGCCTGCATCCAGTCTGAGCAACGCCTGGCTGGCCCATTTGTTGAAGGTGTCATGTATCACAGGAGAAACCAGCAGGGTGCTCCTAGTCTCACTGGAAGGTAGGGGCTGCCTGTACCATATGTATTCATCAGGCAGAGCACCACACACCACCTCCAGTCCTTGAATTTCAGTTCACTCATTCACCACCCTTCTCTTATAATACAAAATCTCAGATCTGAACCACAAGTCAAAACTCAAAAGAGGTCACATACAAAAGGTGAAACCAAGAGATCCTAAAAGCAGTAACAGAAAGGTTTAGGCCTTGAGGCAAGGAGAGAAGGGTACCTGATAAAATCTAGATCAGCATGTCTCTAGAACAGAAGAAACGGTGACCAGGTCAGCTGGCTGGTCCTCCCACTGTCACAGGACAGATTTACTTCCACAAACCCTTCTCTTCCTCTGAGTCTATACTCAACAGTCAAGCAAGCACATTACTAGTACAATGGGCTCAAGGAAGCTTCACTCTGGAAAGAAATTTCTTAACAAACATTAGTCTCATATAAATTTGAGTGTTAGAAAAAACTAGTTTATGTTGCACAATCACTCATGGATACTGTACATTAAAGTTTCAGATCTTTAGATATGTCAGACTATCTTAGGAAGGAAAAAACAAAGAACAGGATGAGGGTTATCTACCTGTCTTCTACTTTCCCACCTTCCACACCACTGTAGATAGTTCACTCTGTTAGTTAAACCAATAAACAGAGTACAAGTACCTGATCGAGCAATGCCACTGTCCCTGTCTTCATTCTGTCCTCTGCTTGGCATATCAACTGGTGTGCTGTGTGCTAAGATAAAGGAACAAGAAAACCATGTTATTGGGCTCTTCAGAGATAAAGTTTTTAAAATGACTGCAGTAATTTTTAAATTTCAAAGTAGGCTACTGCTACTGATGATTGGCATAAGCTTATAATAGAGATTAACTAGAAGGCAAAATTAAATATATAAAAAGATGATGAGAAGAACAGAGAACCAAGCAACCATCTCATAAAAATCTGCCTGTATTCAATTGTAAGCATACAAACTTTTCTGAGTGATGTTCAACTCTTAAAAAAAAAACTCTGAATAATAAATGATTCGTGTAGTTGATGCAATGAATAAACATTCTCAGGTAGATTTTTTTAAGCTATTTTCCTCATTAGTAGTAGTATTTAAATAGCAATGTATTTTCAAAATGCTTTATAATCAGTTTTGGTAGTAACTGTAGGCGACTTAGGGAAGAGAAATACTTGAAAACCATTTCATAAATTCAAAAAATGTTTCTCTGTTTATAACCCACTCTCTTGGCAGATAGAAAACATTTATACTCATTTTCAAATATTTCTTCCTCCATTTCTTTCCATATACACCCATACACGGTATTATTGTAGAGTTACTTAGAAAAACTCATGTTCTGGCATGAACTGTGGAAAACACTCTGAAGTATTATAGATTTCTAGGAATGCTTCAGATTGACCTAAGCTGTATACTTATTGCGCTAGAAGGTAGATGTGATGCTGCTGTAGTGAAGTTTTAAATGGACAAGCAGCCCAGTGCTCTGCCTGATTATTATACTTGACAGCTATTTTTTGAAGCATGTTTATTTTCACAATTTTAAAGAGAGTATTTAAACGCATTTTCCTCACTCTAAGTAGGTAGGAGCGTGTCAGTTTTATCAGGGTGTCAGTTAACTATGGTGCTTAGCATATTTCAGGCTTTCTGTTCTTTAACAGAAAGGAAAATACCATTTGCTATACTCACAACTTTAAATGTTAGTAATGGAGGTTCCTCACATGTTAATCATGCTAAGACAAGTTAAATCTCAGAGACACCAAGATGACTATACCTGTAAATAACCTAGAAATTGTATTTACACTACTTAAATGAGAGAGGGAGAGAGAGAGAGAGAGAAGTCTTCCATGCTCTTATTAGAGTGACTTTTAATGAAATTCCGTGCAGGTAAGGATGCAGTTGAATAAATGGATAAAAGACACCAAGGCAAAGGGAAACAGTTCATAGTAGCAGAAGAGGCCCAGAAAAATCAGAAAAAAACAATCCTCTTGGAAATACTAAGGGCTCATTTCAGATCAAAATCAGCTTACACTACAGTATTAGCGAAGACATTTACAAGAGAGGTTCATTGGCAGAATTTTCGAAACACCATGGATTTGGCCGCATTTGAAACCAATATCTGTGATCACAAGAGCCCCTTGGATTTCTAGAGAGGCACAAGTAGGATTTTTCCTAAGAACCTGCATAGGATTTATTAATATGTGTGGGTCACACTGTACTCAGCATTCCACACAAACCTGCAAAGAAAGAAGCACTCCGGGTGAGCCGGAGAGGTCCTCCTTCAGCTACCCCCTGCAGCAGTTTGCTGCTGCATGCTTGCAGCAGACCTAGAGATGGAAACACATAGAAGAGGGCAAACAAAGTACACACACACAAAAAATAAACACAGATTAAAGATAACGCAAAAAAAAAAAAAAAAAAAAACCCACGACAAACTCAAATAAAGCAAAACACACACCCACAATAGTGTATTCAGAAAGAAAGAATTTGTTTGTATCTCTGATTTTACCTAGGTTACTTCCAGTACGACAAGGACCCAAACTATTCTGATTTGTGTTCAGTTTTCCCAAATTAGGATCTTGGTTGATGTACTCAAAGCTGTCTTGCAAGCTATATCCAGAGATGGGGGGAAAAGGAGAAAGAGGACAAAAACGTCAAGAAGCTACTAAAGCTGTTTTCTAATAGACTTCCAAATATAGACAACGACTGATCAGTCACTCAATACTTTTCTTTATAAACAAAGTCTCACATCTACCAAAGGGAATTAAACTTGCAACTTCAGGTGAATTTGTTGGAAGAAAACAAAAGCTATTTTGGAGGTAGCTCAACCCGTGTAACTAAACAACTGTACTTCTAACAATTTCATATTATATAATGAGACATCAAACTCTAAATTTTGCTTCAGTGACTGACACCCGAGATACTGTTATTCATTTCTACATTTTGCTTTAGTAACTGACAGCCAATTTGTTGACATTCATTTTAAGTATTTTACATAAACTCTCAAAATGAAATTAATTTTTACTCTTAGTTAACATCAATGAGCAATTCAGCAACTTTTTTCAGGAATAAAATGCAACAGACATTATAATTCTTACAGGAGTTTCATTTCACAACTTCTAAAAAGAATTACTCATAAAAATGTGAGGGAAGCAGATTTTAATAATTTATTGTATTTATTAACAATTAAACTAAAGACTTTTGCAGTGTGTAGAGCTGACAAAAACAACGACAGAAAGACTTTGAGAATAATACAGCATAATGAAGCCAAAATAATTTTTACTTAAATCTGCATGTAAGGGAATTAATGCAATAAACGTTCAGATAATCCCAAGGGTCTGTTAAAAACAAATCTCGTAAGAAATAAATAACAATTCTCATATTGGCTTAAGTCATGACATTCCAATGTTAAATGTTCAAACTGTTTTGTTGAAGAGTAAGCCAAGACTCACTTAATGGTATTCAAATATATAGAGAAATATTTTTAATTTCCCAGGATAAGAAAAAACAGCTTTTCCTTGACCCCTAAGAATGTCCTTTAATTTATAACAAGCCCTTCTTTCAAATTTATCAAAGTACAACTGGTGTTTTGTTGTTTTATTTAAAAAATGAAGTATATGAAATATTTCTGCCTGAAAGTTCAAAATACACGAATGAATATGCCAAAATGAGTTTAAGTTCTCAGATATTTCAGAATAATGTAGCCCCTTCCCTTTTGTTCTTTATTTTTGATTTCCCAGGAAATTAAAAATTGGTGACTGGGTAACAGATGGAGACTCAAAACATATAAAGACAGCCATTTGTCTTTAGGGCCACCTAATAAAGTCAAAGGTCTTTTCCCACTCACTGTTTATAGGACAGTAGCCACTTTTAAAACCCCTTTGTTAATTTGGACTCATTCTGCTTGTCATTTCAAAATGCCTTATGGCCCTTAAAGAATTAGTCTATCTAGAAATACACACTTTAAAAAATGGGGGTGGGGAATGCAAAATCCTACACTTACTTATTTGTACTTCCACAGAAGCTGCCCATTCTAGCAGAGAAGACTTTACTAATCATCAGTTGTGGAGGAGAACTGTGGAGGGGAAAAAAGGAGAGGGGAAAAATAAATTTATGAGTTAAGGAGTCAATACCACCGTTCCACTTCTCAAAACTAGTAGAAAAGGAAGCCCAGACTCACCGTATGTAGTGTATCTTTAAGGTGGAGCCTTTGTAACTCATGGCAACTGAGCCAAACATCATTTCCCCTAACATGTTGACATCGGAAGCTGGTCTTGTGTACTACATGCAAGAAAACAAAATCAAAGTTAGTACATGGAACATGACATGCAATGCAACAGAAAATAATGTTTATTAATCTCGTTAGTGTCATCGGTGATTAAAACTATTTCTCAAAGCTTCAAGTGGTCATCTTACAATCTTAACTTATGATGGCGATTGCCTATTTTCCCCCCAAAGTATTACTAATGTTTGTGATTTCTTCTCTGTACACAACATCATCACCTAGGATCCAAGTGTTTTATCAGAGTTCATTTTTATTTGTGTTATGAGAAACAAAGATTACTATTATCTCCATTTATAAACTCTAAATACAAAGATTAAATTATGAAAATAACTGTAACTCTTCTCTTGGTACTAAGAAAACATCCTGAAAAAAATATGGTTCAGTATTATTCAGCCAAATAATTAACAACGTGGAATAAAAAATGCCCATTGCTGCAGATAGGGTTTTATGAGGGCCCAAAAGATAACAGATGGTCTGATAACTCTGAAGTTTTACAAAAGTATTTCAACAAATTTGACCCCTCTAGCTTCTGACCAGTCTTTCTCATGCCTTTACCATCCAAAGAGTGGACTGCCTGCCTCCTCTTCCTCTACTCTCACTGGCTTGTTAATCTACCACAGCCTGACTTTACCTCTTAAGCTCAAACTAGTCCAACTGTTCCAATGATGACCTCCTCCCTCTTGGTCAAATCCAATGGACCCTTTCCAGTTTGCTTTATTAAACTTCTCTCAATATATTTGATGCTGTTCATGACTCTCCATTTTGACTCTCTTCTTTCTCAGATCATCCCTTACTGTGGTTTTGCCTGGAGGTCAACCCTACTAACTGCCCGCCTTTTCAACTATTCTTTTGATTTTGATTATTATTTACATAGAATACCTCCTACATCTTTGTCTCTAGACCAAGAGCTCTCCTGGAGCTCTAGAATCGTATACCCCAATACATTCATTCACCTAGTGACATCTGAATGAGTGTCTTGGGATGCAGAATTCTGAGCACCTGTGCTAAGTGCTAGTGACACAATGATGAACAGGACAGGTATGAATGCTGAGCAAACCAGTGTGCCACCAAAGCAACCGTGGTTCTGCACCCCGACCTACCAACTACATTCTCTGTCAGTGTGCTTTCCACCCAAGGAAAAACATGGGAATCACCCTTAACATACTCTTCCGAATCTTTTTTTAAAACTCCAAATACATACACACACACAGACACACAAGCATACATACGCTGATGCACAAATACACACTTACTTATACACGGTTGCAGAGGCGGAAAGAGAAAGATAAATCTATCAGCCCTGCTCAGCTAGGTTCCTCTCTCTTGTTATGGCTCATACCAACTTCTTCCCACTATATGCAGACAGAAACCAACTGGTTTTCACATTCTTTATTACTAACTTCCACCCACCTCCTTCATTTATAATCTGCTTTTTCTTGGGGTACAAGGGCCACATGCCAACTGTGATTCTCAACCTGCTGAAAATTCTACTCCATACTTTTTAAACTGCAGACTGCTGTGAGACCCAGGAGCACTGTGTCTCAAAAAGGGCAAATGCATGGCACAAATCCTAACTACGAAATTAACAAAGTTCTCCAGACCCACTTGCTGGTAATTTCCCTAGTGTTGTTTTTCCAGCAAAATAGTAGAAAAGATTCGACATGGGTTTAAGAAAAAGTTCAATATATCCTCCATCAATTAATATCCTTTTGCCGTTCAATATTTATAAAACATTTCTTCCTTTTTATCTTGTTAGCCAACATTTCTCAATAACCTTAACCCCTATCCTTACACACACACACACACACACACACACACACACACCCCCACACACACAGTGTAAAAAATGCCATCAGCCTTTTATCCTTCATACTCAGATTAGATCTTGCCATTTCTTTCTGTTCCCATACAAGGCTTTCTTCCTTTTACTGGCATGTTCTATTTTCTTAGGATGCCCATATACATTCCCAGAATCCTTAGGAATTCTTATAACAAAACTGGAAAGTACATGTTTATTATTCTGGATCAGAGAGCAAAGGAAACAAAGCAAGGTAATTTACCTGACTGGCAATATTTCTTCCTCATCCAGTTCACAGTGGGCTGTATTACCTCTGCTTGATTACAGTTTTTATTGGAGATAAAAGCCAAAGAGCAAAAACAACATCGATGTGAAACATTTAAGAGTACTCTGTTGAATACTTGTCCTCATATTCCTGGAGTAGAGCCCTCGAGCAGGCATTATTTCCCGAGGAGAAATTACAGTAAATAACTTTAACCCCAGGGGCTATTCCCACAGAAGGGATGGTTGTACCTGGTACTTTGGAAGCTGTTCCTTCGCATGATGTGAAGATCCCCCAGAAGAACTGTGGGAAGAGATGCTGCTGCTGCTACTGCTGCTGACACTGCTGCTTCCCTGGCAGCACTTGGCTGATATTTTAATAGGAACATCCTCTGTTTTCTAGGTTAAGAGAGACAGGCAAGGTAAAAGATTACTAAGTATATCAGGTTCGTCAACAGTTCTTCACTGGGAATTCCTTTTTAAAAGCATTCTGGTGCCTAGGTTGCATTAAAAAACAGAAGCTTTTTTTTCCCCCCAATAATGACAAAAACATGGTTTGGGATGGCAGAATGCTGAAGAAGGGTTCTAGACAAAAGGAGGCAGGTTATGTATTAAGACTTTATCCTCTTTTAATAATTTAACTATTATTTACACTTCAATTCATATAATTGACCTCTGTTTTGGTTATTTGAGTTTTGATTATTAGCTTTTTAGTATTATGTAGAGTCATAATCCATTACATTGATGAGGAGAAAGATGAGGCTTCAAATCTAAATTTTTACTAAGCAAATGGAACTAATAAAACAAAACTATTAATTTGGGCAGACTGGCTCGTAGGGTTTGTTTGTTTGTTTGTTTGTTTGTGAGATGGAGTCTCACCCTGTTGCCAGGCTGGAGTGCAGTGGCATGATCTCGGCTCACTGCAACCCCTGCCTCCCGGGTTCAAGCAATTCTCCTGTCTCAGCCTCCAAGTAGCTGGGACTACAGGTGCCCACCATCACGCCCAGCTAATTTTTTTGTATTTTTAGTGGAGATGGGGTTTCACCATGTTGACCAGGATGGTCTTGATCTCTTGACCTCGTGATCTGCCCGCCTCGGCCTCCCAAAGTGCTGGGATTACAGGCGTGAGCCACCGCGCCCGGCCTACTTGTGTTTTTAATGACACACCTCCTCTACTACTCCTTTAAAGGTAACAGGAAGGAAAATCATGAGGCTGAATTTGTAAGAGATGAAACCAAAACCCTGAAACAGGAGCTACTGTGAATTACATAGCATGTGATGGAAATATGGTCTTCAAAGGTTAAAGACAACAGAGGATGCTCTACTATACATTCCCTAGAGTTCGCCACTAATTTTTATCACAGTGACAAAGGTATAAGGATAAACCTTTATTAATATTTACCTCCCCCCAAACATATTACTCCCTACAGAAGCTTCCTGCACCCTCTATGATAAGTTGTTTATATTCTGAGTCTTCTTTGCCTTTTTTTTTTTTCCTTGTGTAGCTTTTGCTTGGAAAAAAACATGAATGCAATTGCAGCTTATCTAATCTCCAATGTGACAGTCACACTGGTGGTCTAATGCAAATGCCTGCAGTCATGTGCTTGATACAAACTCATGACGTTTTGTGCTTGCCAAGGGAGGCTGGGGCGGTGGGGACTGAAAATGGGAAAAGAACGTAAGGAAAACACAAAATGTGCTGGACCACAACTGTCACTCCAGAAATGATGGCATTCAAAGTGGCACTTGATTATTCCTGAGCACCCAGCACTCCCTCAACACGCTAAAGATAAAGCTGTTACTTAATCTCACTTAAGCCAGAAACACAGCCCCTCAGAGGGCCTAAGTGACACGAGGTGCCACCTGCCTCAGACTGCTAGACCCTTTGGCTGGAGTACAATGCTGAACAGTCTATTATTGGAGACACCACCTGGTGTAGTGAATAGAGCACCGACTGGATTCTTTTGTAGCCTTGGGCAAGCTACAAACCTCCTGAACCTAAGATGCCTTTTTGGTTAGATGAATGCTTCTAAGAAAGCCTATGTTTCCAGATTCCAGCATTATCAGTGCTCTAGTACACTGAAGATTCCAGTTCCTTTTGAAAACTTGTGTTTCTTTTCCCCTCCACCTGCCACCACTATGAGCAGCCCCAGTGATAGCTGCTCAACTAGACCATCCATGTGAGGCCTTCAGAGAAATGGGAAATAATTCAAGAAACTAAGAGGTAAACCATCTCCTGTCCACCAAAGGGTCAAGTGCTGGCTCACCTAAATTTCTGTTACAAATCTAACCAGGAAAGCCTACAGTGAATCACCTGAGAGATTTCTTGGTTTCCCCCTCCCTCCCTTCACCTACCTAACAAGCCCAACAACTACTGTAATGATTAGCCACCTGGCAGAACTCCACTTTAAAATACTGTGGAATCCACCCAGCTAAACTGTGTTTAACCAAACACTTCCTTCCTGCAGAAATGATCCTTATCAAAAGCAGGAAAACAACCCCTTGGCCCTGACGAGACAAAGACTGCGTTATAAACTGTTCATTTACTTAGCTGCACATTCTACAAACTGCCAGTATTTGGTCAGTATGGGTAGCAACTTATTGAACATAAAAAGAATGAATACAAGTGGATTTATTTAATTTGTAGGCATCTGAACAAATATTGAAAAGAGAATGAAAGGTCTAAAGTGAATTTACAAGTACCCTGGTATCATATCCAAAAAAGACCCAGAAAGGTTCAGACTCTTCTCACCTTAAACATGTTACTTTACCATTCCCATTCTGGTTACAAGGGATCAAGAGCTGCTCTATCCTCACTCTACCCATCGCTTGTCGCCCACCCTAGACCACCACCACCACCACCACTACCACCCAACTCTCCACAAAAAAAAAAGGGAAATAAATAAAAGCTCCCCTGGTCAGAAGGGTTTGAGAAACAATCCTTTTTGAAGATAACAATGCAGGTTTGCATATGGAAGCCCTGTAAGTAAGCAAAGCTGTTTAATTTTGTTTAACCCAGTGCTACTTATTATTATCCATGAGAAACACTGGACAGAATGATCTTCAAGCTAACACTTTATCACTTTATGAATTTTAGAGTTCTGCTTTCCCATTACATTTGAGGCACTCACTTGGCATCAAAATCTTACTGGATTGCAACTCACCAGCAAATTTACCTCTAGTACTATTAATAGTACACTGCTTAGCTCCTGCCATGATTACTTGCTAACAGTTTCACTTGTGTTTAGCAGTGAGCATACTCATGCCTGTTGGGGGTAGGGCTTTGATTAAAGGATTCAATGTTTGCTTATGTTTCTTCTGAACCATTAATGGCACTGTATAATATAACTCAAAGAAAAGATGATAGATTAATAAATGATTGATCAGAAGGGTGGTTAAAAGCACAAAAGAAAAGGAGAAAGCAAATCAGCATTTCATACCTGAGCTGTCACCTCCTCAATCTTTTGAACAGCTTTAGAGTCAAACAAGACTTGTCTGCCTCTCCTGTCACAGTCCTGGTAAACTATCAGGCGAATCTCATTCAGGTCAAACTCCGAACATGACCAACTGTGGATTAAAAAGGGCAAAAGAAGTTATGTTATCTGCAGCACATGAGATGATCACAGACAGATAACCTTCCCAGTCACCATGCCTGTGTGCACATCAAAAGGCCACAAGCATGCAGGGCTAGTGATCCCCTCAGAACTGGGGCACCAGTGAGCCTGGGACAGATAGCCTTGTATGTGGATTCCAACGGGCCATACGAAAATTGCCAGTTTTCATGATAAGGGCTGAGAAGACTGCTTTAAATAATAAATCACTGGAGAGAAAGCTTCTCCTTCCAAAGCCAATTTGGACACAGATGGCAGTCAGAAATCACAAGGACATGCAGAGAAGGCTAAATTTGGATGCCTGGGTTCTGGGGACAGCATATCCGAGTTAAAGGAGTGTTAAGGCTTCTGTGTTATTGGGCAGGGAACCATTTGGAGCAAGTCGGTAGAGCCTTCTCTTCTTTCCCTCACCCACACTGAGGTCAAATTGAGAGGAATTACATACCCTAAAATTTATTATCTTCCCCGATTATGGCTAGCTCTAATCCAGGAGTTTCAGAAACCAAGTGCATCACTGTAGAGCACTGGAATTGCTAGCAATTACAGTCAGCAAGAAAGGAAGCATGTTTCTAAGCAAACCAAAAGCAACTGAGATAAAACTGCTCTGAGGAAAACATAGGTTCATTCTTAATAAATGACAGAGTGAGGGAACTACAGAAAAGATAATCATTTAAAAGTGCACTGCTTTGGATATATTCAGTTTTTAACCCATCAGTCCAGTCAACACATATTTGAGTGTCTGTGATGTTCCAGGCACTGTGGTTGCTGCTAGAGACTCAGCAATTAATTAACCAGACAGACCTGGTCCCCACCCTTATGGAGTTCATGATTCAGTGGGGAATGTTAGGCAAATAATCACAGACGAATGTATCACTACAAACTGTGAAAAGTACAAAAAGGAGCAGTAAACAGCTTCAGATTTCCAGATTGAAGGGGTAGGGGAGAGGGACAGAGAAGTCCCTAAGGACTTGAAGTGATATGTAAACACAGACCTGAAGAAGTAAAACAAATGAAGCGCACCACAGGAACAGAGAAGGAGGTGGTAAGGTGTAAGACTGCTGTACTGGAGAAGGAAGAAGAAAAAAGGCCAGAGAGTGAGTGCCGTGAGGTGGAAAGGACGGCAGGCAGGGGCCAGGATCATGTTCTCCCTCCATGAGAAGCCAAGGAAAACAGACGCTTGATAAGATCAGGTCTGCACTTTTTGAAAGTTCAATCTGGCTGTTAAGGAAAATGGGGGTGGAAGAGATGAAGACTGGAAGAAGGAAGGCCAAACAGAATTCATAATAAGAGTTCTGGCCCTTCATAATGAAGGCTAGAGCTCCAGCAGCAGAGGTGGGGGAAAGGGGACAGACACTGGTGGCATGCTCAGAGGACAGAGTTGAGCCGGTTTCCCAATGGACTGGAGAGGTGCCCGAGGTGAAAGGGGGCCTTGCTTAGAGAAGCTGAGGGGGAGCTCTGACAGGACAGAGGAGTATAGATGGACACACAGACAGACTAACAAAAGCAAACTGTAAAACTAGGAGATGATATAAATGAAATCAGACACATCTGGATTCAAACCCAAATGCCTCTGGCCTCCTAGTTCTTCATCAGTACAATGAGAATATTAAGGCTGCCCTCACAAAGCTGTCCTACAAAGCGTAAAGTGCCTCACACAAAGTGTGACACACAGTAAGTGCTCCAAAATGGCAATAATTGCCTCAGAGGATTGGTAATGTTATGATTTTTAAAGAAAATTAATACAGTGTCTGGTACTCAATCACAAATTGTGCATTTTTGGTCTTTTCCTTTTTCAGGCAGTTAATACTGAACATGTTCTTTTTGGGTAGCAGATTTGTTTTCTTAAATCCCTACAGCAAAACATATAAAGTTCTGGTTGTACCTTCTTTCAACAAGCTGTGCCCTAAGTTATCACGCCCAGCATCCTTTCCTCCTAATCTTGATAATAATAAGCCAAGTTTATTTTCAAACCATCTTCCCTCTACTCTCAGTCCAGAGGGAGTCCATGTTTCAGGTCTGGCTAATGAGACATGGCCACATGACCCAAGCTGGCTGTGTGAGCCAGCCCCAAAACTCAGTTGTTCAGCTTGTAAATGGTAACCCTGGAGTTGGTGGTGGCTATTTTTGCCATCATGAAGTAAGGGCCTGTCTGAAAATGAAGTCAGCAAAAGTCAGCGTGGAGGAAAGTAGAGGTGAGCAATAGAATGAAACAGATTCCTGGCAGTACCCAAAGCCAGCTGTTCCTGAGTAAGCACTATTCCTGGAATTAGTTCACTGTCACTTACAATCAACACAGTCTGATGACTATGACCCAGACCACTAAATTTTAAAATTACACAAGGCCGAGGCAGGCGGAACACTTGAGGTCAGGAGTTCAAGACCAACCTGGCCAACCATGGCCAACACGGTGAAACCCCATCTCTACTAAAAATACAAAAATTAGCCAGGCGCACTAGTGGGCACCCATAATCCTAGCTACTCAGGAGGCTGAGGCAGGAGAATCGCTTGAACTTGGGAGACAGAGGTTGCAGTGAGCCGAGATCGCACCACTGCACTCCAGCCTGGGTGACAGAGGGAGATTCCGTCTCTAAATAAATAAATAAATAAAATGAGGTCATTAAAAAGGCTCTGAAGCTATATATTATTATAACATAGTACATACGTTGATTTTGTTAAAAGTAAAAAAAATCAGATTTAATTGCCTTGCATTTTCTTTTAAATGAATTTTGCCCTAATAATTACATTTTGCCAAGACAGCATTATAATTTATAACCAAGTTGTTCAATCCTTATTTTGGAAGAATAACACATATTCAAATATCAAACTGAAAACAGCTACTTTAGAAGAGATAAAATTTAATAATGATCATAACACCTTATTAAATGTTTCATGTTATTTTTCAATGAAAAAAAGATGGAAATAAAAATCATGGACAATTGTTCTGATTCAGGAGTCTAAAAATAATTTTTTTAATTTAAAAATTTTTAAAAAGACACAGAGGGGAAAAGTATGTATTTCAGATTGTCTCATTTTTTGATCCAAATGCTTTAAAAGTATTTTATAAGATACGAGTGATGGACACAGTGGCTCGTACCTGTAATCCCAGCTACTTAGGTTGTTGAAGCAAAAAGGATCTCTTGAGCCCAGGAATTCCAGACAAGACTGGATGACATAGCAAGACCCAGACTGTTTAAAATTTTTTAAAAATTAGCTGGTTGTGATGGTATACACCTGTAGTCCCAGCTACTTAGGAAGCTGAAGTGGGAGGATCACTTGAGCCTAGGAGTTCAAGGCTGCAGTAAGCCATGATCACACCACTGCACTCCGACTCTGGTCTTGGTGACAGAGTGAGATCCCGTCTCTTAAACAAACAAACAAAAACAAAACAAAACAAAACGGTCAGGCACAATGGCTCATGTCTGTAATCCCAGCACTTTGGGAGGCTGAGGCCGGCTGATCGCTTGAGCCCAGGCGTTTGTGGGCAACAGGGTGAAACTCCATCTTTACTAAAAATACAAAAAGTTAGCTGGGCATGGTGGTACACACCTGTAGTCCCAGCTACTGGAGTGCGGAGGCTGAGGTGGTAGAATCACCTGAGCTCGGGAAGTCGAGGCTGCTGTGAGCTGAGATCACATCACTGCATTGCAGCCTGGGCAACACAGTGAGACTCTATCTCAAAAAAAAAAAAAAAAAAGAGGAAAACTCTATTCTTCTTACATATGAATACTGCCTTTGGTTAAATACATAAATATAATTTTGACATTGACATTTCCTTTTTTTGGAGACAGGTTTTTGCTCTGTTGCCCAGGCTGGAGTGCAGTGGCGCCATCTCGGCTCACCATAGCCTCAACCTCCTGCTCAAGAAATTCTCCCACCTCAGCCCCCCAAGTAGCTGGGACTACAGGCATGTGCCACCATGCCTGGTTAATTTCTTTGTATTTTTTGTAGAGAGAGGGTTTTACCATGTTGCCCAGGCTGGTCTCAAACTCCTGAGCTCAGGCAATCTGCCCGCCTCAGCCTCCCAAAGTGCAGTGAGACACTGACATTTTAGTATTAGTAGAGGAAAAAACAGTTGCATAATTTGGTAAAGGAAACAGAAGCAGGACAAAGGCCACCAGTGCTTCAGAATGAGACAGGCTTGGGATCAAATCTCAGCTCTGCTTCCCACCGGTTTTATAGTTTTGGGAACTTCTCCCCTAGGAGTACTTATAGGTCCTGTTGTGAAGATTAAAAGAGATAATCTATGGAAACTCCCAGCACACTCCCAGCCCCTTTCCCTGCCATCCCTGATACACAGGCCTTGAGCTATTGGTAGCTTCATGGCACACATATTCTCTTCATATTCACATTCACTTCTACATTCAACCAACAGTTACTGTGGAGCTTCCAAGAGCACCGACCACAGTTCCTGGTGCTTTACTGATGACATCTCTTCATATGACTGGGGCCACTCGGCATGATTCAAAAGGGGTATGAAAACAAGCCTTGGGGCTTTTGCCTAAAAATAGCTGACCACTTCAGGGAAATGTATTCTAATCTGAATTATTTCATTTCTGTTTTTGCTGAACATAAAGAATGAACACTGTCCTTGGCATCAGGGTATTATTTATGTCCACTTTATGCCCTCAGGCACAGTAAGAGAAGATGATTTGTCTACCTTTTCTTATTGTAAAATTTAAGCAAAATGACTTATACAGACTCTTTTTGGTTTTAAAATTCCATGATGCCAGGATTTGCCTGGTTAGCATTGAAGCCAGGCCTCATTTCTGAAACTACTCATCAAGATTGGAAAAGCAAGGAACCAAAGTCTCAGTTACTTCCCTGAAACATGACAGACACTAGTTCAAGTGATCTGAAACACAGAAAACAGAATTCTCTTTAAAATATCTAGAGCCATGTACTGTAGTTTAAATTGTGTCCCCAAAAAAGATATGTTCAAGTCCTACTTCCTATACCTGTGAATATGACTTTGCTTGGAAACAGGGTCTCTGCAGATATAATCAAGTTAAGCTGAGGTCATACTGAATTAGTAGGCACCCTAATCCAATGACTGGTGTCCTCCTAAGAAGGAGAAAATTTTGGACAAAGACACAGAAAGAATAATGAACAGGGAAGTCACTGCAGACTGAGGGCACAGCACAAACACAAAAAGACAGTATCACTGGGTGCTTGGGATGTGTCTCCTACAGAAGAACCATACAGCAAATGAGGCTAGAAAGGCACCTGAGGACTACTTGTGAAGGACTTTAAATTTTTATGCCAAGGAATGCATCTGTTGCTCTACAAGCTGTGGTGTGCCAATTCCAAGATTTCAAGAAAGAGAATGACACGATCTGACCTGTGTTTTAGGAAGAGAACTAAAGTGATTTGAGAAGACCATTTTCAGGGCAAATGCAGAGGTAGTAGTGACTTGTAAATCCTGGGTTTTGAGGAGTAATGGCCAATAAGGAAAAGAGCAGTAGTTGTATAACATGTTGCAGGGTGATTTGCTATATCCTTTGAGACCAGTTCTAGTGTGGGTGTTGTTTCTTCTCTTGAACTTTTACAGGAATCAGAGTAGAAGTGGTCATGGGTATCCCCATGTGGAAAAAGCATGATCTCTGTTTTTCCTCCTGGTCTCACACAAGGAAGCCTCCCTACATAGTCAAAAATAAGTTTACATAAAGAGTTTAAAGAACAGTCTTGTGATCCAAGAAGGTAAATATTTAAACAGTCAGGAATGATAGGAAACTTTCAATGGTCCAAGAAAAGGCAAAATGAAACAAAACAAAAACAAACAATAATGATGACAACAAAAACTGGCAAAAATACTATCCATTTAACCAGCAATTCCTGCATGCCTACCACTTGGCAAGCATTCTGAGATAAAGCAATGAGCAAACCATAACCCTGCTCCTATGAAACGCACTACATTACATTTTCCAACCACTCTTTAACCCTATTCTATATTCTTTTTTCTCTGCCAACCTCCACCGTTTCCTTACTCTCTCAAAAAACAGCTTCTAAGTACAAACAGAAATCTCTCAAAAGGTTTGCTCAAGAAGAGTGGGGAGACCCAAAGAGCTACACCCTGAAAATAAATGAAGACTAGGGGTGGAAGAAAAGGGAAAATTAAGCTTGACATAGCAATGAGAGTTCACCCTGTCAGCACAAAATACACATTATTTCCCACCCAGTAAAAGCTGTTTATTTCAAGAAAAAATTTATGTAAATAGATGGCAGTAACAGATTTGGAGTTCATTTATCTTTTGCTATGTTAGTACTCTCAGGAAGACTGTGTTGGCTCTCCTTTCTTCCCCTATTTTGCACTTATACAGCCTCAGCTGTGTGAATTGCCTAGAGCAATTTCAGTGGAACTACATAAAAAATCACCACTGAGTTGCTATCCTGTGGTCAGGAGTATAGTGAAAAGTGCTTAAAGTTCTTATCAGAAGCTTTAATATATATTGATAACATAAAGATGTTAATATTAATTTACAAACAATTCCAATTAAATGTAGTCCACTGTTATATTACCAACACAGAGCTATACTGCATGTTGGTTACAATTCTTCCATCTTTAAGAAAGTAGGTGATATGTAAATCCTTTATTCCTTTTGTAAAGGAAAATGTGGAATGAAACAATAAATATGTTTGATCAGCAGCAAAAGCATGGAACCATACTTCTGAGTTCATTCCTTCTGCACACCTTTGAGTGTGTGGCTTCACACAGGCACCATGAAAGGTACCAGGAACAGAAATTAACTATATCCAGTATTTACCTCAATATGCTTACAACTGGGAAGGGAAAGGCCAACATATAAATATTAAGTTAACTATACTGTTACAGGTGCCAAGATAAATGTCTATAGGGACTTATGGGGACTCTACAGGATAAAGAGGTCAAGTCCACACAGTTGGGTGAGTGATGGATGTGAGTCACAGAGGACATGATGCTTGGGACACGGATTAGGATTCACCAGGGTAAACAGGGCTTCTAACTCTAGCTCTGCTGCCTTCAACCCAGATGATTTTAGAATGCTCCAACCCTAGTGCTGAGCTTTCCCAAAATGCATCTGCCTTATCTACCTCACAAGGCTGTTGGGAAAAACAGAGATTAAGTTATGAAAGCACTTTTAAAACTGTAGAGCATAATTCAAAGATCTACTCAGATACACAATTCCTTAACTGAGAGCCTTGGGGCTAGATGTTTCAGAATTCAGAATTTTTTTTAGAAATCAGAAAGATGCTACACTACATATTACATAATACTTCCTCCAGGGGCTGAGATGTAATCAAACCCCCAAAACAAACAAATTAATATTTCACCAGCCCAAGTTATGAATACTTATGCTAAGTGGATTAGATAGAGACTATAAACAGCCTCACATCAGTTCAGATTAATTCCAAAAGATTTTCCAGAAATTTTAGGATTTTGGAATTATAGGATAAAGGATTGTTGATCACTTTAGTGATTACCATGTCTGAGAAAAGGACAAAAGACTGAAATAACTTTCAGGTTCCCCACATTTTCCTGAATATAACTGATCTCTAACAAAAATGACAGCCAAAAGTTTATGTGTAAGTAGGTTAGTTGTAGCTCTGAACTTGTTTTCCCCCTCCTTGCCACTAAAACAATGTGTAAATGGTAGCAAAGGTCACAAGTTAAAACCACATAAGTCTTTAAATAATGTGTTCACACGGCAGTGACAAAACATTATCGTATGTGTCACAATACAGCCTAAGGTTTGGGTGCTATGAACAAGGAACTACAAAGTACAGAGAGGAAAAGACAGAATTTCTTCCTTCCTTTCTGAGTTCAGGATCACATCAAGTAAAACTCTAAAACAGATGAAGTTTGTGTGTGGCACTTACAGCACCACTACCCACATGCCACTGCCCTGGGGCCACCACAGCATAGACAAAATAGCAGAGCACTGCACAGGATGTCAGATTGCCTAGGCTGGAGGCAGCCATCCCACAGTCCCATCTCAGTCACTTCTTCACCTCTTAATCCAGTGTCTCCTCCTCTATAAAAGGATGGGGTGGGGCCAGGCATGGTGGCTTATGCCTGTAATCCTAGCACTTTGGGAGGCCGAGGCAGGCAGATCAGAGGCCAGAAGTCTGAGACCAGCATGGCCAACATGGTGAAACCCCATCTCTACTAAAAGTATAAAAATTAGCCAGGCGTGGCGGTGGGCGCCTGTGATCCCAGCTACTGGGGAGGCTGAGACACAAGAATTGCTTAAACCCGGGAGGCAGAGGTTGCAGTGAGCTGAGATCACACCACTGTACTCCAGCCTGGGCGACAGAGTGAGACACTGTCCGAAAAAAGAAAAAAGAAAAAATGGGAAATGGGGTGGGACTAAAATTATACCTAAAGGTCTGGTGCTTCCAATTCTAACACATTATAATCCCAAGTTATCTATTAAATGTGCACAGTGTGATTTAGAATAGATGATCTCAGCCAGGTACGAAAAGGAAAGCAATCTTAATGAATTAACCTACATTATTACTACATGGTATCCCTTAAACCTGCTAAACATAATCTGTCTTTGATAAGCATCTTAATATCAACACAACTCTAATCAACAGAACTTTCAAAAGGTGCTCACAAAATCTGAAGGAGAAAAGTACAAGTTCTTTTGAGGTGAGAGGAACACTGAGTGGGCAGGTCACTGTGGCAGTCAAGACTCTGCCCCTTGCCTTCTGATGTTGTTGTTGCTGTTATTAATAGTTCCTTCCTTTTTTCTGCTTAAAAAACCCACAGAGGTCAGGTGCAGTGGCTCATGCCTGTAATCTCAACATTTTGGGAGGCCAAGGCAGGAGGATCGCTTGAATCCAGGAGTTTGAGCAATATAGTGAGATTCTGACTCTACAAAAACAAAACAAAAAACCCCCACAGAATCTCTATAAATGGCCCATTTTTCCCCAAAATGGTTCCCTTAATTCTTAAATGCACATTATTTATTCTTTTCTGATATCTATAAACTAGAAACTACTTGTACTTAAAAACAGCCAAACTGACAAAAAAAAAAAAGAGCTTTACTGTTCATCTCCATGCATATATTAATTCAATAATCACTGAGCTAATTTTTTTTTTTTTTTTTTGAGACAGAGTCTCACTCTGTCTCCCAGGCAGGAGTGCAATGGTGCAATCTCGGCTCACTGCAACCTCCACCTCCTGGGTTCATGCGATTCTCCTGCCTCAGCCTCCCAAGTAGCTGGGATTACAGGCGCCCACCACCACACCTGGCTAATTTTTTTGTATTTTTAGTAGAGAGGGGGTTTCAGCATGTTGGCCAGGCTAGTTTCGAACTCCTGACTTCAACTGATCCGCCTGCTTTGGCCTCCCAAAGTGCTAGGATTCCAGGCATGAGCCACCGCGCCTGGCCGAGCTAATTCTTTTACACCCTTGTCAGCATAATCAAAGCCGTCAACACATTATTATATTCCTGGATTACTGAAATACATATTGGTCTGCAATTATAAAAGGTAACTTACATCAAGATGATTTCATATCTTTCCCCTCCCTCATTTTGGGAAATCATATACTAATAATAGACAACTGAATAAATTTCAAAGTAAATACCCAAGACATTGCCTTATATGTTATTCACTTCTAGATCTAATTAAACCGTATGCAGATAAGGTAATACTTCCATTTTCCAAGAAGTTTCCAGAGGTCAAAAGCATGATTCTCTGTGTAAGGTCTCTCGTTTGCAAGATGAAAGAACCAAAATAAATAGACAATTGTCACCTATTTTGGGTTGTAAAATACTATCTCTAAAAGAGATAGGTTAAAATAAATATTTATATATATACTCGTGACCCAGCAAGTTCACTTCTAGGAATGAATCCTACAGATTAATTTGCACAGGCACAAAATGATTATGTACAAAAAGGTAATGACTGCAGCACTGTTTGGAAACAAATTGTCAGCAGGATGATTAAATAAATTATGGTACATCCATACAAGGGAGTGCTATACTGACACAGCAAAGAATAAGGAAGCTCCTTAGGTAAGTATGTAATAAACTCCAAGACATATTTTTGACTGGAATGAAAATAAGTATAAAATATTGTGTATAGAATGCTACCATAAGTCTAGAAAAAGGAAAAATTGGAGGTAAAGAACTCTGGGTTTTATTATACACGTATAGACTATCTCTAGAAGAAATACAATGAATTGGTAATACTAGTTAACTCTGGAGTAGAAAGCTGGATTACTGGGCCGGGCGCGGTGGCTCACACCTCTAATCCCAGCACTTTGGGAGGCCGAGGCTGGCGGATCACGAGGTCAGGAGATCAAGAGCATCCTGGCTAACACGTGAAACCCCGTCAAATTAGCTGGGCGTGGTGGCGGGCGCCTGTAGTCCCAGCTACTCGGGAGGCTGAGACAGGAGAATGGCGTGAACCCGAGAGGCGGAGCTTGCAGTGAGCGGAGCTGGCGCCACTGCATTCCAGCCTGGGCGAGAGAGCAGGACTCCGTCTCAAAAAAAAAAAAAAAAAGCTGGATTACTGATGAAAAAGAAAGCAGAAGACTTTTCATTCTACACTCTTTACAGAGCAAAGGGAAAGGCTTTCTCTGCACCATGTAATAAACATCCATCAAAACAGCATAGTGAGAAGGAGTGTAGTAGACTGGACCCAGACATCCTGGGCTCAGGTCCTACCTCTGCCTCTTCCTAGCTATGTAACTTTGGGGAGTTACCTAATCTCTTTGTTCCTCAACAGCCTCACCTGCAAAATGGACATAATATAATAGTACCAACCTTACAGGTGCTGTTTTGGTGACTAAATGTAAAGCACTTAACACGGAGTCAGGCACGCTGACTGTGCTCTAAACATGCACCACAATTTTGTGCCTTTTGAATATTAAGCCGTGTGACTGTACTGTCTCTTGAAAAAGTAAAAACAAACAACAAAGATGAGGACTACAACAGGAACACCCTATTTTTTTAAACCCAAAGAATCTATCATTGCTTTAAGACAAGCCCTTAACTACTGTTTCCTTTAAGAGGCTTCTTGGTAGCTAAAGCATGAGGCAGTGGGTGAACTCCTACAGGGAAACCACCTTAATGAATTCCAGGCATTCAGATTCAGTTTTCAAATATGTAGTTTGGCCTAGACAATGGCATTTATTGAGCTTTCTTCTCAACACTTGTACACTACATTTTCCTGTCCTTCATCCCCTCCCTCCCCCAAGGACAGGAGAAAGTTTCTCTCTAAAAAAGCAACCCCTTTTCTCATTGATTAAACCCATGTATGTCTTTCAGTTTATGATTGCTGTTCTAGTGGTGTATCAGATGGATTCCCATCATATTAAATAACTGCCTTTTTTACTGCATAATTCATGCAGAGCCTAGAGACACCAATTCCAGAAGGTCTGGTGTTTGCATGTAGGCAGGGGAAGGCTGGTGATAAGAACTGCACAGCACATGCACAAATAATTGCCTAATATTTTAGAGTTTACCAAACACTTTTACAGAATTCACCTGAGCTGACCTTCTCAAATGTCCTATGAGAGTCTGTATTATATAATGTTTTACACGGAAGTTAGGAGACTTTAACAAGGTTATGTCCAGTAAGTGGCTAAGTCAGGACTAAAATCAAAGTCTCCTGGCTCTAAATTCTGTGCTCATCCAACTTGACTGCACTATCACCTTGATACCAGTAGCAAACAAGTTAGGATAACATTCTCTTCCTTCCAGGACCTTCCTCTGCATGTCCTTCTGAGGTGTAAAAACCTGCACTCCAGCTTGGGCAGAGTGAGGCTCCATCTCTTAAAAGGAGGAGGAGGAGGAGGAAGAAAAGGAGGAGAAGGAGGAAGTGTGGCATTGACAAAAGAATAGGGAAACTGATCAATGGAACAGAATAGAGACTTCAGAAAAAAATCCACATAAATATAAATCAATATTTGACAAAAGAGCAACAGTAATACAATGGAGCAAAGACAGTCTTTTCAACAAATGGTGCTGGAATAACGGGACATCCAGGTGCAAAAAAAAGAATCTCGACACAGACCTTACATCCTTCACAAAAATAAACCCAAAATGGCTTACAAGCCTAAGTGTAAAAAGCAAAACTACAAAACTCACAGAAGACAACACAGGAGAAAATACAGACAGCCTTGAGCATGGCAAAGGATTCTCAGATACAACACCAAAGGCGTGGTCTACAAAAGAAATCACTGAGAAGCTGGGCTTCATTAAAATTAAAAACTTCTGCTCTAAGAAAGACACTGTCAAGGGAATGAGAAGACAAGCCACAGACTGAGACAAAATATTCCCAAAAAATATATCTGATAAAGAACTGTTTTATCCAAAATAAAGAACACTTAAAACTCAGTAAGAAATCAAACCAACTGATGAAAAAATGGGCAAAGGACCTGAATAGACACCTCACCAACGATAATACAAATGGCAAATAAGCATATGAAAAGTTGATCCACATTGTATGTCATTAGAGAAACAGAAATTTAAACAACAAGAGATACTACTACATGCCTATTAGAATGGCCAAAGTCTGGAACGCTGACAATGCCAAATGCTGGTGGGGATGTGGAGCAACAGAAACTCTCACCCATTGCTGGTGGTGCAGTTGTCTTGGAAGAGTATGGCAGTTTCTTACAAAACTAAACATACTCTTACCTTACAATCCAGCAAAGGGACTTGTTGTTATTTATCCAAATGAGCTGAAAAGCCTGCAGCTGTGTATAGGAGCTTTATTCATAATTGCCAAAACATAGAAGCGACCAAGACATCCTTCAGTACGCAAAGAGATAATCAATGGAATATTATTCAGTGCTAAAAAGGAAATGAACTACCATGCTATGAAGAGACATGAAGGGACCTTGAATGTGTATTTCTAAGTGAAAGAAGCCAATCTGAAGAGGGTACATACTGTATGATTCTAATCAAATGACATTCTGGAAAAGGCAAAACTATAGAGACAGTAAAAAGACAAGTGGTTGCCTGGGGTTAGAGAGGGAGGGAAGGATGAATAGGCAAGGCACAGAGGATTTCTAGGGCAGTGAAACTATCTAGTATGAATAGTGGATACATGTCATTATACTTTTGTCAAAACCTATAGAATACACAACACCAAGAATGAACCCTAATGCAAACTATGGACTTTGGGTGATAAAGATGTGTCAATACAGATTCCTCAATGGTAACAAATCTATCACTGTGGTGTGGGATATTGATACTGTGGGGGCAAGGTGTACATGGGAATTCTGTACTTTCTGCTTAATGTTGCTGTGAACCTAAAACTGCTCTAAAATTTTTTTGAAGGAAAAAATTCTTTTAATTTCAGTTGTCAAAGGAACTTTTAAGGTATAGAAACTTTCAGGAATAAGCACTGGTTTAAAAATTTGTGACAGGATTATTTTCTGAAGATCACTTTTGTCTGTTACAGTCAGCTACAGAATACCCTGTAAAGATGAGAACCAAGGACACATAACTTCAGCTTCAGATGTAGCTATCAAGTCTGTCCCTGTTCAGCAGAATTACAGGCCGTCTCCTCCTTGTTGTAGCTACCCGGCTGGAAAAAGGAGGGTCAGTCCTCACACACTGCTCTACAGAATGTACCCAACTGTCACATGTGGTCTTGCTCCTACTGACAGAGGGGAATGTTCCCCTAAGATAGTTCACAGTAAGGTATTAGTTACTGCCTAGAGAGAACAATGCTTAAATACAAAGAAATGAGAATTTAATAATAGGAGTTTTTGCCATCAAGCAAGGTCCAGTGGGAAAGATATTAGGGGCAGTGACCTCTGCCTCCCTCTCATATCACAGTGTGCTGCTGCTAAACCATCCACCAGTACACCTCCACCCCATTCACATTCCCACGAAGGATCGTTTACTTGCTGAATCCAAATCATCTTTGCCCTGAGGCAATATTCTTTTTAGGATGCACACCAGGCATGTTCCTGCCTTAAGATCTCTGTACTTCCTGTTCTCTCTGTTGAAAATGTACTTCCTCAAACACCCGTGTGGCTTGTTCGCTCACATGGAAAAAGATTACCACTGAGCTAGTTCTAACTCCCCTGATTACCCAAGGCCCAGCCTTTACATTTCTCTAACTTCGGGACTCATGGATCACTGACAGATTATCAGAATGTTAGCTGGAAGGGACTTCAGACACTACCTGTCCACTGGTTCCAAGTTGTTTGGCTCATTGTTAGAATTACCCCAGAAGTTTTGTGTGTGTTTGTGTGTTTGTGTGTGTGTGTGTGTATGTAATCAACAAAGCTTCACAAGCTCTACCTCTAGGAATTTGGTTCAGTGGATCTGAAGTTGAGGCTCAGGAAACACCATTCCAATCTACCATCATTATTATTATTAATTAATTATTATTATTTAGAAAACAAAAACAGAGAGATGAGATGATGTTCCCAAAGACAGTGATTTTAAGGCAGAGAAGACCCTCAGATCATAAAATCAGGGTAGAGAAGATCCCCAAATCAAAGGCCCTTCCATTTTATCTGGTATTAAGTCTAGGTTCTCATATGCTAGAGCTGAAAATCAGTAAGTGGGAAAATAGCTTAACTAAGTTCCTTTTTCTGCCTTTGGACAGGGTGAGGCATGAAAGTGAAAGGATATGGCATAGTGAGAAAAAAGGATTTTCATTCACATCTGTTCTGTAAAAACCTAAAGTAGTTTTTTTTAAAAACCTTTCTTAAACCCTTAAAGACATAAGGCTGATGGATGGATGTACACCTGATACCTAAATATCCCCTTGGGAACTCATAAAAGATAAGAATATTCTCAGGAACCTTGGGTGTTTTTATAACCCACAGGCTGGATTCTCTTTGGTGACTTTTGACAGTTATAATCTTAGATGGGTCACAAGTTATTGCTCTCTCCAATTCCCACCAGGGCTTGCTACATCACTGTTCAGCAATTATTTGGCTTTTGTTACTATAACAATAAAAGGATAAGGCTAAGCCAGAGCCTGACTCACCACAGGAGTCATAACAGGAGAACCAGGGATGTGGGGAGCAGTTCAGCCAGCATTCCGCTTCAGCACAGAACTGAGCAGAACTTGAGGAAAAAAGGCTTCAGAAGCTGCCCAGTCAGTGACTGGCCTGCAGACTCCAGAGCTGGATTAACCTCATCTTCTGCCTGGAACACTGTCATTCTGGACAGTTAGCTATGGTGATTAATAACAAGTGCTTTACCCTGTTACGTCATCAATGCTTATCCAAATATGACCAAGACAAAAGCTGATGTCAGTTGTTAGCGTCTATGAAAATCTCCTATATTAAGATTGCTGATTTATTCCTAGTAAGTGATGTATCCTCAGAGGGAAAAGACAAATGTTCTTGAACCCTGAATCAGACACAACACTGCATTCCTTGATTCATTCACTCTTATCAGTCTGGAATTATATCTCAAAATCTCTACCCTCAGCCAGCAGAAATAAACTCTTCTAACTAGTCAAAGAAAAATTCTCATGGTATGTAAAAATCAGTAAAAAGGGAAGGAATGCAGGAAGCACAGAAGAACGTGTGACCACAATACCCAACCCATCAGAGTCACACCCAACCATTTACGACCTCTCTGTGAAGCTTGTCACAAAGCACAAGACCATCAGCTGACTAGAGTTTGTTTTTTCTCTCTACCCACTTCATTCAACCTGTCCAACTGCTACATTTTCTATTAAGTAGCATCAGGGTAGAGTGGTTTTCACACTGTTTCCAGGAGCAGCAGTGAGAAACATTCTTTCCATTCCTACAAACCTGCATTACGCTTACTTTTAATGACCTTTTATTATACTCTTCAGAATTCTTTGGTCTGTTGCCTTAGCATATCTCTCTCTAAATCTGTGACTATTTTTATATTTCCTAGTCAGTAATCCCAACTGCTATAAATAAAGACTGGTCATAAAATCATGGTCAGCTTATCTATGTGAAGCAGCTCACCAGGGGACAATGCACTCAAGTTTCTGTACTTACTTTCTTGTTAAGTAACTACCACAGACAATCTAAGGACTTCCCTTTTTTAATAGAATTATCTCATCTAAAAGTGTACATAAAATGGATATACTCATTTAGAATCATCCTGGTGATTCTAAAGCAGTACAGAGAATTTCTTCTGAATTCAAATTTCAAGATATGAAACTGTAAAGCACAATTGACTCTGAAGTGCTCTGTTTCAGTTCCTTTTCAGTGTGTAAGGGGTACACTTTAAAGACACGGCAAGTTTTCTCTTGCCACCAGAGCAACAATGATTCACAGATATGTGTGGCAAGTCCCAGATTTCTCATATAAACAGCCCTATGGATTTTGTTTGCTAATTTGCTGGGAAAGTTTGAAAAACTCAAAAGTTGTTGGCAGCTTTGCTATAGTCAATATTTTAAGAAAGAGGATTGAAAGCAATTATTTGAGGATGATACCATATACCTGGCATCATATTTAAGAGTCACTAGATTTTTTTTTTTTTGAGATGGAGTCTTGCTTTGTTGCCCAGGCTGAGGTGCAGTGGCACGATCTTGGCTCACTGCAACCTCTGCATCCCAGGTTCAAGTGATTATCCTGCTTCAGCATCCCAAGTAGCTGGGATTACAGGTACCTGCTAACACATCTGGCTAACTTTTGTATTTTTAGTAGAGATGGGGTTTCACCATGTTGGCCAGGCTGATCTCGAACTCCTGACCTCAAGTGATCTGCCCACCTCAGCCTCCCAAAGTGCTGGGATTACAGGCATGAACGCCACCGTGCCCAGCAAAGAGTCACTAGATTGGAAGGGAGTTTTAACAAGGAATTTTTACTGACAAGCCATTTAAGATGCCTCTCATCAAACTTGGTAGTTTTTTGTTGACTCTAGAATTTTGTGAAATGAATTGAACCCCAACATCTGCCTTTATAGAGGTTAGGGGGAATGGAAATGGAGATGCAGAGGACAACTCCTATCCTGAAATGTGTCATGCTACATGAACCGCAATGAGACGACCAACATGTTTCTTTCTGCACTGTTTCCGTCTGTTTTACACTGTGGCCATCATCACATAATACAACGTGATTCTACTGTAATTGTGGAATCTTTCTCTTCATCTTTTCAGTTACTGGAAAATCATGAGAAGAAAAAAAAACAAAACCCCTGCTTGTCAGTGTGCTCAACTAAGAAGACCACTTGGAACGACTGATTTAAGATATCAAAGAGCAAAAAGAGATTGGAAGTCCTACCTACCTGACTGCCATACGACTTGGACAAACAGATAACTGTGAGCACTCTGGAGCCAGGTCCTTCAGTGCAAGCGCCTGTCAATAATTCACTTCTACCCTCAAGTTGGCCCAAGTCCTAAAGAAGTTCTGGAAACCAAGCACAATACTGCAAGTAAGCAATGTTTCCAAGATCGTAGAAAGGAGAAGAGAAAGCAGATGAGGTCTACTACAGCACATTGTCTGACTAGAGATGAATTCCAATTAATTGACAAATATGTCATCATTGTACAAAGTTCTAAAAAAAAAATTCTCAGCACTAGAGAAGTAAATCTAAAGGAAGTTAAAATAAGGAAAGAGGATAACAGGTATGAAAATGTTAAAATTTAAAGCATCACTTCGAAGGTAAGAAGCAGCAGCTCATATCAAAAATTTTAGAGGTTTTTAAAAAATTGGCCCTGCATATTATGTTCTTACATGGATATTCAATCCCCATCTTTCATCCTAAATAACTACTGGGGATCTAGAATTCTATAGAATAACAAAAATAGGGAATACAGAAGGCCCTACTACTACATCTAAGAATCTCAGAAGAAGAAAGAATTTTTAAAATAATCCGAGCCAATTACATAGTTTAACAGTTGAGAGTGAGATTAAGAAAAGCCTGGAGACTGGCCCAGGGTTAGAGGCTCCTGGGCAGCAGAGCTAGGGATCAAGATTCAGATAAACTTGAGTGTCACTCCGTTACTCTCTCCTATCACTCAGCTGCCCTTTCTTGATAAGAAACAGATAAAAACAGATAGTATAAAAGTGAAATTCTTATCTGAACACTCAAATGTATTTTTCTAATGTACCATATCATTACCTCCTCCTCTACAAACAGATCTCTTTAACTGAATGAAAAGCATGTGACCTAACACTTGTAAAATAACTTCCTCACTTCTCTCTCACTCTCCGGTCTACTGTGCTCTTACGCTGTAATGGACTACATCCCATTTTATTAAGTTTCTTTTTTCTTTTTTAGAGATAGAAGTGTCACTCTGTTGCCCTGTTTTATTGTTTCTATTAAAAAATGACAAAGATTTTTACGTGACAAAAACTATATCCTGATTATTTTTAACCAAACTAAGAAGCATACTTATGGGATAAAGTTGATGAGACATGTTAATTTTGAGAAAATTTCTGTAAGAAAAAAATGTTTTAAGTGAATTTATTTTATTATTATTATTTTTAAAGCGACAGAGTCTTGCTCGGTTGCCCAGGCTGGAGTACAGAGGTGAAATCACAATTCATTGCAGCCTACAACTCCTGGGCTCAAGCGATCCTCCCACCTCAGCCTCCCAAGTAACTGGCACCACAGTTGCATGCCCCCATGCCCTGCTAATTATTTTTAAAATTTTTTTGTAGAGATGGGGTCTTGCTACATTGCCCTGGCTAGTCTTGAACTCCTAGGCTCAAGTGATCCTCCCACCTCAGCTTCCCAAAGTGTTTGGATTACAGGTTTAAGCCACCATGCCCAAGTTAAATGCACTTATAAACTTGCTTTTACACTAATCATTAACTTTTAGCTCTCCTTACTATCTATCTATGGAAGAATCTGGAATGAAATGTAATTCTCAAAACAGTTTTTTGTTTTTATTGATATGCAATAAAATTCTTTACAAATAGCATTTCAATTAAGTACCACTAATAATAAAATTAATAAATTCTTCCAAATTTATTAATGGAAGAACGTGGATGAAATAAACCAAAAAGAATATTATAAGTATGCTATTCTTTTTAGACAAGCTCCATTATTAAAATTTGCTGTTCATAACATCCTTCTCATGGAAAGGGTCTTCCAGAGGAAGACTGGGTCACCCCGACCACCCTGCTTCCAACTGGAAAAGCACAACCACCTGGCTGCCACGCAGACTATGAAGTGAAAACGCCCAGGCCTGAGCCCCATCTACTAACTGTGCTGCTACTTCAGGACTGCACCTTTTTTTCCTGATAATTACTGTGAACAGTTTCATCCAAGCTTCAAGGGACAAAGATGTACACACTTCTTATAAGTTGGCTCCAGTAGAGGTAATGAAAAGAAGAAAACAGATGGGTAGCGAAGTCACAATAGTCACTAAAAAATACCCATGCTTACATCTCTTCTGTAAGAGAAGGGACTTGACTCTGCACATCCACCAATAACCCCATTTCTCCTACTTAGAAGCACTTATGAGAAACAACAACTTTCAGATCAATACAATTCCATCTCCTTACTACACAGGAAATTAAATAAAGAATTATCTGAGACTTTGAAACAACTAAAGTTTCAAACCTGTTGTCGAGTTCCGTGTGGTCAGTGCTCCTGTCTACTCCGGTGTGTTTTTTAATCTTTGTGCATAAAAGCGCCCTGTAAATCCTCCCAGCACCAGGAACAGCATCACTCACACATCTGGCAGAGTCTTGCCAGCTCTCTGGCTGGTTTGTGGTGTTCGCTGTGCCGCCGCACATCTCCTGAACGGTTTAATGTTCTTCCGGTTTATCCTGACCATAAACATGGACTTGGAGACAAATCCTGAAGTTCCTTTGTTATGTGAGGAATATTCTGTAAAGACCAGCAGTTCTAAACAATCATTTCACTCCCTATACAGTATGTGAGAAAAGCTACTTGACAGCAGTGTACTAATTTCCCCTTTCAAAGGTTTAAAAAAAAAAAAAGGTGGAACATTTGTTACGTAAATTAAGCCTGCCAATAATTTAGGAAGTCAGATCCATCTATCACATTACAAAACACGCTGTCTGCAATCCCATTACAAACATAGACAAGTCCTACTTTTGTTCCTAAGCTTATACTCCAGTTAGCAAAGAAAAGACATTTAACAGGTTGAGCAGCTTGGACTGACTCACTCCATCTGTGCACCCTAGCTGGAGATTATGCAGTAGTCAATTAATTGGTCACAAGACCTGTTCATATGGCTCTGGGCAATGCAGTGACTTGCCTTCAGCTGCAAGGTTGTTCTGACATTGGCCACACCACCCTCTTAATGGCTCTCATGTGAGCCAGTGTCAGCTGACAGGTCTTACTCTGCAATCTTGCAAAATTCTACCCACAGCAAGTGAGGGATGGTTACCCACAACAGCCAAATGTAGGACTTAATGTATAGATGACAAGGGGAGGTGGGACACAGATTAGGGATATATCCTTGCTTTAATACAAGAAAAAAAAAATGATAACGAGCAGCCATAAACCCTCAGAACTCTTGCACTGAATTCCTAGGCATATTCAAATGAGAAAGCCCAACCTGAGGACAAAAGCAGCTCAATTTTGACTTCTGACACTAATATTCTTCATCTGAAAAAGGAGAACAATGCTACAGAATCAATATGATTCTGTGGGTTCACGAAGAAAACATTTTTCTTTTATTAGAAATAAAAATCAAGATCCCTGGAATACAGGTCAAATCTTTACATACAAAACTACAAGGGATTGCCCCAATTCTTTTCCTTTTCTTAGTCCTGGAATTTGGTGAAGAAAGCATTAATGGATTCCTAAAACCTGATGAACTCTTGTCTGGTCCTTTGGCTTCAGCAATTTTTAAATGTACCTTTGTACTAGGTTGGTGCAAAAGTAATTGCGGTTTTTGCCATTACTTTTAATATACGGTATCCACACATTTCACTCCATGAGTGTGAGAAAAACTAATGTCATGGCAGGGCCTTCAATTACCTTAAGACAATCTTATATATATAATCCCTAAAATTCCTTCAAAATAAACTCAAAAAATAGCTGAAATTCACCCTCTCCTGAGAAATAAAAATTGCAACACACGTATGACAACTTGAATTCTCTGTGGCACATGCTAAATTGATAGTATCAAGATAAAACCAGATTAGGAGAAAATGAATTCCTTTCTCCAAGAAGAACACATTTTGAGCTTAGAACTTAACTGACATGGCCACTGATCATGAGTTCTTTCTTCCCATAAACTGCCTTTAAAGTCACTTTCTCTTTTTAACAGAGAACCAAAAGATTACTTATACAGGCACTATGAAAACTACTGTAGATCAAGCCTATAATCGCAGTGCTTTGAGAGGCCAAGGCGAGAGGACTACTTGAAGCAGGATTTAAAGACCAGCCTGGGCAACATAGCAAGACCTCATCTCTACAAAAAATTAGAAAATGAGCCAGGAGTAGTGGCATGCGCCTGTAGTCCCAGCTACTTAGGAAGCTGAGGTGAGAGGATCACTTAGCTCAGTAGTTCAGGACTGCAGTCAGCTATGACTGCACCACTGCACTCCAGCCTGGACAACAGAGAGAGACCCTGTGTCCAAAAAAAAAAAAAAAAAAAGTGTATAATACATCTCTTACGATCCTAACTAGATTATAAATTATTTGCATATTAGTCTGGGTCTTGACATTCATTTTTGTACCTCACGCAGGTTTTATCCGTGGTAGATGTCCAACAGATACTTTCTGATTGGTTTAATAACACTAAATATTTGCATTAAAACTATGATATGGGCCAGGTACGGTGGCTCACACCTATAATCCCAGCATTTTGGGAGGCTGAGGTGGACAGATCATTTGAGGTCAGGAGTTTGAGACCAGCCTGACCAACATGGTGAAACCCTGTCTCTACTAAAAAAATACAAAAAAATTAGCCAGGTGTGGTGGTGGATGCCTATAGTCCCAGCTACTCGGAGGCTGAGGCAGGAGAATCTCTTGAACTCAGGAGGCAGAGGTTGCAGTGAGCTGAGATCGTGCCACTGCACTCCAGCCTGAGCAACACAGCGAGACTCCACCTAAAAACAAAACAAAACAAAACAAAAACTATGATATGAATCTAACTGTAACAAGCAGTGTGCTTCTTTGATAGTCAGATGCATACAGTCTGATCAGGAGGGTGCTTATACACTCACACTCCATTTCTCCCTTTCCCTCGTTTACTATAGCAAAAGCTCCCATAGAGGCTTTTAATATCTTGTGATCACTCCAATCAGTGAGACCAACATGATATCTTAACAGAAAGGATTTTTAGATTTTTTTAAAAGTGAAAATGCCGTTTCCTCTGTTACCCAACTAATAAGCCTTAATTCCACAGTTCAAAATCTGATAAAATGTAATAGGGTAGAAATGAAAAAACCACAACTATTATATGTTAAAGGGGATGTCTCTACATGACTTCAAATTTCCTTATGTTTAAATAGGAGCTCTAAAATTTCTTCAGTAAGTGGAAAAAGCATAATTGTATCATCACAACCACTCTTCTGAGACATTAGAGCAACTCAGAGAGTAACTAAGAGGAGGTATGTGTAGATCTTTTATGCTTAAGAGTCTGTTCTCTCCCTCAATCCAATCTCCCTTTTTTCTCGATCTTCACTTTGCTAAAATGTAATTACACACTTAGAGAGGTATTCACATTGTTATTCATTATCATGCTGGGTGCCTGCTCTTAAATATTAAATACTATGCATATTACAATTTATCATCCACCCTATTTGTAACCCTACACATGGCCAAGTTATCTGTTTCCTTTCTACAGTTCATCCATGTATCATAGAAGATAATTTGGGTTATCCAAAGTTTACACATTTACAAAAGTGTCTGCAATCACTGACTAGACTCCCACATTCCACATGCGGTTCAATAGGTTGTTGACTGGAACTGCTGTTGCCACCACTGCTACTTTCACAACACTGATGAACTTTCTAAGACACTGGAAGGGAGGACCACAGAAGTATGAAAGCATGATGAATCCATGTGGTATATGTAAGGAAGGCAGACTACTACTTCAATTTTTTAAAGCTGCTATTTGTACTGTTTCCAATCTCATGTACCAGGTATTAAGTGGTCCTACAGAAGAGTGCCAAGTTTAAGAATCAATAAATAGCACAGTATCATTTAGATCACCAAAGACAAATATCTGGTACTCAAGACACAAGTCCAACCTCTTTTCCCCGTGGCCAAAATCTCTAAACAATCACATTGTCTCCTGTGATGCCCAGACTCCTCTCCAAAACCTTCGGATGCAGTGCTGCCAGGACCCACCTCCAATCCAAGATTTGACAGCTGAGAAAAAGCCCATTCCCATGCCTAATTTAGAGTTGGGAGAATTAAAGTCATGAAAGTTTCTAGGTAAGTATTCATGCATTTCTGTAATTCCTTGACCTCACATTCTTCAAATGATGAAAAGCAATGATCATGATATGTAACGAAAAATTAACTCAGAAGCAACAATTGAGAAACGTAGCTTGGAAGAGAAAAATCTAAGACTTAATACAGCTCCCTAAAAAGTCCATTCTGATTATTCTCATTTAATGAATCTTGCAATAATGAATCTTTCTCCTCTCAGTATGTCCAATCTTGAAAGGAAAAAAAAAAAGAATCCCTCTTTCTCTGATATTCACATTACATTAATGAGAAAAAAAGGAGAAATAAATACAGGACAGGAGGGAGTGGGGGAGGTTTAAGATCCACAGCATCACAAATGATCCTCCTCTTTATCCAGGTAATTCCCTATCTTCCATAATGCCTTCTCCTTGCACAAGAACAAATGATCACAAATCTTTCTACCAGAGACTTCGAAGCACGGTCCCCAGAAAGACACAAAAAGGTTATGGGATGCTGTTTCTTGATCCCAGTGCTGGTACTGTGAACACACAGCAACCCGAATATGTACAGTGTTTTGTATATTATAATTCAATCAAAGTTTATTAAAAACAAAATAGGTCCTCCTCTTAGCCTACAGCCAGTAGATTAAGGTAAGGGGGTGTGCAAGCTTTTTTGAAGCAGTCTACTTTAGGGGAATGGGCTTTGGAGACAGATCCAGGATCAGAACCAAGTCTGTCAATACTTGGCTGTTTTCAGAAACATGACCATGGATAGTTCCTAATAGCTAGCTAAGCAGCAGGCCATCCTCACAATACCAGTTCAGTGTGCAATCAAACAATAACATACCTACCCTAATGCCATCTAAACTCATCTGACGAGCTCAGCGCTAAGGAAATTTGTCAATATGTCAAATTCAGTCATATAGGGTAGAAAATACTGGTATGTAGTTAGATCCACTGAGTGCTCTTTTATGTGCCAAGCATCGTTCTATGTGTTTCATTTAACCATAGGAAGTAGGCAGTAGTAATATCTTCTCTTAACAGATGAGGAGAATGAAGCACAGGAAGGTTAAGGAACTGGCCCAAGGTATACAGTTTGTCAGTGGCAGAGCCAGGCCTTAAATCCAGGCATCCTTGCTCACGAGCAGGCCCACCCTGCTCATTCTCATACCACATCTGCGCCTGACCACTGGGACAGATCTGGGAAGGGGCTAAGGAGGAGGCAATTGGATATCACTGACTGATAAGTCAAATTCTTTCTTCTACATCTCAAATTCCGTGCCACCTAGAATGTTTAGATTCTCACTAATTCAGTCCTCTGAGGACAAGGCCCAAGTCATGTGCTTTGTGAGTGACTAAGTATCTTGTCGGACACCTTGACATGAACCCTGCCCTACTCACTCACCCCTGTAAACAATTCCTGTGCAGAAGCCAAGCACACCGGCCCCTACCGCCTCCCCAGGATTCTGCTCTGCCCTCCACTCCCAGTCCAGCACTTCAGCTAGGGAAAGACTCCTAGGCAGAGTGATTTTTTTTTTAATCCATACAAAGTTAGCTTAAATATACAATACAAACCAATGAGTATTATTGTTTTGACTTAAAATGTGGAACTACCTGGGAAATAATTTAACTTTCAGATCCAGATCAAAGTTACATGGAAATTCAGGAAGATGTGCAGTTCCTAGTTATAATCTAGATTATTTTCTACTCCCATGTCTCCATACTTTAAAAAGCAAAGCATTTGGCACCCAGAGCACAGAGAGAAGGCACCCAGTAACTGAAAGAATCAATGAATGAGTGGCACATCTTCATAAAATCTGTGAAACATAGAAAATTCTTATGTTAAATAAAAAGAATGGGATAAAAATTGTATATGCAGTTTGATAACAAGTATGCTTTTATAAAACTAAATGTAGAAAAAGTTTTATAAAACTAAAACAGAAAAAAGAAAGCATAGAAAAACAATATCAGAACGCTTTTGAGCAGCCATGATCAGGATACTTTTTAAAAATTCTTTTATATTTTCGAATTTTCTAATAATAGGCATGTATTATTTACAAACAATGGGAAAAACTATTTTTTAAAACAATTCTTGCCATTAATGATCACTTGATTTCCTTAATCTGTAATAATTCTGCAAGCTTTATTTTAAGAGAATCGTCAGAGGCAAAACAATTTCTGACAGCTGAAAGGAAAAGCAAAGCACTCACCCTGGAAGGGTGCAATTTGACTCACACAATTTTTCCTTCAACATAATTGCTATCATTAATATTTATAAAAACCAGCAAAAGTATATAGCCGTAGCCATTACCCTCTTAAAGTATCTAAACAAAGCTCCACAATTTCCCTTTATTTGGAAACTTTGTGTAGTATCAAGCAGCAATGCAATATACATAACAATGAGAGGAATTTTTAAAGTACACATATTATACGTTTTTTTGAAAAAGTGCTACCGAAAGGCTATCTGACCAGGTACCAGCATCCAGACAACACAGAGATAAGGAAAAGAAAGTTAAGGCTCCAGGAAATCCCCAATCTGATAAACGAAACAGCGGCCCAGAAGAGCTACAATAAAGCTGTGTTTGTAACTACTTCATATCTAAACTTTAACACCAAAAAGAGGTGGCCAGGTCAGGCTCGCAGTGTAACTCTCCACCCACAAGAAAAGGCACTGCGTATCTATTTGTCTCGGTAAAATGATTCAACCTTTCTAGAATCAGGGAGATAACCAGCAATTTGGATAAAGACTTTCATGACTTTTTTGTTTAAAGGTCCAATATCAGAACTCAATCTACAACCTATCTTCCTTATGTATGATTTTTACAACCCATCCCCATGATTAAATTATAATCATATGATCATTAATTCCCCTGAAATTAATAGCAGCTATGGGATTATTTTTTGAAGACTGCCAAAAGTTAGAAACACATCAGCAACAAAATATTACATAACTTTTAAAGTTTAACTTTGATTTTGAGCCAGGTTGTCACTAGCATTTGGACCTAGGAAAGGTATCAGTAGTCTAGAGCTGCTTATGAAGTTGGAAGCTGAGCTACTGGGTTGGGGCCATCATCTCAGCAATCATTCACAGATCTCTCATTCTCTGCAAATCATGTGATCAGGACACTCTGTTATCAAGTAAGGTAGAAGGTGTCTGGAAGAGTTGCTGCAGAAATTCTTATGTAACACATTTGCTTACTCTACCTACTTCATCACAGAAAACTGCTCTATGGTAGTACCACTTTTCAGTGCTCCCAATCTCCACATCAGGACTAAAATTATTTAATTCATGAGAAGCATGTCTGAAAAACACCTAGCAGAGAACTCTTGGCTATCTCCAGCTCCCTTCCATTTGGATGTACAGCTATAACATAATTAAATCTTCTGTTAATGCTTTGGAACTTTCTGTTGCTGATGCCTGGATTCCTCAGCAGGCCATGCAGAGCTGTACAAAGTCCAGTCCCCTAAAATGCTGTCAGTATTGAGAAGCAGCAGCTCACATGCCCAAAACTACTACTGACAATTTAGCCACCTCATGAGCATGAAGGTAAAACCTTCTCATCATTCTGTACCTTCTCATATGCCTTGCTCTAACCAACTACACACCTATGTCTCACACTAGACTGGTCTCTGTTTTCCTGGAAAGGAATGTTTTTGTGAATAGGCTTCTCTCTTACATTTACAACATTTTTAAGCATTTATAATTTTTAACATTTGTAACATTGAGATACAACTATTTATCTCACAGAGGAATAAAAAATTCATTCAGGCTACTGTAAATGGCATCATACAAATACATATTATTGCCATTAGGGTAATTTTGGAATTACTAAGAGTTATTCATTAATCTGTATTATAATTACACAACCCACCAAATGGGATTAAACAAAACAAAGAACATCTGACATTCTTCCAGTTTATAAAGGCATTTCATTGCTTTTGTAGAATAATTTATGAACTCACTTTTAAAATGTGCTATCTAAAGACTTAAAACTCCACTCACTTCATCTTTTCAAACATTTCATGTGCCAGACCCTGTTAGGATGCTGATGATACATGAACCAAACCCATGCCACCTTTATGAAGTTTACATGATAGTGGCAGAAGAAAATCAATAATTCAGAAAAATATTCAGTGTGCCAAAACAAATGGTGAGTGCTATAGCAGAAGATGAAGCAGGGGAAGGGTAAGCAATAGGGAATATTCAGTGGGAGGGAAACTTATCTAATTATCCATCTCTTATATATGGAGAGTAAAGACTTGGATTAAGAAAGAATCTAGAAGGGCCAGGTGTGGTAGCTCACGCCTGTAATCCCAGCACTTTGGGAGGCCAAGGTGGGAGGATCACTTCAGTTTAAGAGTTTGAGAGCTCCCTAGGCAACACAGCAAGACCCTGTCTCTGTAAGAAATTTAAAAGTAATCAGGCATGGTGGTGCGTGCGTGTAATGCTAACTACTCAAGAGGCTGGGGTGGGAGGATCATTTGAGCCCAGGAGTTTGAGGCTGCGGTGAGCTATAATCACACCACTGCACTTTGGCTTGAGTGACAGGGCAAGACCCTGTCTCTAAAAAACAACAACAAAAATTTAAACAAAAACAAAAAAACCTAGAAGCCTTGGTGTTTTAAAGGCTGTCAGTGTAAATAGTTGTAAACAGGATAAAGAGGAAAATGAAATTAGTGTGCCAACAGTCTCAAAGCAGATGTGGTGATGGAGTAACAGGTCTCCCAGTGGTGTAGGAGAAGGTCTTGCCAGAAGCCCCTCTCTTCTCTCAACACTAGTGATAGGAAGGCTGGGCAAGAAGTTTTCTCTGGAGCCTGTGGCACTCCTGGCTCCCTCTTGACTCATGCCAGTGGAGAGATGGCAGCTTCCATCCCAAATTCCACTGCTACCACCCTAATCGAAGCCTGGTGGATTTGGGGTTTTTTGGTTGGTTTGTTTTGTTTTGTTTTGAGACAGGGTCTTGCTCTGACACCCAGGCTAGAGTGCAGTGGCAAGATAACACCTCACTGCAGCCTCGACCTCTAGGCTCGAACAATCCTCCCACCTCAGCCTCCTGAGTAGCTGGGACTACAGGCATGCGCCACCATACCTGGCTAATGTTTGTGTTTTTTGTAGACATGGGGTCTCACCATGTTGCCCAGGCTAGTCTCAAACTCCTGGGCTCAAGCAATCTGCCCGTCTCAGCCTCCCAAGGCGCTAAGATTATAGGTGTGAGCCACCATGCCCAGCAAAGCCCAGTGTTTTGCCAGGACTACCGTAATAGCCTTCGTACTGGTATCTCACTCATTCTTGGCCTGCTACAAATCCACTCAATGGAAGTCAATGTGTATAACAGAATAACAAAGTCAATGAGAATTATTAAAGGAAATCTATGTAGAGGTTAAGTTAGTGACAGTTCTCCTTCAGTTTTGGTTTGACAGGCAAAAATAGTGATACCTACCCAAAATATAGCTATAATTAAAGGTTTCTCATGCAATACATTCATTGCTAGTAAATTAAGTCAGAAAGACTCTTAAAGTGCTCTAAGAGTTCTAATAGCTACGACAACTAAGAAAGCTGCTTGGGAGCTGACAGAAATCAATTTAGGAGAAGAGAAAGCTGGGAAATGAAAGACTGGGAAAGGATATTCAGCTCTGAATCAGCAGACTCTCGTTTCTCTGAGTCAGTTCCTCATGATCAGGCTGAGTACAAGGAACTCAGGAGACACCAGCCACCAGCGCGTAGTCACTGTCAGCAGGGTCCCTGCTGAGAGAGGGTGTCATACCAAGGAACAGAACCCTGGACGAGAAGGCAAGAGTTAAGTCTAGTTCTGGCCTAGTCATCCACTACCTATGTGACTTTGGGGAAAGACACTAGACTCTCTGGGCCTCAGTTTCCTTAACCATAAATAGACAAGAATTGTTGGAGATGTTAAATGTGAGCATTTGAAAATCCCTTTGAAAAACTATAAAATTCTAGACAAACGCAACGTGTTAATTTTTATATACACAAGCCCAAAAGTACTCACTGTCCTATTTGAGTTGCTAAACTCATAGATGATTGCACTGTATTTATACAACATGAAGCCAAGATAAATAACTTTGGCCACAATGATACCTGGCAAATAATGATTTTGCCCAAGAAGGTCAATCACCTTCCCACCCCATCTTCCCTCCCCCAAAAACATAGCCAATTCTCTGGAAGCTCCAGGCAATTAAACACTCTGAGATAGACTCATCACAAAGTTCCTTGGGAACAATAAGCTCTAGAACAAATTAGCACAACAGTTAGAAAATTATGTCTGTGGAACAATTATCTTTCAAATTAACATAAGGTATTCTCTCTTCCACTCATAAAACCCCTTTCAACACCCCACATATCCTCAGTCACATCAATTTCCCCTTCTAAAGTACCCCTCATTTAACTTTACAAGCTGAATCCTCTAAGTTCTTTTAGGACCCAAACCAAGGGCCATTTGCTCTATAAAAACTTCCCAAATGGTCCCTTTCCGAAAACATTTCAATATTTGTAATAGGAAGATAGAACGGACTCTATAAACAATGCCTCTGAAGGATTCTCTACCTTTCTTGTAGCTCAGAACCTCCCCAACTACAACTATGGTTCAACTTTCCCCTTGGCTATACCTTGGAACAACAGTCACCGAGTCTACACACTGCCACCAACCACGGTTTAGGGCAGCGGTCCCCAGCCTTTTCCAGGACCAGGGACTGGCTTCGTGGAAGACAATTTTTCCATGGACTGGGGGTGGGGGATGGTTTCGGGATGAAACTGTTGCACCTCAGGTCATCAGGCGTTAGATTCTCATAAGGAGCGCGCAACCTAGATCACTTGCATGCGCAGTTCACGATAGGGTTCGTGCTCCTGTGAGAATCTAATGCCGCTGCTGATCTGACAGGAGGTGGAGTTCAGGCGGTAACATCGGCGATGGGGATCAGCTGTAAATACAGATGAAGCTTCGCTCTCTTGCCCGCTGCTCTGTGTGGCTGGTCTGTGGCTTAGGAGTTGGGGACCCCTGGTTTAGGGAAGAATACCTGGAAGCCATGCACAATTCCCGTAACAGAACATGTGTGGAAGTGGTGTTTCCTCAAGTAACTTTGGATCTGCGACTTTTAAGAAATAATTTTCAAAGTTTAGTGCTTTAGCTGCTATTATAAAGGTATTAATCTCTCTTTACATCTCATCAGATACCTCAGAATGTAGATGTCAGTTAGGAATCCCTGAGCCAGAGGATGAACTTCGAGGACATGGACCACACCTTTAATTTCTTTTGTGTTTTGCTTGTGCAGTTAATACTGAGCAGAGAGCAGGCAGGCAGTAAGTGGTTCCTAAACTAGCTGCTTTTAAATGAACCTCTTTTCTGTCATATTTACTAAGGCTGCCTTGCAAATAGCTGTTCACCTAAGTTCTGAAAATAGTCACTCTCTCAGGGACAACAAAACCTCATTATACCACGGCTCAATGTGACATAGATTCAAATGCTCCTTTGAGAAAGAACTGCACATTTAAAAATATGACTGCATTTGATTAGTCCAAAATCCAAGCTAATGCTAACCCTGATACCAGTTCTTAAAGGGATTCAGTTATATTCCATCCAGTAGAACTGTCATAAATGTTGACTTCATTTTATTTATGATAGAGGAATTTCCAAGGAAAATGAATAAACTTCTCTTAGCAGAGGGGTGTTTAGTACTTATGACAGTAATTGTTTTATTTATAAGGGATACATTCAGGTATACTAACAACTTCGAGAGGATTAATGTAACTGGACCCAAGAATTTTCTTTAGAAGTATATCATTTAATACAATCATTTTCAAATTATTCCATGGAAACCCAAAAAATAACTCAAAGAGACAGTGCTGTTCAACAGAAAGATAATATAAGCCACAAATATAATTTTAAATGTTCTAGTACCCATATTTAAAACTGCAATAAGAAACACGTGAGGTGCTCACTTTGGCAGCACATGTACTAAAATTGGAACGAAACAGAGAAGATTAGCAGGGCCTCTGCACAAGGATGACACGCAAATTCATGAAGTGTTCCATATTTTTTTAATACCTAGGTGACGGGTTGATAGGTGCAGCAAACCACCATGGCACACGTTCACCTATGAACAAACCTGCACATCCTGCATATGTACCCTAGAACTTAAAAAACATAAAAGAAAAATACATGTGAGGGCTGGATGCGGTGGCTCACACCTGTGATCCCAGTACTTTGGGAGGCCGAGGCTCACTTGGGAGGATCACTTGAGTTCAAGACCAGCCTGGGCAACATAGGGAGACCCTGTGTCTACAAAAAAAAATTTTTTTTAATTAGCCTGGCATGGTGGCACACTTGTAGTCCCAGCTGCTTGGGAGGCTGAGGCCGGAGGATTGCTTGAGCCTAGGAGGTCAAGGCTGCAGTGAGCCATGATCAGACCACTGCACTCCAGCGGGCCACAGAGCAGGACCCACAAACAAACAAAAAACAAGTGAAATGAATTTTAGTATTTTGTTTAATCCAACATATACAAAATCTCAATTCAACATGTTATCAATATTAAAATTATTAACTTTCTCACAGAATATTTCACATTCTTTATTTCATTCTAGGTCTTCAAAATCCAATGTGAATTTTATACTTAGAGAATGTCTCAATTCAGGCTAGCCACATTTCAAGGGCCGACTAGACATGTGGCTGGTGTTTACTGAGCTGGGCAGCGTAGTTCTAGACAACTCTTCACATAAATGACAATAGTAGGGTACAAGTATGATTTGCCTCCGTTCCATTTACAAACCCCATCACAGCAACCAATAGAAGGAGTATGAAACCTAACCCAGTGGCCAATAGGAAAGCTTGGAAAGCTGGAATCTGAGTGTCCAGAATTGTCAGTGAAACTTCAAAGACAGTCAGGAGGAAGCTGACCTAGCTCCACAACCCCCATGCAAACAGAACTGAGAGGAATCATTACCTCTATTTACCAAACCATAAGTATGCTCATTTGCCAATCTTAAATGTCATAATAACAAAAATCACATGATAAGGGAACTGAAAACTGAAGAATTATGATATAACAAAGACAACTCTGGAAGTAAAACATCCATCAAACTCTGTAGAACAAAAAGCATCTTATAGCAATTAGTCAAACTGGAACAACTCTTGACTATTCACTCCTGTCCTCCCCTCCTCTCCCTAAACCTAATCAGTAAACAAATCTTGATTCTTTCTCTACATCTTTCCATGGTAAAATGCTGTGGGTCCTGTAACTGAAAAAGTACACTGTATTCTGTGTAGTCAAGAACCTGCCACTCATGTGATACTTTGCATAGGCCTGTTTATACCTGCTTTCACATCTGGACATTTAGGATTCCTAGATCATGTCTCAGGGTTCTTGGAATTTCTGGAAATTTGCACAGACAGCTGCACCTTGTAGGCACACTCCAATTGTCTTTATCAGCACTCTGGGTCCTCTGACCTAAGTATCCCTATATCACTCCCTAGAGCTCAAAGTTCCCATGAATGGTCTATCCAAAAACAAATGTGTTGTTCTCTGCCTTCTTTAATTGCCCTCATTTCTACCTTCCCCCATTTTCCAGCAAGACTTTGACTATACCCTCTGATCCTTGCAGCTGTAATTATTCCCTGCAGGCCTGCCCTCTGACTTCATACAATCTTCCAGTCCCTTGATAACTTCCTTTATCAAACCCATCCTGACTTCACCTCTTTATCTTTCAAAGCCAACAAGTCATCACTTTAATTCCCTACCTCGTTCCATCCTTCAATCAGACTGGACTCCAAAACTCATTCTAGGATGAAGCCACCCATTTACCTTCTCCATTCTAAGGCTGCAGAGGGCTTCTACTGTGCAGCCCATTCTCATTCTGTGAAGCAGTTATGTTCTATAAAGTCACCATGAACACTGAATTAGTGAATACCAAACCACTGCTTCTAGGGGGAAATAAAGGGTTAGGTTCCTGAAAGCCACTGATTACAACATTTTCATCAACAGATTAATACATACCTTGGTTTATAGTGTATATGTGTTTCTGTTGAAAGATACCCTATTTCATGCATATTGTTGCTTCATTAACGCTGAACTCATAGCCAACAGCACTATTAACTCATGCCTGAACAAAGCTTACCTAAAGACACTGTCTTTGTAACGCACATCACAGCTTCTTACAGTAGGACCACTAGACAGCACTCCAGCACTATACGTGGGGGCTAAAGAGTGACATTACCAAGAAGCAGCAAAAAAAAAAAAAAAAAAAAAAGCACAAAATTCACTGTGAAAAGGACACTTGTTTATAGAAGAGCTGACAAAGGACAGCAGAGGGTTACCCTGTTTGACTTCAGCTGGGAACGTGCGTGTAAAGTGACTCAAATATTTTGCCACTCTGCATATGTCCATGAGTGACCATGAAAGTGCCGAGAGTATTGATTTTGGGGTTACAAATTTTGGTAAGTAGGTGAATTTACTAATAAGGAATCTGCAAATAATGAGGACTGTACTTAGCACCTGATGTGTGTGTGTGTGTGTATTGAGACAGCGTCTTGCTCTGTCTCCCAGGCTGGAGTGCAGTGGTGCAATCACGGCTCACTGTAGCTTCAACCTCCTAGGCTCAAGCAATCCTCCTGCCTCAGCTTCCCAAGTAGCTGGGACCACAGGTGTGCACCACTATGCCCGGCTAATTTCTCCAGATCACCACTCTCTGGATCTCATTGTCTGTTATCCCCTAAGGACAGTTTTCCTGCTATCAGCTGCCCCTACCACCATGTTTTACCTATTTTCAAGCCTTCTATATGTGTCATGCTTGCACTCGAGATTACTGATGTATATAACCCTCAGACTGCAGAATGCCGAATGTAGAGAACACACAGGAAATGAAACACAGAGGGCATTACTGACATTCTTATCAGACCGTCTGGGCAGGGAGGCATTATCCTCTGTTTTGGCCTTCCAAAATAGAATTTCTTGCACATCAACAGTAACTGGTAACATTTCTGGTATTACAAACATACCAACATGAAAATTCTCTTAGGATTCTCAGTGCACGCTGGGTGCAGTGGCTCATGCCTGTAATCCCAGCACTTTGGGAGGCTGAGGCAAGTGGATCACTTGAGGTCAGGAGTTTGAGACCAGCCTGGCCAACATGGAGAAACCCCTACTAAAAATACAAAACTTAGCCCCGGGCATGGTGGCAGGTGCCTGTAATCCCAGCTACTCAGGAGGCTGAGGCAGGAGAATCACTTGAACCTGGGAGGTGGAGGTTGCAGTGAGCTGAGATCGCACCATTGCACTCCAGCCTGGGTGACAGAGCAAGACTCTGTCTCAAAAAGAAAAAAAAAAAAAAAAAAGGATTCTCAGTGCAGAAGGAACATCTAAAGACTAGAGTGTCTGTAGGCACTAAAAATAAAAATGAAGTTATAGAGGGGATTGGAAGCAAAACTGCCTGAAAGTGTTAAGGGAGAAATCACAAATTCCTATCAGAAAATTCCACCTTCTCGTTTATTGCTATCCCCCTCCTCCACCTCCCTTGTTACCCTCACCCCTCTCTCTCCATTCCATTAAATTAGGTTAGGTTTTCAGAAAACTGTTTAATTCTAATCATGATAGCCTGGTATTTATTTTGGGAAAATCACCTGCAAACAAAATGGAAAGACAAGAATTAAAAAATTATGAGCACAAATATAAAAACAACTTTAAAATGTGTGTTTAGCATCTAACTCTCCAAATAAGAAGATACAAATCCAAGAAAGTGCTAAGTGAAAAAAAAAAGTGAAAATTAAAGGTATATACTACTAAGCTTAGACACTTAAGTCATCTAAACTTTATTGATCACTTTTATTATTTTATTTTATTTTACATTTTATTTTAGAGACAGGGTCTCACTATGTCACCCAGGCTGGAGTGCAGTGGTGCAATCACAGATCACTGCAGCTTGGAACTCCTGGGATCAAGTGGTCCTCCCACCTCAGCCTCCTTAGTAGCTAGAATTACAGGCATGCATCACCATGCCCAACTGATTTTCAAAATTTTTTGGAGAGATGGAATCTCATTACGTGGCTGGTCCCAAACTCCTGGCCTCAAGTGATCCTCCTGCCTCACCTCCCAAAATGCTGGGATTACAGGCGTGAGCCACCATGCCCAGCCTACTGAGCACTTCTGTAAGGTCTCCTTGTGCCTATTTTTTGATATACAGGTTGAGTATCCCTTATCCGAACCAAAATATTTATTAAGAATAATGGCTATAAGTTAACCTGGTTTTTATAGAATGGCCAGGATTTATTAATAGGATATTAACAGGATCCTATAGTTTAGTATAGGATCCATTAATGTATTTACAAATATTCCAAAATCTGAAAAAACTCCAAATCCTTCGAGGGATCAGAAGTGTTTCGGATTTGGCGTTTTTTCAGATTTTGGAATATTTGTATACACATTATGAGATATCTTGGGGATAGGACCCAGGTCTCAACATAAAATTCACTTATGTTTCTTTCATATACACTTTATATATACATAGCCGGAAAGTAATTGTATATAATATTTTTAATAATTTTGCATATGTAGCAGTTTTGATTGTGTTGGGACCGTGACCCATAAGGTCAGGTGTGGAATTTCCCGCTTGACGTGTCATGTCAATGCTCAAAAGTTATTCCCTAGTATCACTCTTGTACTACTCCAAACCTTTAATGGCTTTAAACAAGAGAATCACAGCAGTACAGCAAACCCCTCTCCCCTTTTCCCTTGGGTAAGGCATTATTTCACCTAGAACACATCCACCACTGCCAGGACTTAATAGGCTACCACAACCCTTGGAGTTGGAAAAAATGGACTCTCATTGCGTTTACTCAGAAACTACTCCGATTTTGAAGCATTTCAGATTTTTGGATTAGGAATACTTCATCTGTACTGTTAGCTCCTGTTGCACGTTATAACAGAAGAATAGGGAGCAAACCTCCATGAACCGAACTCCTCAAGGGCAGGGTGTTATCTTATTCATTCTTGTACTCTAACAATGCTTTGTACCTAGAATATGGAAAATGTCAACAGATGCTTTTGAATGAACATTTACTATTGAGGATCCTATAAATTCATTTGTAAGTTTACTTTTAGAGTTCAGAGCACACATCAGAAACATCATTATAAAGGGCAGTCAGAGTACCTGGCCATCCTATAAAAACCAGGTTAACTTACAGCCATTATTCTAATAAATAAATGAACTGTCCTTCATAACATAGTATCTTAGGTATGAAAAAATGCGTTCTGAATGGTAAAAGCCTGTGATTTCTCACACACACACACACACACACACACACACACACACACACACTGCTTTTAGAGGCTCTGAGGTTGGAGGGTGAAGGATAGAAGAGCTCAGCTGTGAAAGTAGCTTGGGATCAGGTGATCTTTGTGTTTCACTACTGCCCCTTGAAAATCTGATGGATTCTACAGCAATTATTCGCTAGTATCACTCTTGTACTACCCTCCAAACCTTTAATGACTTTAAACAAAATAATCACAGCAGCACAGCAAACTCCTTCTCCCCTTTTCCTTTAGGTAAGGCATTATTTCACCTAGAACACATCCACCACTGCCAGGACCTAACCAGGTCACAACCCCTGGAGTTGGAAAAAATGGACTCTCATTACTTTTAGTCAGAAACTATCCTGCTCTCGCATAAGCTTTTCCTTTTACATTGCTTTTAGTTTTTACTCTTGCCTAAAGATGAAGCATGGAAGGTAAGGAGTCAAGTGGCTTCCACTGTTACATTATGGCCACAGCACAACTGATGACCAACAAAACAAAGTGCCAGGAAATCCTGTGAGTGTGCCTTTAGAGAGCTGGGGAGCAGGAGGCTACAGCAGTTATTAGATTAAATCCAGACTTGTGGTCAATGTTAACCTGCAAGTTCCTTGTGAGTCTAGCCTTCTCTATGTGGAACCTACTTTTTCTTAAAGAATACAGCAACTTTTCAAGAGGCCTGTCCATATGTACGGCTTCTTCTCCCAAAGGGGATAAACAACATGAAGCAATCATGTGTTACAACTCCAGAAGCTGCCATAAAGCAACCTAGGTTAAACTTCCCTATTAGCTTCTCCTAAAATTACCCATCAAAAACCCCAAATAAAAGGCAAAAAGATCATCACAAAAAGAAAGAAAAGTGGAGGTTAAACACATAAGATTATAGCATGAGCTAAGCGGGCCTTTGCTTATTGATTTATTCAGACATTTGTCTTGTGCCTATAAGTGCCAAGTGCTTATATTGCAAAGTGAATACAGATTCGGCATGGTCATCCCTGTCCTCAGAGGGGAGTAGTAAGTCATGCACAGGCAATTATACTCCAGGAGGACAGAGTGCTCAGTGCAATGAGTCTGTGAAAGAGCAGATTATCGGCAAAGGCTTCCAGGAATCAGAGTACTTACTACGCGCCCAGCACGGTCGTAACTGCAAGAACCACCCACTTAAATCTCATACCACCACCATGAGGTGGTTACTATTATTCCCAACATACCAAAGAGAAAAAGGCAGCATAGCACGGCACGGTTAAGCAACTTGTTCGAGACCATACAGCTATTAAGTGATAGTGTCAGGGTTCGAAACCTGAAGTCCAATTCCAAGCCCACTCCCGCTCTTAATCACCACACTAGTTAGGAGTGTGAGTCAGGTTAAAGGAGGAAAGGAGGAGCCAAGTTCCAAACAAAGAAATCTTCATAAAGAAAAAACTCAAGATTGTTTGAGGAACTGAGACAAATTCGCTTTGACTGGACTTAAGAGTATGAGGGGAAGAGCAAAGAGAAATGAGGCAGGGCCGCCACACGAAAGAGGCTGGACTTGATTTTCAGAGTTACATAATTTACGTCTCAGTCCCTCAATGCCAGAAAGAAGCAAAAGTCTAATGAAAATAACAAAAAAGTCCAACAACATGCAAGAGAATATAGTTGTGTGATAATTAAGAATCATAAAAATGTATTTTAGCTATAAATTCATAACAGCTTTTTAACTACACAACAAGGGAACTTGCCATACTCATAGGACTAAAAATTGGCTGAGGTGTGATGCAGGAATCAAAAGGTCTGCGTCCCCCATCTTGGCCTATCCATATGAGTAACTAGCTCTGTAGCCTTGGTGAGTGAGCCTTTTCCTATTCTATAAAATAAATATAACTGCTTTGGGAAATAAAACTCATGTAAATATCAAGTTTACAGTTAAGTTCCTTTTATCATTTATACTTTGAAATACCGGTCGTTGGCGCAGAGCAGCACGTTTAACCAGTATGCACCTCTCTCCCACCACAATTTTTAGAAAAGAAAACTATGGGAAAAACTGGTTTGTACAACATCTAATTCCCAACTTTGGCATCCTAAGCCTCCAAAATGCATAGCTCATTTCTGCTTTGAAATCCCCACTACATTTCATTGGCTAAACAAATCTTTGTATTTGCCAAGGAAAAGAAATGATTCCATTAAAAAGATCTCTGGTTAACTGCACTCATGGGGGCTGAAAATACTCTGAACTTTCTCAACAACAGCTAAATCCAAGTTCCTCCCCTCCTAGACTTTGGGAGATGGATCAGCTACCTGAAGTCATGGATCCTTCTGTCCCAAGTGTAAAATTCAAAAAATCACAGACTTAGAGATTAAAAAAAAAAAAGCTGAGACCCCCAAAAGCAATACAGACTCTGAAGATAATCTCTCCCACTACTGTTTCCTATCCCCACCCCCGCTAAGAAATTACTTCATCTTAGTCAATTAAAGTGGCAAGTTAAAAATATAGCATCATGAAGAGAGAATCACAAAAAATTCATAAGGACAAAGAAACCCTACATAAAAATTGCAATGCCTTTGACTCTGGTTAATTTGTCACTATTGTCTTTAGAAAACAGGGAACAAAAATCTCACAGAATAAAGAAGTTTGCAAAGGCTGACTGCAGGCACCTTTTCCCAAACCGAGCTGTTTTTTTAAAAAATAAAAACCACTGTGAACTCTCATTACCATATGAGGACAGGCACAATTTACAGTTGAAATAATTATTTTCAAGTCCTGGGTTTGTTCATTTATTTCAGAACTGACATTCACAAAAATGCAAACGGAAGGAATGAGCTTCTGGCAGCTCCTTGAAGCTGTAATAGCATATGACCTGTGCACTAGTAAATCTAGTTTTCTTTTTTTAACTCTGGCCATGAGACACCAAAATAAGTGTTCTTTTATTCATCTGAATCTCCTGTGCAATTAACGTTTTTACTATATGAACTGCATTAGTACACAGGTATTTGGTGACTTGTTTTTATGAAGATAAAACAGCATGAAGCCAGTAGAATATTTATCTTGGACACAGAACTGGATCAGGTCCAGAAAACAAAAGGACAGATAAGCATTTCTCTGGAAGGAGAAATATAAACAGAGTGGTCTTTTCAGCAATGAGTGTGAAGATTGAACTTAACATTTTCATAATTAATCCGGACGAGACTGGTCATGGATAGGGCCATCCCTGTAGATGATGGCACTAATAGTTTTTCACCAGGTAAGTCCCAAGTAAAGAGAATAAACAGTAAGATCTTTCAAGGTTCTAGGAAGAGACAGATGGCAAATGAGTTTCAGTCCAGGCAAAGGTCAGATTGGTTTAGGCAAAAAAGATCTTCAAACTATTCTTATGACAGACCCTAAACTCTAAGTTTTGTTCCACGGAAATAATTTACTAAAGAGAGACGTCAGCTGGGAGGAGCCAACAAAATGCTGAGTAAATCAGATATGACCTCAGAAACAAAATGAAAATTACTTTGCCTTCATATGTAAAACAGTGTATTTTTAATAAAATACCCCATACATTTCTTGGCAGTGAATTTCAAAACTCTAAACTGGAACTGGTATAGAAAATTAAACAATCTATAGAGGAGAATCTCTGAAGTTAAAAAAAAAAGAAAAAGAAAAAAGAAAGAACCCTGTAACTGGAAAGAAAAAAATGGAGTAAATACAGTTAAGAAGCATGGGTAGGGCTGGGCGCGGGACCTCACGCCTGTAATTCTACCACTTTGAGAGGCGAAGATGGGAGGACTGCTTGAGCACAGGAGTTCAAGACCAGCCTGGTCAATATAGCAAGACCTCATCTCTTATTAAATTTAAAATTAAAGAAAGAACGAATCATGGGTAGGATAAACACATTTATTAAATTCTGAAATAATGGAGATGTTCTTAAAACTTCAAATTTGGAGACAAATTTATGTTTTAAAAAAGAGAGGGGCCAGGCGCGGTGGCTCATGCCTGTAATCCCAGCACCTTGGGAGGCTGAGGTGGGCGGAACTCAAGGTCAAGAGATCGCGACCATCCTGGCCAACAAGATGAAACCCCGTCTCTACTAAAAAATACAAAAATTAGCTGGGCATGGTGGCACGTGCTTGTAGTCCCATCTACTCGGGAGGCTGAGGCAGGAGAATCTCTTGAACCCAGGAGGTGAGGTTGCAATGAACCGAGATCGTGCCACTGCACTCCAGCCTGGCAACAGAGTGAGACTCTGGCTCAAAAAAAAAAAAAAAAAAAAAAAAAAAAAAGAAGAACTTTATATACTGGCTAATAAATTCACATATTTTTAAGTACTGGTAGTTGCTGAAAACAATGCAGGTTCAAATAAACGTATTTAAACAAGCTCCTACTAATGTACTGTACTTAGTATTATGCTCTACACTACAGGGACATACATACAATGTTGCTGTCAAGGTATAATCTGGTAAAGTATTTGGATAAATAAAAAACAGCTAGTAGAATGTGGTAACTGCCATATAAGAAGAATTAGAGCAGGGATCCCCAACCCCTGGGTCACGGACTGGTACCAGACCATGGCCTGTTAGGAACCGGGCCACAAAGCAGGAGATGAGTGGTGGGCAAGTGAGCATTACTGCCTGAGCTCCACCTTGTCAGATCAGCGGTGGCATTGGATTCTCATAGTAGTGTGAACCCTATTATGAACTGCGCACGCGAGGGAGCTAGGCTGCACACTCCTTATGAGAATCTAATGTCTGATGATCTGTCACTATCTCCCATCAACCCCAGATGGGACCTTCCAGTTGCAGAAAAACAGGCTCAGGGCTCCCACTGATTATGCATTTGGTGAGTTGTATAGTTATTTCATTATTTATTACAATGTTATAATAATAGAAATAAAGTACACAATAAATGTAATGTGCTTGAATCATCCCAAAACCATCCCCCACTCCACTGTCTGTGGAAAAATTGTCTGCCATGAAACTGTTGCCTGATGCCAAAAAGGTTGGGGACCACTGGTTTAAAGGGAGCAGCATGCCCATTTGGGGCAATCAGCAAAGATAATCAGAGGTGGCATCTAAACCGAGTTTGGAAGAAGGAACAGAATTTCTACAAAAGTAATTTTGGAGGACGGAATAGAAAAAGAAAAGTCTTAAAGAGCAAGAGATGAATTTTCTGGGCTCTTTGGCAAATATTGGCTTAATATCTTCTGACAACTACAGCTTCATGAATATCACAACTTAGAGTGTTCAACTACATCTTAAATTCAACATGTACAAAACCAACTTCTCCTTGTAACTTCCCTATTTCCACTAATTATGCTACCCACATTATTCGGGCTCAAAACTTGGAAGTTACTTTATATATCATGATTTTGTCTATTCTTTTTGTTTATAAGTATCTCCCCATCACTTCCACATCCTGTCCAGCTTTCCTCTGAAATGTGACTCATGTACATTCCTCCGTCCATACCGGTTAGGTCCCCAAGAAAGAGAAAGCAATGGGAGACATAATAAACCCTTCATTACTTGTAAGTTTTGATGCAAACCTCAGTCTAGGAAGCTGAACTGGTCCAGGCTCTGGAACTGGATGGAACCAGATGGAGAATTCCAGCTGTGAGGATTTTAGGCCACCTAGAGCCTAGAGCAATGCAGTTCAAATGTCCTCGTCCCCTGCCCTGACAAGGCCACACTAATTCACTAATTTGTGTGAAATTTCACTAATCTGATGGTGAACGGACTCCTGAGAAGGCCAAGCAAAAAAGAAAAAAAGATCAAGCCTGCTTGCCTCAGTGCTTCAGGCAGAGTTGGTCTAGATCCACATGCCAAATATTTCTAAGATGAAAAGAAAAGTGGAGTCTTCGGAACAGACAGGTAATAAATGAGATTTACAATACTTTGGAATTTGAATTAAAGAAGAAGAGAGACCCAATTATTTTCTCCTTGAAGGTAACTTGCCCCTCTCCAACTAAAAACATCTCTGAGGTAAACCTCTGCAGGGAAAATGATGAGTTGGAGGCCCTGTGCCTTGTACAGAATGGTTTCTGAAATAAATGGAGAGCAGAGCACAGGTCTAAAACACTATGGCAATGCTTTCACCCCAGGGAAGTTACCTACTGTGGTCTGGTGATTGGACCACAACAATTCTCACCATCAATTGCTAATCTTGACATAATTCTGAAAGGAACTCTCCTCTTAAATAGCATTAAGCATGCTAGCTTAGCATGCTAGCAGGTCACGGCAAGCTCAAGACAACTCACTCTGTTACTGCTGTGTTAAACACAATATTGACTTTAACAGTCCAAGCTGTAAAACTCAATGCTCTGCTGGAGTAAACTAAAGAGCAGCATGGCACAGTAATCAGCTATAAGATCAAAGTCCAATACAAACTGGATTTGAAGAATGAAGACAAAATGATGAACAAATTAAAGTGTGGATTTGCACCTACTGGAACTAGACTGCTTTTTAACAGCTTTAGTTGGAGCAAGCAGCAGAGGTTGTGCGCTTCCCTTGGCACATTATCTAAACTAGCACCCACCCCCTACATACAATTACAGGCAGTATTTAGCACTCTGTAGATAAGATTACTGGACAATTGGGAGCTTCCCCACCCCCAGTTTCTGATACAAATGTCTCTCCCTTTCCCTCCCTTTTTCCAACCCTCTCCCTTTTCTGTTTGTAAAAATACAACAATCGTGAGAACTGAATTAGTAAGAGCCTTCAAACACAAACTCCTTTCCTCGCAATAAGTCCGGAATTTTAGGATTAGCTGCCATAACTGACTCCTCATAAATGTTTGTGAAATGAATCAAAAGAGGCAAGAGAACTGTCAGGAAACTAATTTGAGGAAAAAAAAAAAAACCAAAAAGGAAGCTCCTGATATTAAAAGATACAAAAAGAGATAGTTATATATCTGGTAGGTTTACCAAGTACAGATTTTGCCATAGGCTGGAGGGAAAGCTTAAAGGCTGGGAGCATGAAGCTGTCAGCTTGTATGAGTTTTGTTTTTTCCCTTTGAAGATAAGAGAGGTCTGGGATAGGGGAAAGAGAGGGAAGACTGGGGAATACACGTATGTTTTACTTGCTGATATCATATATCATATACACTAAAACTGCACTAACTTGCATCCCAGCACCAAAATTTAAGTTAGGGTCCCTGTGTTTAGCAAGCTGCTCCACCAATCCACTACTTAAAACCTCAGTGGCTCCACATTGCCTTCAGAGCAGGAACTCCACCTTTTGGTAAAGACAAGCTACTTGCCATTTCCCTACAACCTTGAGATCAGTAGAGATGCATTTAATACAGGGAAAGAGCTGGAGGGAAAGACATAATATTTAAGTCTCTGAGAGTTATAAGAGTCACTACATATTGAATGTCTAATAGTTGTCAAACACTGTGTAGTAGGATTGATAGGTATTATCTCTAGTCTTCAGACAAACTTGCAAGAAAGGCAACTTTACACCTGTTTTACAGATTAAAAAAAAGAAAAAAAACTCATTTAGAGAGAATAATGTGCCCCACATTGTAAGTGGGAGAGTCAGGTTTGAATTCAAAAATGTAAATCCAGGCTGGGCCCAGTGGCTCCTGCCTGTAATCCCAGCACCTTGCAGAGGCCAAGACAGGCGGATCACTTGAAGCCAGGAGTTTGAGACCAGCCTGGCCAACATGCTGAAACCCCGTCTCTACCAAAAAAATATAAAAATTAGCCAAGCATGGTGGCATGCGCCTGCAGTCCCAGCTACTCAGGAGGCTGAGGCAGGAGAATCACTTGAACCTGGGAGGCGGGGGTTGCTGTGAGCCAAGATCGCGCCACTGCACTCCAGCCTGGGCGACAGAGTGAGACTCTGTCTCAAAACAAAAACAAACAAAAAATGTAAATCTGTAACAAAGGCCCTACTCTAATAAGACTCAAAGTATAGACTGGGGTCCCTCCCCATCTACACTTTGGGGTTACCTAAATTTAAATTTTAAAATTAATAATGCTTGCAACAACTTGCACAATTCGGTCCAAATGTATCTTGCCTCACAAGAACACTCTGATTTCACAGAGACCGGTCCACCCATTTTAAACTCAGGAACACCTCTGAGGTAAAAAGTTTTTCACCTCTATGAATTCTACCTATTAGCTCTTATCTCCTCCATAAAGCCTCCCTAACTAGCCCAGATTAAAGAGCCCTCCCTCACTCCTTCCTTTCATCTTAATAGGACTTTAGAGACTTGGTCCTGAACTACTGTTTTGTATTATTAATTAGTTTTTCACACATCATACATAACTGCACAATTAACAGTAAGCTCCCTAGAAATAGTACTTAGACTTCATACTTTCTTTTTTCTTTTTTTTTTTTGAGAAGGACTCTCACTCTGTTGCTGAGACTGGAGTGCAGTGGCGCGATCTCAGCTCACTGCAACCTCCGCCTCTGGGGTTCGAGCGATTCTCCTGCCTCAGCCTCCTGAGTAGCTGGGACTACAGGTGCACGCCACCACACCCGGCTAATTTTTTTGTGTTTTTAGTAGAGACAGGGTTTCACCATGTTGGTCAGGCTGTTCTTGAACTCCTGACCTCAAATGATCTGCCTGCCTCAGCCTCCCTGAGTGCTGGGATTATAGGCGTGAGCCACCGCACTCAGCTACATTTCATACTTTCTTATAAACCTCACAAAATCTACCACTGAATCTCAGTCTTAAGTACTTCAAATATTAATCTGCAGAGAAAGAATACAGATCATATATTAATAAGAGCTGACTGACTTCAGTTTGAATTCCCAGGGTCACTAGTAAACCACTCAATTTCAGGCAAGCCTCAAGTGTTCATCCATAAATTATGGTAAATTTATAATCTATAAATTGGCTAATAAAAATATCTATCATCAAAGGATAACTATGAGACATGTGTGAAATGATTTAAGTAAAAAGCTCTTGGTATAGGGGCTAGAAAATGGTAAAGAATACTATTATTTTTTAAATGTTAGAATGGGCTCCCTTAAAATTCTTGAGAAATAGCTATTCTAAAAGCATTCTAAAAGATTTCTAAAAGATTTCAGGGAAGTCATTTACGTACATATTCTACAATTATGTCTTCACTAATTAACAAGGTTTACAACATCTTTAGAATCATAAATAAGTGGCTATTTGTATTATAATAGAATTTTATATTTTTCCTTTTTTTTTTTTTTTCTGAGACAGGGTCTCCCTCTGTCACCCAGGCTAGAGTACAGTGGTGCAATCATGGCTCACTAAAGCCTCAACCTCTTGGGTTAAAGCGATTCCACCACCTCAGACCCACAAGTAGCTATAACCACAGGCATGTGCCTAGCTAATTTTTTTTTATTTTTTATTTTGTAGAGATGGGGTCTCCTTTTGTTGACAGGCTGGTCTCAAACTCCTGGACTCAAGAGATCCTTCCACCTCAGTCTCCCAAAGTACCGGGATTACAAACATGAGCCACCATGCCTGGCCTCTAATTTTTATTTTTTGCCCACACATTTTATAGGATATTTATGGTCAGGCAAGGTGGCTTATGCTTGTAATCCCAGCACTTTGGGAGGCTCAGGGTGGGGGAATCACTTGAGCCCTGGAGTTCAAGACTACGCTGGGCAACACAGTGAGACCACCCCCGCTCCCGTCTCTACAAAAAAAAAAAAAAATGATGGGTATGGTGGTGCATGCTTATCTGTGGTCCTAGCTACCTGGGAGGCTGAGGTGGGAGGGTCACTTAAGCCCGGGAGGTTGAGGCTACAGTGAACTGTGATTGTACCACTGCTTCCAGCCTGGGTGACAGAGTGAGACTCTATCTCAAAAAAAAAAAAAAAAAAAAACCCACCACCAACAAAGGATATTTACCCACAATCTCATCACCCCATAATGTCAACTGTTCTTTATTATTTTTCTGTTTTTCTTTCTAGTTCTTGGTCATACATTTGCATATTTTACTAATATATTCATCTTGTAGATACCAACTGGTGCTGGTTGTTTTCATTTAACATAAACATTTTATATTAACACTGCCTTCATAATCATTTAACTATTATATTACTATCCTACAAAGCTGACATAACAATTTAGATACTTTCCTGCTGTTGGACAATTGTTAAGATCCTTCTATTTAACATTATAATGATAATATATAAAGAACATCTTTGTGCACAAACATTTGTTTTTTTAAACATTTTCATGCACAAAAGTTTTTTCTCTTCAGTTACTGAGTCAAAAAAGTATGAGCATTTTTAAGTCTGGAAAGCACAGCCAAATTGAGCTGTAAAAGAGTTTAACAATCTGCACACATGTTGAACTAGACAAGTGATCAACAACTACTAAGAATGAGCTAGGGTCCAAGTTTCCCCACCACCCTACCACTGCTATTTCTTCAGGGTACTTTAAATCATCTTCACTAAACAGCCGCTATCATATGCTGTTAGTAGGCGTATAAACAGGTGCAACCTCTCTGGAGTGCAGTTTGGCAGAAATTCCATCCTGGGTTCTTATCCTGGAAATATACTTGAGCTTATGGCATAAGAATCTTTCAACCAGGAAGTTCACCATTTCTAACAATAAAGCCTGAAAGTAAATACTCCATCAGTAGAGGACTGGTAAAATTACAGTAGTGCCCTCTTATCCACAGGCGATACCTTTCAAGACTTCCAGTGGATACCTGAAACAGTGCTTAATGCCAAACCCTGTATATACTATGTTTTTTCCCATACATACCTATGATGAAGTTTAATTTATAAATTAGGCACAGTAAGAGATTAACAACAATAACTAATAATAAAAATAGAACAATTATAATATACTATAATCATAGTTATGTGAACGTGATCTCTTTCTCAGGAAATATCTCATCATACTATAGTCACCCTCCTTCTCCTTGCGATGATGTGAGATGACAAATGCCTACATGAAAAGATGAAGTGAAAGTGGAGATTCCATTGTGCTACTCAGAATGGTGTGCAATTCAAAACTTAGGAATTGTTTATTTCTGGAATCTTCTTTCTTCTTTTTTAAATGGTACTGCTCCTTGCAGAGCAGAGCTAACTCACAGGCAGTGCACCCAGAGTTGCTCCATTTCTTGAATTTTTGATTTAATATTGTCAGACTGAGGTTGACAGCAGAAAGTGAAACCTCAGATAAGGGAAGACTATTGTAGTGTGCTTGGCTGCACATGCAAATTACCCAAGGAGAGTTTCATAAAGACAAACATAAAGCCCCAGCCCAGATCTATTAAATCAAGATCTCTGAGAAGCAGTCTGGACATTTAAAGCTCTCTAGGTGACTTTAGTGTCTGACCAGACTTGAGAACTACTGGGTTAAGTGTTATACATGAATTTATTCAAAGGAATACAAAGCAACTTTTAGCAAAATGATGAACAGTGTAGGCAGCAACTACCACTCTGTCTGAGGGAAAGAATTTTTTTTCCTGTATTTGCATAGAGTATTTCCAAAAGGATATGAAAGAAACTGGTACAGCAATGGTAGCCTTTGGGAAGGGGGATTGGGGTGTGAAAAGGCTTACATTTCAACATATTTTATATGAACTTTTAACCAGATATGTTTGAAAAAATCTTAAAATAAAGTCATAATTTCATGTATAAGCAATTTCTCAGGTACACATGGCACTAAGCAATATATGGCAATCCCACTGCAGGGCCAGTTACCAGCGTCCACAGGGTCTTCCATGGAGCCTGTGCACTCAGCACCAAGTGGCTACCCGGGGTCCATCTCTGCCCTCTGGGTAGGGCAGGGCCAGTAGTTCCGGCCGCCCCCTTCTGCCCTAGCAACTAACTTACTCAATGTACCATTCTAAAGCAAACAGTCATTGCCTGATATGCTTGGAGAAAATGTTTACTCATGGCTCACCTCCTCACACAGGGTAGGCCACCATTAATGATATGTTAGTCTGGCATATTCTTTTTAAAGAACATGTCAGATTCGCAAATCCATTTCTAAATTAGTTTCTCAAATGGAAAAATCATACATGGAAAGCAGAGATGATTCCATCTTTTTTCTAAAGTGCTTACTTCATTTAACATGCAAATATAGTCTTCGCAGGGTTCAGAATATCAATATTGTTTTCACAATTAAGTGTACTATTATCTTAAATTTGAGAGAACCAATTTGCTCATTTCATTCCATAATGTATTTCAGTTTTACCAAGGCACACAAGAATTCAAATGAATCTGAAAAGTATATAGAGAAGAGTTCTACATCATCAACCCACAGCTAACAATTTCATAGCTTCATAAATATTTAAATCATTTTTCAGTAGGTCATTTCTGACAGCTGTGGGATTTCATAACTGGATCTCTGATATATTACTTAGGCAAGTGTCTTCTTAAAGGTTTTTTTAGGGAGGTGGGGGTGCAGGTCAATCAACTGTTAGAGCACTTTTACCCTATCATTTTGATACCAGAAAAATAATTCACTAATATTGACAAAAAGGAGGAAATTTCTTTGAGTCGTCTGTAACAAGATTCATTTTCTAAAATGTCACAACGCATGCTAGAAACATCAAGAAATATTTCAAGAGATCAGATTCTGGAATACTAGAGACTCTTTAAGGATCATCAGTGTTCAAAACTCTTGAATTCATTCATTCATTCAACAGGTATTTATTAAACGCCAACTTCCTGCCAAGCACTGCATTAAAAGCAGAGACACAATGGCAAGGCTAGGATTTAGAGGAACTCTCACAGCCATGCTGTAACTATCACATGTATGTTTTCTTGTTTCATTTACAGTTATTTCAAATGTATGCTTTAAAAGACTTTGTGGCATTGAATTTAAAAGGTATTTTTGTTACTATTTTTAAATCATATTTTATAAAAGAACTTGAGTAAATGAGGATAGCTAATGAAGAAATGAATGATAACATACTTTTCCCCCCATAACCCCAAAGGTTTTGACTATAAGACAAAAAATGTCCAATTTTCCAGGCATATCAGAGAGAGAGTTGGCAGTCTGAAGTATTTATAAGGTGTTAAAGCCAGAATCAATTGAACTGGTGAATTTGCTGCTGCTTCCTAACACATCCTAAATCAACACCTGTTTCATCTCTTGAGGAATGTGCAGGTTAACGTCTAACTTGTCTTCAACTTGTGAAGAAAGAGTTGCTATGACAACATGCAACTATCCTTACTGGGAATCAGGCTGAGGTCACCAGATATGTAGGTTCTTAATTAGCCCCCCTCAGCTTTTGGGATGAATTCCTACTGCCTCAGTGCTCATTCTCACTTAGATACCCTGCATGAATTGGTTGTCATTTTCAATTAGACATCAGCACATAACCAAACACCAATCATTTATTTAAAGATATATATCAAATACACAAATCTCTTATTTATGATTAAAAAGTCTTAGGTGTGGTAATAAAATCATCTTCATAAACCAATATATAAATCTCTTATAGCACTATGATGGACACAAATTCTAAAGTGTAATCTACAAATTAAACAAGTTTACAGGGACAAATAACTAGAAAAATAATTCCTAGAAATGAAGGCACACAGTTCAGGAGAGAGAAATATGATAATCGGGGATCCAAACTCATGCTAATACTAAAATCTTATATAACAGAAAGAGTACTCTGCTATACAACATTTATCCACAACATTATAGTATTAATGGCTACATTTTATTGCACTTAATATATTGTATTATTCTGGCACAAACAGAAAGTGCAATAAGGAAAAAAAAATATGTAGCATGATGCATGAGAAGGCACATTGTCCTTTTCAGAAGTCCATTATAAAGGCAGCTGGACAGATTCTGGCTGAACACAAGTGGGGTGCCAGCCCATCTCCTTCCATCCCCATCCCACCCTCCCATTCAAGCACTGGTTACAAAAGTGTCTGTGTGGCCATGAGTAGTGAGTCATGGATGTTCCATTTACAGATGGGGTGGGGTTGAGGGAAATCACTGTTACATGCCCAGTTAGCTGGAAAAGTCCATCCTGTTTTTCCTTTTTTTACATAATAATCATTTTTCATAAATCTGAGATAAAGAATGCTTGGTAAGTAGGAACTCACCAAATATTTCAGCACTCTTACATCCAAAGGAAAGACTTACTTTTACAGCCAAGTATATGATCTCATAGTCCAGGCCTAACAATTCACACTAAGCAAGGGGCTTGTACAATCAGTACAAAACATTTGTTCCTTTTCACCCACACCAAGAAAAACAGTGGCTGGAGAAATAAAGCACATTACCAGTTCCCAAATCAGATTCACACACCAGGAGTTCATGCTGGCAGCCAAAGTATTTCATGACGGCAAGGACAATCTTTTACAGCTTCCTTTTCCAAGGAAACACAACGGCAAAGTAGCTTCCTTAGGCTGACCTTACAGGCAAACCACGAGAAACACAACCTAAAGCAACAACAAAAACCAATGCTCTTTTTGGAGCTATATACTCCATGCATTAAAAGACCACATGCCTCCGTCCATCTCTTAGTACCACCTACTAAATCAAATAATAATGCATAATACAACAAATTCACATTTCAGGACTTAAAATTATAACTACATGTTTTAGCTTTTAAAACATCTAATCCAGGCCTCTTATCCACATTCCCTCAAAATCCAAAGGGCTGTGTCAGTCTTTTCTAAACATATTTCAAATAAAGCTTGAGCTGCATGCAGCTCCTAAACTGTACTCTGAGCCCCCAGGAAGACTACACTGGGCTCTGAAGCTCAGGTGAAGTAGCAACCCTGTCAAACTAGTAAACATTTTGCACATACATATCTCCTATCATTACTGACACTGCCAATTAACTTAGCCTCTGAGGTTTATAATGAGTTTAGGTTTTAAATACATTAAACTTCATAACAAACATATTACTTTTAATAATAGGAGCTAACAGTTATTTTGATGAAGAAGAGTCTATGAAATTTATTCAAATCAGATTTCTCCATAAACATTATCCTTACTCTATTCCCTCACAGTGTAGAATATGCTAAATGCTATTTAAGTTATTTTAAATAGTTAAATAATCTAATAGTTAAATAATCTAGAATATTTAGGTTTAAAATAATCCAAATCACAAAAGTAACACAAATTCATTAGAGCAAAATCCAAAAATACCAACAAGAATAAAACACAAAAAATTAAAATAAAATTTTCACCTACCTCTTGGCAACCACTGTTATAATATGTTGGTGTAGAGTGTTGCTGGCCTATTCTGCACATGCATAATCGCTCCTATTTTTAAATGTTTTTCACATAAATTTATAACTTGCTTTTACTTTTTAAAATTTATATAAATTTACGGGGTAAAAGTGTAATTTTGTTACATGCATAGATTGCACAGTGGTGAAGTCAGGCTATTAGAGTTGCTTTTACTTCTTCTATTGAGAACATTTTTCTTTTGTTTTGTGTGTCTGTGTATAAAATTATGATTTGGATGCTATAGAATGTCATCCATTGTGTGACTATATCATTTTGCTTAACCAATTTTCTTTTTTGGCTAAATGCAATTTTATTCTTAATAATAAAAACTTGCAAATAACTTTGAAAAAACAAACACACCATATTTCTAAGAATCTTTCTGACACCCCGTCACCTCTACCAAGTTTGAGTGAGTGTCCGCTGAACATCTTTAAGACCCCTCTGAAAACTTAAGGTCTCTGTTTCATGACTGACTACATCAAGGTTAAAAAACTAATACGCAAGTGAAAACAGTTCAATTCAGCACTGTCTCAACTCTCATCTACAGAAAGAAAACAGCCTCTGAAAAATGGTTCCATTTTCGTAAAGCCTCAACAGGAATAATACTGAACTCCATGACCTAAAAAAAGATGCTTGGTAATACTTAAAATCATTTTGTATTGCATGTTATTCTTTTCAAAAGATTTTCAAGCTCATTACCTCCTTACCACAACTTTGTTACACAGGTCTGATGCTGTCACTTTACAAATGACAAAGCTGAGGATCAGAGAAATGGAGTCTTGTTGGGGCTCCCATCAACATGGTACATGAGGCAGGGCTGAATCAATGGCTTCCTCAATCTGTGTTCCAAGTGCTCTTAATAGAACTCACTGAATTCAAAGGAAGGGTTCCCTTCTTCACCTCTGAAAAAATCACTAACCAGTGCATAGTATCTTTCAGGACAAGGAGATATGATGTAAGGAGTATGCCAATAGATCCAAGGCAGCAAGCAAGAAAAATCTACAGAAAGACTTTCTTTTAGAAAGTAGTCAAAAGAAATCAAAACTGCTATTTATATGTCATGTTTTATATTATTGGCATTAAAAATGTTGAGTGTACTAGAACAAAACTGTTTTTTTCCAAAATATTATCCACCCTACCTCAGAACAAATCTCATTAGAAATACTTGCATCTGGAGACTTATTAGTGGGAGGGGAGGAAGCACTTCTGTGTAATTTCCCTCCATGTGAGGGAAGAGTAAATCACAATCCTGCCCTTAGTCACTCCAAGCACAAGAACAGCAAGTAAGTTCTTAATTCTGTGCTTATATAAAAATCTACTCTTTATCAGTGTTTATCTGTTTGTTATAGTTTCCAATGTGTTGTCTGCTCTTTATTCATCTTAGTGTATAATCTGTTGTCCTTTAGATTGTAAACTCCAGTAGGTGAGACCGTGGGTGTCCTGCCTGGATTTATACAGGTAGAGCGCCAAGCCACAAGCACAGAGGCATCAGATGCTATGTGATAAGTGGATTAAATTATACTTATACTAACTCTATGACAGATTAAATTTGTTCTAACAAAACAGTGGGGATTAGCACTTACTAGGCCATTTGGCCTTAGGTATACTCTTCTCTGGCATTCACACAGCTAGCTAACAAGCAGCTGCAATGCCTTCACTTGTTCTTCATATCCCAGATAATATATATGCTTCCCTACTTCATTTAACTGCTCCAAAATAAAAGAACATCTGGTAGCCCAAGGTCTTTTCACCTCCCTGCTAAATACACATTTTAGGGGTTTGAAACTGCTCCATTAATTTACAAAAGACATGGAGAAAAAAACAACAACAACAAGAACAACCTTAAGATAATGCTTCAAACTTGAACCACACATGTAAGTCACTGGACATAGCGTGGCTTGAAAACATCCTGGCCTTAAATCCAAGGTAACCAAGAACATAATTCTATTTCTGACTTGAGTCACTGTACACATCATTTTTTTTTGTCCTAATTTATTTTTCTGGTACGAAGCATTATTCAAATGTAAATACCATAATCATATAGCATTCCTGACTACTTCTCCCAAACATGTAAGTTTGGTCAATCGTGATTCCTTTTGTTTTCCTAGCAACCTGTTTCCTCAAAGCTATGAAAAGGGCTTTCTGTCAAGATCCTAAAGGAAATACTCCAGAAGAAATCTTGACTATGATGATCCTGTTTTTAGATGAAATGCCAGGAAGCATGAAGTCCTGAAAATGACCTGTGAGATAAACTAGTTATATTGGACAACAGATTTCCTCTCTAATCAAGTGTGTAAAAACTGGAGGAATGAGAACAGTCATAAGCCCAGCGAAGGGACTAGGAAGTGCACAAGAGTAAAAAGACTAACAACAAGGGCAAAACAATTCTGAGAAGAGAAGTTTAAAATAACCAGTGAAAGTCCATCATGGAAAGAGAAGATATACAAACTCTAAAACAAACAAACAAAAAGTTGGATCTTAGATTCTCCCCCATATACACTACAAAACTGTCCCAAAAGTCTACCTGAATCCTCAGTGAATTTTCAATCTCCAGATAAACAAGTTACATCCTGTACTTAAATGCACTAAAGAATACAAATTCATGTTAGGAATACTTGATTTTTAATCTAAGGGTTTTACCTTCACTTCTAAAACTCTATTTAACTACAAGGTAGTTCCCAAGGGCACCTAATGCCCTGCAATAAGGCACCTTGTTCCCCTCGAAGTACATACCAACTCCTATTTGGCAAAATCTGGGTAAAATCAAACACAGGTTCACAATTTTTTAGGTAGAGAGAAAAATTTTCCTGGAAGCTTTTCCCAGACCAGCTACACAGCATCTTAGAGTTAAGCCAGGTGAAAAGAGCAAAAGGAAAGACTTGCTTGGGGTCTCCTTTGTCAGTCTGGTGAGCACAGGATGGTTTGTTCCCATCTTCCAGCATCCTTGCTCACATCTGCTACTTTACTTTCTTTTCCATGGTGACCTCTATCAGGGACACTATTGAAGGGGGCCCTCATCAAGTAGGATGTTCAACTGGGATCCCCAAATTCTCCAAAAACATCGATCTCAAATTCTTGTAGAAAATCCCAATGAGGTCAAAAAAAAAAAGACCGTACTTGGCACGATTTTCTGTTCTTCATTATACACAAATGAGAAGTCAGAACACTACTGAAAATGTTCCCATGAAGTGGGAATCAATTTCCCTAATATGGCCCAAAACCCTAAATATAGCCACAGTTTTTTTTGTTCAAATACACTCAGTTAAACTTGTGGATAGCGGAAATGGTGGTGGGCAATTAGGCAAGGAGCATAGAAAACAATGACAATGTAACCGCCACTGTCTCCTCCTGCATTCAAATGGCTTTAAATGCCCTTGGCAAGAGCTGCCAAAGTACAGACACCTGTAACATGCTCCTTCCGCTCCAGGCTTTGTACCCTTGATGGAGTCTGGGTTACAGGGAGGGAAGGGACGAAATTACACACCTTAGGTCCGAAGTAATTCTACCATTCTGAGAAGGTACATGGCATCACTAGTACTCAGCCTAACAAAAGGCATAGAATTCCCACTCAAATTATAAGGCTTGTTAGCCTAAAGAAAACATGAGAATTTAACTTGGGGAGTTTAAGGTCCTCACAATATGCCTTCCATGCGCGCGCGTGCACACACACACACACGTTTAATTTTCACATGACCACAGTGAGAGACTGTTTTAAATGACGGAATTCAAGAAAAGCAAAATCTAGAACATAAAACTTAATCCAGAATTTATTTCAAAGTTTCACTTGAAACTTTTAAAGGTTTATTATACTGGGTCTAGATCTGTTTAATAGTGAACTGTTTTTGCAAGACATTTTGGCCAAAAAGCACCTAGCATAGTGTCAGAATTGGGAATTGGTGCTCAATTTTAAAATGTGTTGAAAAATTGTTAAATAAAGATAAATAAACTTCTCAACATACTTGTGCTCAAAGGCAATATAGGACATTTTAAGGCTTCTTTTAAAAGTTAGCCCTTGAAATCAGAATAGCATAAGGATTTTAAAGACTGGAATCTGTGGTCAAACTGCTTGGGTCAAAACACAGGCTCTACCACTGACAGCTGGGTTTTGGGCAAGCCGCCTAAGTTATCTGTGACTTTAAGTTTCCTCACCTGTAAAATGGGAACTATAATAGCACCTACCTCACCGCATTGTCAGAAAAGTAAACGACAGAAATCAACATAAAGCATTTTAGGTAGTAAGCTCTCCATAAATGCTATCAATATTCAAAGGTATGTGTTCGAGAGATCAAATCTATTAAATATACATATCAGCTTTGATCAATTGAAATCTCGGAAATTTCATAATTGCATCTTACTCCTCCTTTCCACACATCATGCGGCATCAACCTTCCAAATGATGTGGAAATTACATACTTTCATTCATCCGTTTGAGAGCTTGTCATATATGGCAAGAAAGAAGAAAGATGCCTTTTTCGTGACTGTTGCTCCTTCAGAACTTCAAAACACTGTCACGTACACAATAGGTTGGAGCTGCCCTCAAAATGACAGCTCACAGCTTTGCTGGGCCCGCAGAGGCGCCCAGGCGGCTCTGCCCGGAAGGGGTTCACCCCAATAACCGGAGAATCTCCGGTCGCCACAGCCAAGCACAGCGCACGCCCGGGAACCCCAAGGAACACAAGAGAACTCTGAAATGGGGAAGGACCCTGAGTTGTGGAGAAAGAGCGGGAGGAAGGGTCACGGAGGGTCCGGAGCCACACTCGGATCAGGCGCGTCCACGCTGACAAGCCCGGGACCAGGTGCCGGCGATGGGCAGCGCCGTCCTGGACGGCCCCTTCCCTTTCCCCTACCCGTCCCCTCCCCAGCGAGCACCGAAGCCAACTCGGGTCCCGCGCCACAGTCGCCCCCCGGCGCCCCCTCACCTAAAGGCGGGTCCTTCTTTAGGAGCCCTGCCCTGGGCAGACGCCGCCGCGGAGCTGCCGCTGCTGCCCCTTTTGTTGAAGAGCTTCTGGAGCAGGGTCGGGGCCATGATGCCGCCGCCGCAGCTCCGGCCGTGGCGCTCGGGGGGCCGGCGGCTCAGCGCGCAGCCGGGGGCGGCGGCCGCGGTGGCGGGGCCATCGCGGCGGCGCGGCCGCCCAGCCTTGCGGGAGCGCGGGGCCGCTGCGACTGAGTAACTCTGCTCGGCGCCGGAGCCGCCGGCTGCCGGTCATATGACTGAGCCGGCCCGCCACCGCCTCGCGCGCTGACAGTTATCTCCTGCGGGAGGAGCCCGCAGCCCCACGGCGGCGGCGGCGGCGCGGGAGGAGCGCGGCGGCCCCGGCGGCGGCCATTGGCCCGGCGGCCGCCCGCCCCGGGCTCACGTAACCCCGGCGGGAGGCGGGAGGTGGGAGGTGCGGCCAGGAGCGGGCGGGCGGCCCAGTACTCCGGGCACGCGGGGGACGCGGACGGGGGCAGGCGCGGCACTTAAAGGGGCCCGGGAGGCGAGGGCGGCCGCCGGGGCGCAGCTCCGCGAGTGGCGTGGGGTTCCCACGGAGCCTGGGTTCTTTCGCACAGCGAGCATGCAGCTAGGCCGATCTTTGTTCTTTAGAGACAAAGCCCCTGAACTTGGGTCCTCGCTTTGTTCAGGTACAAGAGCCCGTTCACAGAAGGCGTATGCTAGGGGAGAAGGCTTGGTACGTGCGGTGGCCGCTTCGGTGGGCTGTGATTTGAATCACATAGCACCCAAGGTTTTGTCAGGTTTCCTCCATGTCCAAATTCGATTCCTCCAGGCTTTCACAAAATGTAAACTGTTTATCCAAATCATTTGTTCTGTTTGGCGTCTTGGGCCACCATACCATGGTTATATAAGAAGTTGCATTTGAAATATTAAGCCCCCCCTTTAAAACACACACACACACACACACACACACACACACACACACACAGAACTCACTACATAGATTTAGAAACTTAAGATATTTTATAACAAGGGATTGTTTTTCCTAATACATATTTAACAGTCAATCAAGGTATATCAGCAGCAGATATTTGGTTTGAGGAAGGGAGGAGTTCATGTGTTTGAGTCCACTTTCCTGCCCTGTCCCACCCCAGTCCCCTTTGGAATTTAATCCTTGGTGGTGCAGGGCTCTAAACAGCCAGTGTAGGACACGTTACCAGACTCAAAGCAACTTCTTAATCTATGTTTTAGAGCGTTGGGCTTCACGAATTTTTCCCATGATGGGAAATAGAGATAAAGTTAGTAAGACCCCAACCATGCCTCTTCTAGCTTCTCCATGAGTAGAGAACAGTGACTCACCTGGGCTCTCTTACACTTGTTGAGAGGAGGACTCTTGGAGACTCAAAAAGGAAAATATATTTCCAAAAACATAAGTAATCAAAAGAACCTATTCTGGGCCTATTTTACTTTGCATTTTCTTTTTTTAATTGTGTTAGTTTCTGGACTTGGTTGGGAACTAGCTGTGAATAATGTGCTGAAATTTCACAAAGGTAAGAGAAAGGTGGTAGAAATGGAAACTTAGTCATTTGTTTCCTTCAGACTTTTACTGTTAAAATGGTGGATTGTTTATCCTGATGAGCAATCATCCTTTTGCACAATTGAGTGTACACAGAACCCTAATTTGCAACTTTGCTATTTCTGTTTGCTGAAGGCCTTTACCTCATAGGGCTGCCAGTGTTGGTCAGGATGCTATATAGAAGGTATTGGCTTTATACGTTGTGACTTTCAGATACAGTCCCAGGTCATACTGTGGCCAGCAACTCACCACCTTTCTTTACTCCATCCTTGGTCAGAAAATGTCCTTTATTCTCCAGACTAAAATCTGCATGTTCCTCATGAGCCTAGCAGCTTTTGTAACTGCATATAGAAGAGGAATTTGACATATTGTGCCTCATTCCTCACTTCCTAGGACTCTTTCAGTTCCAACCCAGTCCAAATAGACAAGATCATCCAAAAGAGGCAATTAAAAAATCATAACCTGCTCTAGCCATCATCTTCAATTTTGGTTTTGACTAGGCAACTATAAAGGAAGAGTGTGTATTTTAAACTATTAAAGCCAGGGCTTCAGTTAAAGGAGACAAAAGGAACCAAAATGCTTCCCTTCTCCCCTCTTTCTCCCTTTGCTTCCTCTCAGCATCACATTCTTCCTCATCCTGGTCTGGCCACACCTCCTCCTTTGGATTTTTAAAGTATACAAAAATCCTAGCCAAAAAAGTTCTGGGAGACAGCTCTAGCCAGCTCTCCCAGTCTTCTTGTTTTTTATTTTTATTTTATTTTATTGGCTATTCAAGGCCGCTACAAAAACCCAATCTTTTGCCCATCATCCATTGGTCATTGCCTGGTCCCTGAGGCTTGTCATAATCTCAGTCTCCAACACTGGTCACGTGGCCCATCGCCCAGTTCCATACATCTCCTTTATTCACCTCTTCCCACTCACCCTATCTTGGAAAATATACCAGCTGGCTGTTCTTGTACGCAGCTGTCAAGAGGAGCAGGGAATAAGACAATATCCTGAATGCTTGGAGATGACAGAACAACACTAAAATGGGAAAGGGGAAGTTGTAAAGGGCTGACTTACTTAGTCCGGTCCATTCTGAGTCCTGGTGACAGTTCTCAATTAGTGGATATTATATAAGTTGTTTTAGTTCTGCTTCTGCAATTAGACTGGCATTGATACTGTTTGTAGCCTATGTAATACCTGTTACCCTTATTCCTAACAGGAGGCAAGAGAGAAAGGAGCTGGAGGAAAAGGAGTAATTCTGGAAGAAGTTTCCTCACTTTTAATAGAAAGAGAGAGAGAGAGAGATAGGTGGGTTTTTTTCTTCCTTTGGATGTTATATGTCTAGGTCTAATGCCATCTTGCTACAAGCCTAAAGATGAAACCAGGACTGGAGATGGCAAAGAGACATAGAAGCGAGCTGGGTCCTTGATGGCATTATTGAGCCACAATCCCTCTGCCCTAACCTGACACTCTCCATTAGGTGAGATAATATTTCTATTTTCTTATAGACCAGTCTATAAGAGGCTGAGGCAGGTTCGTGTTTTCTGTCCTCTTTATTGCTTGTTATGTGAGACAAATAATGCCAATCTGTTTATCTCTCAATATGCCAGAGAAAATACTTGTCACCAATGGTCCTGTTCTGTTTTTTCATACTGTTAAGTCATTTTGCAAATCATTTACAGAGCTAAGAATAAAGGAATAGTGAAAAATAATTCTTTAAAAAATTTTTAATTTCAGTACAGCAAACCCGTTTTTTATTCTATATTTTCCTGCATTTGAAGGATTATTTACCCTAAATGGACAGTGTTCTTTGAACGTAACTGACTACTTATCAATTAGCATATATGAACCAGGAACACAATCATCTTATAAATATTGATTCCAGGCTTCAAATACATTTTTTTTTTTTTGAGACAGAGTCTCACTCTGTCACCCAGGCTGGAGTACAGTGGCGCAGTCTTGCCTCACTGTAACCTCCGCCTCCTGGGTGCAAGCAATTCTCATGCCTAACCATCCAGAGTAGCTGGGACTACAGGTACCCACCACCACGCCCGGCTAATTTTTTGTATTTTTAGTAGAGACAGAGTTTCACCATGTTGGCCAGGCTGGTCTTGAACTCCTGACCTCAAGTGATCTACCTGCCTCAGCTTCCCAAAGTGCTGAGATTACAGGTGTGAGCCACCACACCCAGCCTCAAATACATCTCTAATGATTCTATCTTATCATTACCTTTGTGCTGCTTGCACTTGAATAAACAAAAAGCAGTGCTTTTGAAAACTTTGATGGCTCATCATTTTGTTGAAGAGACAGTAGTTATTTTCTTTGTTTCTTAGTTGCAAAATATTTTCATTTTTAGATTTATAAACACCAAGTAGAATTAGCAATCCAATGAATTTTTTCATCTCTTCCTTATAGATCTCCTTCCCTTCACCTTTGTATATATACATCTGCCTTTATCATTTGTTATCTTATAAACTATGTGAAGTATATTGGATGCACAACACCATGAAAGATGACAATATATCACACTTTTTTAGGATGGCTCAGGTTCTTGTTGCAAAGTATTGAATAAGGAAGTAATTCCTATTAAATGTCAAACTGGATGAGAATACCCTATTTCCTTTTTATCCTTAGGTATATGTTGTTGAATTGTCAGTTCTTGAGTTTGAGAAAATGTATCTAGGATATCATTATCTAAAGACTCATAATCTGAGATTTCACTTACATGTTTCAGGCCAGCCACGATGGCTCACACCGATAAATCCCAGCACTTTGGGAGGCCTAGGTGAGAGGATTGCTTGAGCCCAGGAGTTTAAGACCAGTCTGGGCAACAGCGTGAGACCCTCTCTCCACAAAAAGTAAAAAAAAAAAATAGCTGGGCATGGTGGTATATACCCGTAGTCCTACCTACTTAAGAGGCTGAGGCAGGAGAATCACTTGAGCCCAGGAGTTCGAGGAAGCAGTGAGCTATGATCACACCACTGTACTCCAGTCTGGGCAACAGAGCAAGATCCTGTCTCTAAAATAAAATTAAATAAATAAAATTTCACCATCATCTTTAAAGTATAGAGTCCTCTGTCTTTTTGCATTAGACATCTGCTTTTTCTAATTATTAGAAATATTTTTATCAATTTTCTTCTCTTTGCCGTTATGGGAAAAAATGAAAAATTCTGAATATTTATCAACGAAAGCTTTAAAAAAAACAACAAATACTATAAAAATAATATCTCCAGATTTTTTTTCTACCCTCTTAAAAGATGATACAGTGTTTTGGGCATTACAGTAAGATAAAGGAAGAATCATCTAATAGTGATGATTTATTTCACTTTTGTCCCCAGTGTTTCTGTTATAGCACCCACCTTAACTATTTTTGTCTTGTCTTGTACAGTTGGGAATTGCTGAAAAATGTTGAAATAATCCCTAGGATAGTGATATAGCAAAATTTCTGGAGCTAGAGGAAATCAGAATCACCAAGATCCTGTTAAGTTATGAAAGCGTCCAGTGGACCCTATGTGGGACTTGCAAGATAGAGTTTTATTATATTTTTTAAAGGGAAATTTACATTTTTGGAAAAAGTTAGAGTCTAAGAAAGAATAAAAATAATGAAATAACCATCCTTATAAGCAGTTAGAACCAGCCAGGCACAGTGGTTCACACCTGTAATCCCAGCACTCTGGGAGGCAAAGGTGGGAGGATTCCTTGAGCCCAGGAGTTAAAGACCAGCCTGGGCAGCATAGTGAGACTGTGTCTCTACAGAAAGTTAAAAAGAAATTAGGCGTGGTGGCATGCGCCTTTAGTCCCAGCTACTAGGGAAGCTAAAGTGGGAGAATCACCTGAGCCTGGGAAGTTGAGGCTTCAGTGAGCCTTGATCGTGCCACTGCACTCCAGTCTGGGTCACAGAGTGAGACCGTGTTTAAAAACAAACAACAGCAACAACAACAAATAAAAAGCAGAAGCTCTCAGGGAAGAAAACCTCAAAATCTAACATTGAATCTAATGAATCCTATAAATTGATTCTTCTGGTATTTGCAGAGCTCCATCCACCTGACAATCTTACGGTGGCAATCAGTGACCTCCATGGTGCTGAAATCAAGCGACATTTTTCTCTTCTCTGCAATCAATTCAACTGACCATTTCTCCTTTTGGAAACTTTCATCTTTCAGTATTGCAGACCTCTTCTAGTTTTAACTAAACTTGTTGGCTACTCAGTCTCCACTAGTGGGTCTTCCTTTCCCATCCTTTATTTATTTAGAGACAGGATATCACTTTGTTGCCCAGGCTGGAGTGCAGTGGCACAAACACAGCTCACTGCAGCCTTGACCTACTAAGTTCAAGCATTCCTCCTGCCTCAGCCTCCTGAGTAGCTGGGACCACTGGCACTCACCACACCCAGCTAATTTTTTAATGTTTTTTTTTAGAGATGATATCTCACTATTAGCCCAGGCTGGTCTAGAACTGCTAGGCTCAAGCAATCCTCTTGCCTCGGCCTCCCAAAGTGCTGGGATATTGCAGGCATGAGCCACTGTACCCAGCCTCTCTTATCCTTTAAAGTATGAAATTCCTCGGGCTTCTCTTGTCTCACTTCTATTCTTCTCATTTGTATTCTTAAGCTCCCTAGATAAACTCATCCATCCCTGTGACTTTAAATGCCGTCTATCTGTCGATGACACCTAATTTTTACCTTTGGTCCTGACCTCTCTTCAGAATTTTACAACCAGCTACCTATTTAATATCTCCACTGGGATATCTTAAAAGCATCACACACTGAACTCTTTATCTTTGCTTGTTCCAAATCCTGCTTCCTTTGCCATCTTCCCTATCCCAGTAAATGGCACCTTCCTTCTACACATTTGTTTAAACTGAAACTTAGGAAGCATCCTTAATCCTTCTATTTATCTCATCATCCAAAATATTTCTCATCCATTTATTTCTCTATTCATTGCCATCACCCTAGTCCAAGCCCCGTTTATCTCTTGGACTTTGGCAGTAGTAATTGGTTACTTTCTTGCCCAACTCCTATCTACTCTAGTGCAGCTGCTGTAGGGATCACTTATAAATGTAACTTTTTTTCATGTCCCTTCTTCGATTAAAAGTTTTTAGTGGTTTCTCATCACGCTTAGTAAAATCCAAAATTCTTAGCATTGCCAAGAGAGGTTTGGGTCCCTGCCTTCCTCTCTAAATTCATCTCACATCATCCACCCCCGACCTCACCCTTGGTGTCTTCTAGCCACATTGGTGTGCTTTCATTTCTTCAACCAAGCCTCCTCTGTCAGGAGTGCTCCCACCCCCATCCCACAGTTCTGCCTGGTTAACTCCTATGTGTTTGTTGTTGTTGTTGTTGTTGTTGTTGTTGTTGTTGAGACAGGGTCTCACTCTGTCACCCAGGCTGGAGGGCAGTAGCGTGATCTTGGCCTACTGCAACCTCTGCTTCCTGGCGATCCTCCCACCTCATCCTCCTGAGTAGCTGGGACTACAGGCACACACTATTGCGCCTGGCTAATTTTTTTTGTATTTGTAGTGACGGGGTTTTGCCTTGTTGCCCAGGCTGGTCTCAAACTCCTGAGCTCAAGCAATCCACTGGCCTCAGACTCCCAAAGTGCTGGGATTACTGGTGTGTGCCACTGCACCCAGCACTCCCATTTATCTTTCAGGTCTCAACTTAATGTCACTTATTCACATGTTGACTGGCTGATTCCCTCAATCTGTGTTCTTAATTAAAAGCTCCCACCTTGCCCCCAGTGTTTCTGTTATACCACCCTTTTCTATTTCTTTAAAGCATTTATGATAATTTGTAATTAACCAATAAATAAATTTGTAACACCTTTGTCCCACACTAAATTTATAACACCTTTGTCCCACACTAAACATATATACTCCTTTAGGTCAGAGACTATGTCTGACTTGTTGACTAATATGCCTGGCACATGGTATCTCCTCAGATATGTATTTGTTGGCTGAATGAATGAATGAGTCAATAAATGAATGGAGTTTGCCATCCCTACACCATGGTAAGCTCTAGACCCTCACAAAAGAATTTGCCATGGAAATTGCTAGATGAGGAAGACTTTCTTAGCTTTTTCCATTTATTTATTTTGGGAGGAAGAAGAGATCATTGCTGTTCAGTTGTAAGTCCCCATTAGGAAACTGATCGTATAGGGGACTTAGACTTTTGTTTTTGATTACTTGGCTTAACCCCAAAGCCCTTTTGCTTCAGCATCACCAATATTGGGTCTCCTACTGTGAATGTGAATTTTGCCTTTCTGAATCACCTAACATGTAATACTATCTGCCTTCTCTCTTCTCCCTCTTATACCAAATCCTCTTCCTGAGACAAAGCAGACTGTATCAGTTATTGCCGTTTACTTCAAGTAATAGAAGCTCCAGCCCAAATTGGCTTAAACAATAAGAGGACATTTTACCTCATAAAATGTTAGGTCTAGAGGTAGGACAGGGGCCAGTCATGGCATACTAGAGCCACCCCTGCTTCTCTGGGATTCCCTTGGCTCTGCTCTCCTCTATGTGTTAAATTCTTCTTCGGGCTGGCACCAAGATGGCCCCACACTTCTGGGGACTATGTGCAGGTGCAACTATATTCAGCAGGAGATGGGGCTGGTCTCTCCCTGTGTGTTTCATTTTCTCAGAAGCTCTGCAGCATCTAATCACTGGCAAGGGGGATGTGGTGTTATTATGATTGTCTTTGACTAACGAGACTATTCCCTGAGTCACCCGGTGGAGTGATACTCACCAGAACAAAACCAAGTCTCTCAAAAAGAGAAGGGGGAGTGGGGAAAATGACTGGTGGCCAAACAACCACGAGAATTGGCTGCATATAAATTAATTTATAAATTACAAAATGCAGACAGCTGTATTTTTCCTGAGTATTTTTCAGGAACCTACTACATCATGACCATGGATCTTTCTTAAGGGATGAGACGGGGGATTTTTGGATTTTTGCATCTCTAACTCCATGCATAGAATCTGTGAGATATTAGTCACTGAATACATTTTTTTTTTTTTAGATGGAGTCTCGCTCTGTCACCCAGGCTAGAGTGCAGTGGTGTGATCTTGGCTCACTGCGACCTCTGCCTCCTGGGTTCAAGCAATTTTCCTGCCTCAGCCTCTCAAGTAGCTGGGATTACAGGCGTGTGCTACCATGCCTGGCTGATTTTTGTATTTTTAGTAGAGATGGGGTTTCTCCATGATCAGCCTGGTCTGGAACTCCTGACCTCAGGTGATCCGCCCACCCGGACCTCCCAAAGTGCTGAGATTACAGGCATGAACCACCACACCCGGCCCTGAATACATTTTGTAAAACAAATGTAAAAATGCTCATATGATTCCATGCCTTCTCAGTTTTAAAAAATTCCTCCCAAGACACTTTCTTCTCTCAACCCAAACTTTTTTTTTTTTTTTTTTTTTTTTTTTTTTTTAGTATTTATTGATCATTCCTGGGTGTTTCTCGGAGAGGGGGATGTGGCAGGGTCATAGGATAATAGTGGAGAGAAGGACAGCAGATAAACACGTGAACAAAGTTCTCTGGTTTTCCTAGGCAGAGGTCCCTGCGGCCTTCCGCAGTGTTTGTGTCCCTGGGTACTTGAGATTAGGGAGTGGTGATGACTCTTAAGGAGCATGCTGCCTTCAAGCATCTGTTTAACAAAGCACATCTTGCACTGCCCTTAATCCATTTAACCCTGAGTTGACACAGCACATGTTTCAGAGAGCACGGGGTTGGGGGTAAGGTTATAGATTAACAGCATCCCAAGGCAGAAGAATTTTTCTTAGTACAGAACAAAATGGAGTCTCGTACGTCTACTTCATTCTACACAGACACAGTAACAATCTGATCTTTCTTTTCCCCACATTTCCCCCTTTTCTTTTCGACAAAACCGCCATCATCATCATTGCCCGTTCTCGATGGTCGCTGTCTCTTCGGAGCTGTTGGGTACACCTGCAGAAAGGCTGTCACTTCACACTTGGAAGATTGCACAGCGGCCATGCAGAGGCGTTCCTCACCTCCCAGAAGGGGCGGCCGGGCAGAGGCGCTCCTCACTTCCCAGACGGGGCGGCCGGGCAGAGGGGCTCCTCACATCCCAGATGATAGGCGGCCAGGCAGAGACGCTCCTCACTTCCTAGACGGGGTGGCGGCCAGGCAGAGGCTGTAATCTTAGCACTTTGGGAGGCCAAGGCAGGCGGCTGGGAGGTGGAGGTTGTAGTGAGCCGAGATCACGCTACTGCACTCCAGCCTGGGCAACATTGAGCATTGAGTGAGCGAGACTCCATCTGCAATCCCAGCACCTCGGGAGGCCGAGGAGGGCAGATCAGGAGCTGGAGGTCAGGAGCTGGAGACCAGCCCGGCCAACACGGCGAAACCCCGTCTCCACCAAAAATACAAAAACCGGTCAGGCGTGGCAGCGCATGCCTGCAATCCCAGGCACTCGGCAGGCCGAGGCAGGAGAATCACGGGAGCCCGAGGCAGGGAGGTTGCAGCGAGCCGAGATCACGGCAGTACAGTCCAGCCTCGGCAACAGAGGGAGACCGTGGAAAGAGAGAGAGGAGAGAGGGAGAGGCAAACTGTTTTTTTAAGTAGCTTTTCAGGTTATGATTCAGAAAATAGTTAGCTACCAGGTGCAGTGCCTCACGCCTGTAATCCCATAATCCCAGCACTTTGGGAGGCCAAGGCAGGTGGATCACTTGAGACCAGGAGTTCGAGACCAGCCTGGGCAACATGGCAAAACTCCGTCTCTACGAAAAAAATACAAAAAGTAGCCAGACATAGTGGTGTGGATCAATTGAGCCCAGGAGGTTGAGGTTGCAATTAGCTGAGATTGCGCCAATGCACTCCAGCCTGAGTAACAGAGTGACAACCTGTCTCAAAAAAAAAAAAAAAAAAAAGCGAGAAAATATTTACCTATTTCTTAATGCTTCTGTGGTATTTAACTTTGGCTTAGGCACTCAATAAAAACTTGTTCAATTAATGTATATGTTTCAGACTCTGTGGACTTTATTTTACTTCCAGAGGTGAGGTGCTGAGAGGTACAGAAACTCTCTCATACACGCGGTCATGCACACTGCATAAAATTTAGAAAATGCAGAAAAGTACAAAGAAGAATATAATAAGGTATCTATTCCACAACCTGGATAGATAGAAATAGGTACAGTTAACATACTTAGGACCTTTCTTTCTTCCTTCTTTTTCTTTCTTGTTATTTATTTGGCAGGGATTTTCATTTTGGGATCTGATGAGACTCCTTAGGTCAGTAGTTTAACAAATACCATTTTTGCTGCTTTTAAATATTTAATTCTTTCTAAATTCATCTAGTTCACGACATAATTAGTCAATAGCCAGTATTCCAGCACCCACTGTATTCTAGCCAGTGACCCTCAAGCGTGTGTTGCACAAGAATTACTTAGGAATTCCATTTACAGATTGTAATTTCACCACAAGCATTCCCTTCCCCACCTCTCACTTCTTCAAAGCCCACTAAAATGACAGTAGAGGAATAAAAACACATTAATCTACAATAATAAAGACAAAGAGAAGGGAGACACAATTAGAATTAGAGATTTCGACAAGTATTTGGACAAAGACACATGTTTGGAAGACGGAAAGTGGGTGAAGAAGTAGTAATTAACTTAGCAGAGAGGAACAGGTCAAAACCTAAGTGTAAAGATAGGGGCCAGTTGCCCTCAGAGATCCTTAAAGTGTCAACATTTGGGATACAGGAGGTGTCGCTAAAGGATAGGTCAGGTGTGTAGGCTCAAAACATGGGAGATGTTTGAAAGTCTACACGTAAATAGACCCCAGGTTTTGTGGGTTTTGTTTTTTGTTTTGTTTTGTTTTTTAGAACGGAGTTTTGCTCTGTTGCCCAGGCTGGAATATGTTGGTGCCATCTCGGTTCACCACAACCTCTGCCTCCTGGGTTCAAGTGATTCTCCTGCCTCAGCCTCCCAGTTAACTGGGACTACAGGTGTACACCACCACACCCAGCTAATTTCTGTATTTTTAGTAGAGGTGGGGTTTCACCATGTTGGCGAGGCTGGTCTTGAACTCCTGACCTCAGGTAATCCACCTGCCTTGGCCTCCCAAAGTGCTGGTATTACAGGCATGAGCCACCACGCCTGGCTGACCCCAGGTTCCTTTCTGCACCTACCCTGCACGGCTGGACAACTGTCCCTCAGTGGACCAAAAGAGGAGAATCAAGTGAATGCTCAGCTCCTAGAGAAGTGGAATGGCAGCAGAGAAAAGCTCTCCAGACATTTACAGTTGGGAAAGTCCAGTGAAGAGATGGTTCACTGCTGGAGCATCTATTCATGAACTTCATAAATCAGTACTCCATACAGAGAACTTCAAATCAAGTGTTTGGGGTGTCATTCTTAAATATGAAGGGTAATTCAAGAATCACTAAACATTTGATGAATGCCTCCAAAATGGTAAGGAAAACACATACTTAGAACTAAGAGGGACCTGGAGAAGTGGAGACCATGCAAGGAGAAGGCAACTTCAAAAAAAACTATAATAGGCCAGGCATGGTGGCTAACACCTGTAATCTCAGCACTTTGGGAAGCTGAGGTGGGGGGATCACTCGAGGCCAGGAGTTCGAGACCAGCCTGGCCAACATGGTGAAGCCCCATCTCTATGAAAAATAACAAAAATTAGCCAGGAGTGGTGGCACATGCCTGTAATCCCAGCTACTCAGGAGGCTGAGGCACAAGTATTGCTTGAAGCTTGCAGTAAGCTGAGATCATACCACTGCACTGCAGCCTGGGCAACAAAGCAAAACTCCATCTCAAAAAAAAAAAAACAAAAAAACAAACAAAAAAACCCTATAATTGATTAATGTCAAAGAGACAAAAAGATATGTCTACAAAACAAATTGGAAGCCATGAAAAAGGAAAGCAAGACAGAGCTCTGAAAATTAAATATACAGTGATGTGAATAAAATAGAAGTTTCAGAAAGATTGGAGAAAACAGAGAGGGAACAAATCATCAAAGAAATGATAGAAGAAAATTTCCCAGAACTGAAGGATAGAGGTCCTCATATTGATAGGGCCCACCCAGAACAATTTAAAAACAAAACAATTTCAGGGCACATCATCATCAAATTTCAGAACATCTTGGATAAGGAAAATAATTCTGGAATCTTCCAGAGAGAAAAAGCTGATCACAAAAAAAAAATGGAATAGGACTCAGAAAAGCATTAGAGTTATCACCAGCCACCCTTGATGATTGAAGATAATGGACTACAACCTAAAAAATTCAGAGGGAAAACTTTTTATCCTAGAATCCTTTATCAAAGTAAACCATAAATCAAGTCATAGAGAATACCCACATTTTCAGATGTACGAGGTCTTAAACATTACATCATCTGTGCATCCTTTCTTACGAAGCTGTTTAGCAAAATAGGGAAGTAAAACAAGAAAATAGAAGATATGGGAGAGAAGATGCAATGAAGAAAAGCAACAAGAAAATTCCTAAGGTTGTAGGAAGGGATGTCCCAGGATCTCTAAAACACAGTCAGGCCAGGGCTGGGTGTGGTGGCTCACGCCTATAATCCCTGCACTTTGGGAGCCTGGGGCAGGTGGATTACTTGAGGTCAGGAATTTGAGACCAGCCTGGCCAACATGGTGAAATGCCATCTCTACTAAAAATACAAAAATTAGCCAGAGAATCGCTTGAACTGGGAGGCAGAGGTTACAATGAGTTGAGATTGCACCACTGCACTCCAGCCTGGGTGACCGAGCGAGACTCCATCTCAAAGAAAAACAAAACAAAACAATCAGGCCAGAGAGGAGGGGGAGGGAAGAGGGCACCAGGAGTAGCTCAGAAAAATGGAACTTAAATGTTTGGGCATAAAAAACATCATTGTTGGCTGGGCGTGATGGCTCAAGCCTGTCATCCCAGCACTTTGGGAGGCTGAGGCAGGCAGATCACTTGAGGTCAGGAGTTCAAGACCAGCCTGGCCAACATGGTGAAACCCTATCTCTACCAAAACGAAAAATATTAGCTGGGTGCTCTCGCACATGCCTGTAGTCCCAGCTACTCTGGAGGCTGAGACAGGAGAATTGCTTGAACTTGGGAGGCGAGGTTGCAGTCAGCCAAGATAGTGCTACTGCACTCCAGGCTGGGCAACAGAGTGTGACTCTGTCTCAAAAAAAAAAAAAAAAAAAGAAGTCAATGATAAGTATATGCAAAGACACTGGAACACTGGGAAAAAATTAACAATAGGTAAATGGAAAACCAAACGATGCAATGCGGCAGTTACTAACTTCAGAAAAAAATGAAAGCTATGTAGGAAAAGAGGTTGTAATGCATTATCTGGCTCTGTGCAATACGTTGCCTTAATAATTAATGTTGACTTGATTTAACAAAAAGTTATTATACAACTATACTGGGACATGGGGGAAGGAACGTAAAGTTAGCATAGGGTAGTAAGATCCTAGTGTTTATTCACCATGGCAGGCAGTCAATGGACAAGGACTAAAATTGGCTAGTCAAGACATAGTGACACGAGCATATAATTTTTTAAAGATATAGAGTAAAATATCAGTGAAATTAGCTAGAAAAGTTGAGGGTGGTAACCTGTAGGGCTGAGACTGGGTGTGGGAAAGATTGCAATAGGAGACTGTTGTTTTTTTGCTTGGTTTTTGAGACAGGGTCTTGCTCTATCTCTTAGAATGGAGTGAAATGGTGCAATCATACCTCACTGCAGCCTCGAGCTCCTGCGCTCAAGCGATCCTCCCACCTCAGCCATCCAAGTAGCTGGAACCACAGGCATGTACCACCACACCCTGCTAATTTTTAAAATTTTTTGGTAAAAATAGGGTCTCACTATACTGCTCTAGCTGTTCTCAAACTCCTGGTTCAAGCGATCCTCCCGCCTTGGGATTACAGGCATGAGCCACTGCACCCAGCCTGACTGTTGTTTTTTTTTTTAATTACAATCTTTTTAGTACTATTTGACTTTTAAAATGTTACACATGAATATGCTATTTGTGCATTCTTCTTTGATAAAAAATACAGTCTATCTTAAAATAATCTCATCTGTGGACACTGTTAAAAATCCTATTTCTGGGCCAATCTGGTAAATCTGCAGTGGTGCTCAGGAATCTGAACTTTTAACTAGAACTTCAAGAAATTTGGAAGCAGATGGTCTATGGATGATACTTTGAGAAACAGCACTTAGATCCCTCAAATTGTGTACAAAGTATTGTAGGAATGTGCAGCTTTTTGAAGAGAGTTCACAATTTTTCAGATTCTCTTGTGATGCCTCAAACCTAAGCAAGTTTAAAAATTACTGTTCTCTGCCTCCTGCTTGCCTGCCTTTATCCAAGAATAATTGAGATTCCATTACTTATTTAAGATCAAAAGCAGAGCTAATTATTGTTAAGTGAGTTAAACACTTTATAAAATTCATTAAATGATACAGATTGGAAAGCATTGGCTAAATTTTTAGTCCATTGCTTAGTATATTGCTATGGTGAAAACCAGTGCATTACTACTTGCAATGTGTTGACTAGAAATCTAGGGGCTTGAAAAAGTTAGTATGAATCCATTGTTACCTACCATGATGTTGACCAACCCTGTAGCTAAATTATATTCAGTTGAAAAAAAAGTTCGTATGTGGTTATTCAATAATTTTTAAATGGTTATAACTGCCACTTACAAGTACTATAGTCCAACTGGAAAAGTTTAATGCAGGTATTTTGCCAATTGCATACATTTAGACAACACTTTAGTAATTTTATTGTGCAAGCCAGTCTCTACCAAACTTTTTCAACACTTAAAAAAGAAAATTTAGCTAGGTGCGGTGGCTCATGCCTGTAATCCCAGCACTTTGGGAGGCTGAGGCGGGCGGATTACCTGAGGTCAGGAGTTTGAGAACAACCAACATCAAGAAACCCCGTTTCTACAAAAAATACAAATTAGCCAGGCGTGATGGTGCATGCCTGTAATCCCAGCTACTCAGGAGGCTGAGGCAGGAGAATTGTTGAACCCAGGAAGCGGAGGTTGCGGTGAGCTGAGATCACGCCATTCCACTCCAGCCTGGGCAACAAGAGTGTAACTCTGTCTCAAAAAAAAAAAAGAAAAGAAAAAATAGCCACTAGGTGTTGCCACATTGCCCAGGCTGGTCTCAAATCCCTGGGCTAAGCAACCCTCCTGCCTCAGCTTCCCAAGTAGCTGAGAGTACAGGCATGTTCCATTATGCCCAGCTTTTTTCAACCTTTAAAAATTTGTTTTTGTCTTTATAAAACACTATAGGAGTTCGTAAGATGTAATTTGGATACATAGCAAAATGTAATTTTATTTTTGGCATGAAATCCAAAATGGAAGGTATTACATTTTGATTTATTTTTTATAAACCCTTATACATTAAGAAATTAGAGAAATTAAGTTTTATTTTTGTGGAAATAAAAAGTATAAAACATTTTTAAAAGAAGATGCATCACATAGAAAAGTACAAACCAGCAAGTGACAAGTTAATATTTGTTGAATGAACAGTAACATATAGTATGACCATTGTTTGTATTTAAGCTGATTATGTAGTAATTCACATATCAGAGGTGCCTCATTCATATGTCATCTCTGACATTCTTAGGTGTGGCATACCATTTCTTAAAAGTAATGGCAATCCCATGCATAGCACTTACTATATCTCAAGCCTTGTTCTAAGCATTTTCCTTGTGTGTATCTCATATTTCCTTTAACCCTGGCAACAACCCTCTGAGAGAAGTAGTAGTAGTATTCCCACTTTTTTTTTTTTTTTTTTTAAGAGACAGCGTCTTGCTCTGTCACCCAGGCTGGAGTGCAGTGGTGCAATCATAGTTCATTGCAGCCTTGAACTCCTGGGTTCATGTGATTCTACCACCTTAGCCTCCTGAGTAGCTGGGATGACAGGCATACACCACCACACCTAACTTTAAAAAAAATTTTTTTAGAGATGAGGTCTCAGTATGTCACCCAGGCTGGTCTCAAACTCCTGGGCTCAAGCAATCCTCCTCCCTCAGCCTCCCAAAGTGCTGGGATTACAGGTGTGAGCCACTGTGCCCAGCCTCAAATTTGTAATTCTTAAACATAAACAAAATTGCATTGTTCTCAATGACAGATGGAGCTAAATTTAATTTATTCACTCTTATGAATGAAGATTACACTGCAAGAATGAGACAGGTTCAATATTAATTTATATTTTTAATTTTTTAATAGTTGTAAATGCTAAGAAACCTTATTCACATAAATAAGCAGGTGAAAATGGAAGGAGTTTGTAGCAGCATATAATTATAATTTTTTGTTCCAAAATATATTTTTAAAAATCACCATATTCTCCCCATTTACTCTGATGTGATTATTACGCATTGAATACTATATAAAAGTATCTCAGCCAGGTGGGGTGGCTCATGCCTGTAATCTCAGCACTTTGGCAGGCCGAGGCAGGTGGATCACCTGAGGTCAAGAGTTCGAGACCAGCCTGGCCAACATGGTGGAACCCTGTCTCTACTAAAAACATAAAAATTAGCTTGGCATGGTGGCGGGCACCTGTCAGCTATTCGGGAGGCTGAGGCAGGAGAATCACTTGAACCCGGGAGATGGAGGTTGCAGTAAGCCAAGGTCGCGCCATTGCATTCCAGCCTGAGTGACAAGAGCAAAACTCTATCTCAAAAAAAAAAAAAGTATCTCATGTACCCCATAAATATATACACCTATGTATGTATCCACAAAAATTAAAAATTGAAAACTGAAAAAAATCACCATATTCTATCATCAAAAATTATATTGGTGTCCAGCACATGAAAACTCCTTATTAAAAGTTAACATTAACTTCCAATTGTTTTTAAACAGACTTTCTATTCTTTTTTCAGTCTTTTTTAAAGCAGTTTCTGCATTGCTTTAATCATTATAGGTTTACAAGGTATTTTGATATCTGTTAGGGCAAATTTTTCACTTACGCTTTGTCATTTTTTTCCTGTTTTTTTAATTTAAATTTTTATTTTTAATTGACAATAATTGTATATATTCGTGGGGCACTATGTGGTGTTTTAATATTTGTATACATTATGGAATGATTATGTCAAGCTTATCCATCACCTCATATACTTTTTTGTAATTATAGCACTTAAAATGTATATATTTTTGCAATTTTGAAATATACAATACATTATTATTAGCAATGGTCACTGAGCTGTGCAATACATCTTGAAAACTTATTCCTCCTAAGTTAAACTTTGTACCCTTTGGTCAACATCTCCCTGTCCCCATCCGACATTCTACCCCCGATCCCTGGTAACTGTACTCTCTGCTTCTATGAGATCCACTTTTTTAGATTCCACATAAAAGTGAGATCACATAGTATTTGTCTCTTTGTGCCTGGCTTATTTCACTTGCATAATGTCCTCCATCTAGGTTTATCTGTGTTGCAAATGACAAGATTTCTCTTTTCTTAAGGCTGAATAGTATTCCATTGTGTATATATACCACATTTTCTTTATCCATTCCTATTGATGGACACTTAGGTTGATTCCATGTCTTGGCTATTGTGAATAGTGCTGCAGTGAACATGGGAGTGCAGACATCTTTTCAAAATACTGATGTCAGTTCTTTTGAATATATACCTGGAAGTGGGATTGCTGGCTATTCTCTTTCAAAAAAATTTTTTTGGCTTATAGATATCTTTCCTAGTAGATTTTATGATTGACTTGTCAAGTTCTAAAAATTTGAGTTGGAGTATTTATTAAAATAAATTAAATTTTAGGTTAATTTCAACATATTTGATACCATTCCATACTGATTCTTCTCACCCAGGAATCCAGTAAGTCTCTCCATTTTACAAGCCTTTTCTCATGTCCCACAATAATGTTTTATAGTTTTCTTTTCATGGATTTCACATATTTCTTTTTGAATTTACAATCACATGTATTTTAGTTACTTTAAATGTATTTTTTATTTCTCCTCCCTCTCTCTCTTCCTTCCTTCCTTTTTTCTTTTCTCTTTCTTTCTCTCTTGTCATCCCAAATAGACTGTAAACTCTTGTAGGATTGGGAATGGATTGCCCTTATAACCTCGTAAGTGCCTAGGATAAAGCCATGCTAGACTGGTTGCTAAGGAAAGAAATACTTGTTGAATAAATAAATAAATGAAAGGCTTGATTCATAAACTAGAAATGCAACAAGAAGAATCTGGGGGCTTTGCCAGGAAAAGCCTCAAAAGAATTATAATCCCTCACAAATGGATAATAAATTGTGGCTTGGTTATTCCATAGGCCAGATCTAAAGAGAAAAAAATGACTTGGTTGTTAGACAAATTCTCCCAATGTGGATTCGCTCAGAGAAGATCCAGAGGAGGTAAATATATGCTTCTGATTTCTTCAGACTTTGAGAAAAAATGCCAACTTTTTCTACCTGTGAGGCCCTTTGAAGCACTATTTCCACTGAATAATAAACAAAAATTTTCTTTTAAAAAGGATGTATGCCTCCTGAATGTTACCGATTTAAGTTGCCTTTTAAATAAGAAATGTGGGCTGGGTGCAGTGGCTCACACCTGTAATCCCAGCATTAGTAGAGACGGGTTTCACCGTATTGGCGAGGCTGGTCTCAAACTCCTGACCTTGTGACCCACCCGCCTCAGCCTCCCAAAGTGCTGGGATTACAGGCATGAGCCACGGCGCCCAGCCCACATTTCTTATTTAAAAGGCAATTCAAATCTGTAACATTCAGGAGGCATACATCCTTTTTAAAAGAAAATTTTTGTTTATCCTTGTATTATTCAATGGAAATAGCGTTTCAAAGGGCCTCACAGGTAGAAAAAGTTGGTATTTTTTCTCAAAATCTGAAGAAATCAGAAGCATATATTTATCTCCTCTGGATCTTCTCTGAGCAAATCCACATCTACATGATGTTGGTCCTGGAGATGGGATGAAGGTTCCTTTCGCACCTCATTTTCACTTTTGAACCACTCCTCCTCCCTAAAAATCTCCAGCTTTGAATCTCATGGCATCAGTTTATACCACCCACTAACCCTCATAGTCACTTGCCCTCATTTCTCAGATGTTAGCAGCTCAGTGTGGGGTCACTTTCTCCAACAGCACACATAGCATAATTCTAAGTAATTTTAAAATCCAAAATGGTCAGCTTTCATGTCTTAGCCTCAATTTTTTCACCTCCCTTCTTCCTGTGATTGGACCTTTCACCCTGTATCAGCCACTCACTGTGAGATCATACCCTAGACTTTGACATAGTCAGTAACAGTAACTCCATATTCCCCATGCCCAGCATTCTCCATGTCTCATACCCCTACCCCAGCCATTCTTTCACTCCATTGAGGTCTACCATCCCTGATTCTACTACCTTTACTCTATGCCTCCTGATTTTCAGATTCTCTCATTCCTTGTTGCTTAGTATACATCCGTTGGTCAACTGTAATCACTCCCTAGCAGACAGTTATAGTTGTCCACAAAAATCCATCCTCTGCTTTCTCAAAAGTGATAGAATTGTAGCTAAGCACATAGCTAACCATACATATGGCATTTCCTGGGCTTTCTTGCATTTAAGTGTAGCAATCAGACTAAAATTTTGCCAGTGGAATATAAACCGAAGTAATATGTGGCACCTGCAGGCTAGGCCCTTAAAGCAAGGGCTTCCTCTTCAAGCTCTTCTTCCCCCTCCTGGTAAATGGTAAAGGATGTGTCTGCCAACCAGTTTCTATGATTCAAATGAGGAAAATGCACTAGGATGTGGAAGAGAAACAAGATGGAAAGACGGATCCCCAGTCCCTAAATGATTCTTTGAAGATGAGACCCAGTGACCTGAAATGGTCACTTCTGACTGTTGCTTGAAGTAGAAATAAATATCTGACTTAAGTCTCAGAATTAATGTTGGGTTGCTTTGTTATAGCAATCTAGCTTTGTTCTAAATAACACAACTCTCAACTTATTTGGTGCTCTCTCACTTGCTAATACTAGCATGGAAAAACCACAACCCTGGTTAAAACTCTACCTCTTCCTCACATGCGTTCATCTATGGAGTCTGGCCGGAGAAAACTCTTGATGATTAGATTCTTGGCCACCAAATTCCAGTATGATTTTAATGCTGCCTAGCAATCATACCGTATCTTTCTAGCACCTTCACTTCCCACCCTCCTAGACAAACAATTTTTGCCCTTTCTCAGACCTCTAACACTTTGTCCCCCAACCTCACTCTTCACGGATAACCAGCATCTGTTTCATTAAGGGAACTGAGGCTTCAGAAGAGAATTTCAACCACCTCTTCTTTCCCTACCCTCTCACATCTGTGCCCATGTTTTAGTCCATTTTGTGCTGCTGTAAAAAAAAATACCTGAGACTGGGTAATTTATAAAGAAGAGAAATTAATTTTCTCGCAGTTCTGGAGACTGGGAAGTTTAAGGCACCAACAGTTTCGGTTGTCTGGTGAGAGCTGTTCTCTGCTTCCAAGATGGCACATCATCCGAAGAGATGCAGGCTGTGTTCTCACATGGTGGAAGGCAGAGGGGCAAGTGAGCCAAATGCTGCATGAAGCCTCATTTATAAAGGGCTTTAACCCACTCATGAGAGAGGAGCCCTTGTGGCCTAATCATCTGTTAAGGCCCCAGCTCTGAGTACTATCACATTGACAACACCTGAATTTTGGAGGGGACACATTCAAACCATAGCAGCCAATATTCTGTCTTGCCTCGCCTCCCGTTATTGTGGATATAACGTCCTGTACTCCTATTTACGACCAGCACTTCCACATTTGCACCAGCTCTCATCCCTTCTTGGCTATTCAAAGACATTCCTCCAAAGAGTCTCCTTTCTCCCCCCACATCATCACATTAAACCGGGTGTGGTGGCTCATGACTATAATTCCAACAACTTGGGAGGCTGAGGTGGGAGGATGGCTTGAGCCCAGGAGTTTGAGATCAGCCTGGGCTACATATCAAGACCCCCATCTCTAAAAATAAAAAGAACTATTTAAAAAATGTTTGGCCTGGCATGGTGGCTCACACCTGTAACCTCAGCACTTTGAATGGCTGAGGTGAGTAGATGGCTTGAGCCCAGGAGTTTGAGACCAGCCTGGACAACATGGTGAGACTCCGTCTCTATAAAAAAAAATTTATAAATTAGCTGGGTGTGGTGGTGCACACTTGTAGTCCCAGCTATTCGGGATGCTGAAGTGGGAAAATCGCTTGAGCCCAGCAGGTTGAGGCTGCAGTGAGTCATGATCGCGCCACTGCACTCCAGCCTGGGAAACTGAGTAAGACCCTGTCTCAAAAAAACAAAAAACATTTTTTTTTGAGCATACACAAAGGTAGAGAGACAGAATAATGAGCCTTGTATATCCTTAGCCAGTTTCAACCATTAGAAACATTTTATCAATCTTATGTCATTTACTCTTTTTCCCTACATTTTCTAAAGTTTTTTTTTTATTTTGACAACCTTGCCTTTGTCTGTTTTCTAAAGTATTTTAAAGCAAATCCCAGACATCATATTATTTTGCCTATAAATACTCCAATACATGGCCGGGTGCGGTGTCTCATGCCTGTAATCCCAGCACTTTGGGAGGCTGAGGCAGGCGGATCATCAGGTCAGGAGATCGAAACCATCCAGGCTAACAAGGTGAAACCCCGTCTCTAATAAAAATATAAAAAATTAGCCAGGCATGGTGGTGGGTGCCTGTAGTCCCAGCTACTCGGGAGGCTGAGGCAGGAGAATGGCGTGAACCCGGGAGGCGGAGCATGCAGTGAGCCGAGATTGCGCCACTGCACTCCAGCCTGGGCAACAGAGCAAGACTCCGTCTCAAAAATAAATAAATAAATAAATACTCCAATACACATCTCTAACAGATAATGACTTTTACAAATGTCAATCACAACAGCAATGATCATATCTAACAAACCTAAATATACAGCTAGGTTTTAAATTTCCTAGATTGTTTCAAAAAACTTCTCGTTTATGTAGATTTGCTCAAATCAGCCTTTAAACACATTGTATTTCACTGGTATGTTTTTTAAGTCTTTTGTCATCTCTAACAGTATTCCTCCCCCATGTTTTCATGCCATTTATATGACTTATTTTTAAAAAACAGATCATTGTTTCCTGTAGAAGTTCCTACATTCTGGATTTGGCTGCTTGCATCCTCATGGTTTTGTTTAACACGTTCATCTTTCTTCCATATTTCCTGTGTATTGGTAGTTATATCTAGACACTTGATTCTCTTCTCTCTTGAATTCACTCCACTCATGCTTTCACCATGTTGGGGCTCAGAACAGGATCCCCCAAAGTATGGCACTTTGCCATGCTATGTATTTGGAATGAAAGGAGATTTCAAGGCCTCAGAAGCAAGGTCTCTCTGACATTCTTCTGTTCTCCTGTCTCTCCCCCATTTTCTCCCCAAAAGCAAATCATGGAAATCAGAATTCTCTTCCCCAAGGTGGTTCACAGAAATGAGAACTCCTGTCCCAAAAGCAAGCCATAAAACCTAGACAGGTTACCCTCTCCCTTCCTCCTTCTCTCTTCTCCCTAGAAGACCCTCGCTCCAGAGGGGTCCTGCCCCACACCAGAGAGGAAGAAACGTTACGCAGAGAGACCAAGAAAAATCTGAACAGAGAAGACTTGCTGGATATCCCCTCTTAGCCTGTTACTATTAGAGCATACACTTTTTGTCTGTAAACACATTTCTACATGGCTGTCCATTCTTTGTTGAATCTACACATAAAAATAGTTCTCCCAGGATTGTAGGGCTTCATTTCTGAAGGCTCTTGTGTTATGTAAAACTTTGATTATATGAATCTGTTATGCTTTTCTCTTGTTAACCTGCGTTTTGTTATAGGAATGTCAGTTGTGACCCTTATGATGGGGAGGAAAGGTACCACCTTCCTCTTCCTGCAACTACAACTGTTGCTCTAAAGCTATGTGTGTCTTCAAGTTTGTTAGTGACCTGTGTTGCTAACTCTAATGGTCTCAACCCTCATCTTCCCCAATCCATCAGCAGTATTTGACACTATCGATCACTTTCTCCGCATTGGTGGGTTTCATTATTAGGCTTACAGGACACCACACTTTTCGTTGTTTTACTTTTACCTCATTTTTTGCTCCCTGTCAATCTCTTTTCCTGCTGGCTCCTCTTTATGATTCCTACCTCTAAATGGTGGCATGCTCTCGGATTAGTTCTTATTCTCTTTTCCTCTCCATCTGCATTGACTCCATGGTGACCTCATCTAGTTCTCAGGCTTTAATAACTATTTTTACATGCTGAATTCCGGTTTTGGGGTTTGTTGTTGTTGTTGTTTTGAGACAGGGTCTCACTCTGTCACTCAGGCTGGAGAGCAGTGGCATGGTCATGGGGCTCACTGCGGCTTCGACTTCCTAAGCTCAGATGATCTTTCCCCCTCAGCCTCCCAAGTAGCTGGGACCACAGGTGAGTGCCACCATACCTGGCTAATTTTTGTATTTTTTGTAGAGATGGGGTTTTTTCATGTTGCCCAGGTTGGTCTCAAACTCCTGGGCTCAAGTAATCGGCCCACCTTAGCCTCCCAAAGTGCTGGGATTACAGGCATGAGCCACCATGCCTGACCCCTGTAAGGGCTGACTTCTTAATTTGTAGCTTCAGCCTAGATCTCACCCAAGAAATCAGAATTCATGTAACCAAACTGTTTCTTTGATATATCCATTTGAATGTCTAAAAAGCATCTCAGGTTAATCACATTAATCATTTAACACCTGACTTCCTTCCAAATCATTGCTTCATTTCAGTTGATGGCAACTCTGTCTTTCCAGTTTTTCAGGCCAAAAATCTTACAGTCATTCTAGACTCTTTCTCTCTACCCATATCCAATCTGTTGGCAAATTCAGGTGACTCTGCTTTCAAAATATACCCCAAATCTGGTCATTTCTCACCACCTCTACTACTGTCATCTTGATTCAGTTCACTGCCACCTCTTGCCTCATACCGTAGCCTCCTAACTGTTCTCTCCTCTGTTCTTTTCACAGCAGTAAAGTGGTCTTTGAGAAATGTAGTTTACACAAGGTCACTCCTCTGCTCACAATGCCCCAATGATTTTCTATCTGCTTAGAGTAAAAGCTGAAGACTTTAAGATGACTTAGTAGACCCTCCACGTCCTGCCCTACTAATATTTCCCTGACACATCTCCCAATATTCTCGTTCATCACTTATTCCACTCCAGCCACTCTTGTTTCTAGCATATGCCTCACACTGTTCTCAACTTGGGCCTTAGTATTTGGTGTTCTGCCTGGGCTGTTCTTCCCTGAACCTTCCTCAGCTCCTTCAGGTTTTGTCCTTTCCCAACCACCCTCTTTAAAACTACATTCCCCTAAAAGTACAAGTGAGGAATCAATAGGCATAGCATTTGTGTTTCTTTTTGATTTTTATTATTACTTTTCTCAATCTTCCCATTCTTTGCCAGCATTTGTGTTTTGATAAATATTGCCAAATTACTGTCACCAATAATGTATGAGCATGTAAGTTTCCCCCATAGATTGACCAACTGAGGCTACTAACTGTTGAATTTTTGACAATCACCATGTAGTTTTAACTGGCATTCCTTATGAGGGAGTTTGAGAGCCATTTTTATTTCCACGTCTGAAAACTGTAAGCACATATCCCAGGCTCACTTTTCTAAGGATGTTGGTATTTCTCTTATTTGTAGAAGCTCTTTGTACATTAGGGAAATGAACACTATGTCTGTGATATGAGTTGGAATAAAATTTTCCTGGTTTGTCATTTGTCTTTGACTTTGTTTATGGTGGGTTTTTCTACACAGAATTTTTTTTAATTGGAAGTCTAATTTATTCATATTTTCTTTTATGTGTTCTGAGTATTATATTTTAAAAGTCCTCTCCCACCTGAGATATATACACATATTTTTTTCATCAAACTTTTAAACATATATATATCTTTTTGTCTATCTGGAATTCATTTTGGGACAAGGTGTGAAGTATACTTCTAACTTTAATTTTTTTCCCATATGGCCACCCATGTGTCTCCATACCATTTTTTGGATACTCCACTGTTTTCTCCATTGACATGAAATGCAGAATGAAAGGCAGAATTTAATGGTTGTGAGCTGAAGTTGAGGTACCAGCATTTTCTCTTTGTGAAACCTGTTCTGGCAGAGCCCTTCTGCATGCCACTGAGAGCTGCAAACAAGTCAAACCTGTAAAGTGCTGAAAGCCCACACCCAGAAAATGCATGGATAATGTCTCCAAATTGTAGCTTGAGATGTTGTGAGCACATGATTCTGATATAATTAGTTCTCCACCCCACGCACATTCTCTCCAATACTGTCAAAGGGTGGCAAAGAATAGTCACATAGTTTTTGGTTGGTTGTTTTGCAGACTGATTCCATCTACATTTGATGAAGGCCACACCTTAATATTTGCAAATCGTCTTGAACTATGGATAACAAAGGTGCTACTGCAATCCTCACGTTATCTTTTAGATTTCCAGAATGTTGTGATTTCAGCATTCTAGTTAAGCATCCATCTGTGCTTAACTAACTGAAACAGAGCCACTGGGTATGGAGAATGAGGGCTGAAGCTTTCGGTGATGGGATACAACTTTCAAATTGGTGATATCATATGAGACCATTATAGGGAGTTCACCTGGCATCTGTCTACTAGGCTGTTTTTTAAACTAGGACACACATCTATTGTTCAGTGATAATTATACTGATAAGGACACGAAGAGGCTGTAAAATCCTGCTGAACTATCTGAAACAGTTTTGTATCATTAAAGGTAATTATGAGAAATGCAATTTACATTTAAAAGCTATTTGACGGTATTTCTTAATGGAAGTACTTAGTGATTAGGAGTTTTTTTCAAGAAACAAACAGGAGTGCAATCTGGATTCTTCTACTTTTTCTCTGAATGACTTTAGCTAGTTACCTAACCTCTGTAAGCCTTAATTTTCTCATATGTAAAATGGTGATAATAATAGTACTTACTATTATAGAGATTAGTGAGAAAATCTATTTAGAACATAAGTGCTAAGGCATTTCCACTGAATCTTATTAGCAAAGATCAGAAAGTTTAAAAATACATTTGTTGGTAAGAGTCTGGTGGAGATAGGTACTCTCATACATTGCTTGGGGGAGTGTAAATTAGTGTAGCCATTACATAAGACAGTTTGGCAATACTTACCAAAAATTAAAGCCCACATACTTTATTTTTTAATTGTATGTATGTATGTATGTATGTATGTATGTATGTATGTATGTATATTTGAGACAGGATCTCAGTCTGTTGCCCAGGGTGCAGTGCAGAGGCATGGCTCACTGGAACCTCAACCTCTTGGGCTCAAGTGATCCTCCCATCTCGACCTCCCCAGTAGCTGGGACTACAGGCATGCACCACCATGCCCGGCTAATTTTTGTATTTTATGCAGAGATGGAATTTCACCATGTTGTCCAGGCTGGTCTCGAACTCCTGGGTTCAAGAGATCTGCCCACCTCAGACTCCCAAAGTGCTGGGATTATAGGCATGAGCCACTGTGCATGGCTCACATACATACTTTACAACCAGCAATTCTTCTTGCTAGAATTTCTCAAACAGATGTACTTGTAAATGAGTGAATTGATACCTATGTGTGGATATTTATTGTAATACTGTTATGGTAGGGAAAGTATGGAAACAACCTAAATCTCCATCTATAAGGGGCTGCTTTGATGGACTTATGCAATCAAACACAGGTTGAGAATCCCTTATCCAAAATTCTTGGGAACAGACATGTTTCAGATTTTGGATATTTTTGGATTTCAGAATATTTGCATATACATGATGAGATATCTTTGGATTCAAGTCTAAACACAAAATTCATTTATATTTCATGTATACTTTATACACATAGCCTGAAGGTAATTTTATACAATATTTTTAACAGTTCTGTGCATGAAACAAATTTTGACTGTGTTTTGACTGCAACCTGTCACATGAGGCCAGGTGTGGAATTTTCCACTTGTGGCATGTGAGCCCTCAAAAAGTTTTGGATTTAGGGAGCATTTCAGCTTTCACATTTTTGGATTAGAGATACTCAATGCTATGGTTTGGAAGTTTGTTCCGCTAAACCCTTGTTGACATCTGATTCCCAATGTTAGAGGTGGAGCCTAATACAAGGTGTTTGGGCCTTGGCAGTGGATCCCTCATGAATGGATGAATCCCCTCCCACCTCCTAGGGGAGAGGAGTGGATCAATTTTCACTCTATTAGTTCCCACAAGAACTGGTTGTTAAAAAGAGCCTGGTACCTCCTCTTTCTCTCTTGATCTCTGCACACAGCAGCTCCCCTTCACATTCTTCTATGAGTGCAAGCAGCCTGTGGCCCTTACCAGATGCAGAATCACAATCATGAACTTTTTCAGACATCACAATCATGAGCCAAATAAACCTTTTTTTCTTTATAAATTACCCAGCCTCTAGGCACAGTGGCTCATGCCTGTACTCCCAGCATTTTGGGGGGCTGAGGCAGGTGGATCGCTTGAGCCCAGGAGTTCAAGATGAGGCTGGGCAACAAAGTGAGACCCTGCCTCCACAAAAATAAAAAAAATAAAAAAAGTTAGCTGGTACGATGGTACACACCTGTGGTCCCATCTACAAGGGAGGCTGAGGCAGGAGGATTGCTTGATTCTGGGAGGTAGAAGCTGCAGTAAGCCATGATCATGCCACTGCACTCCAGCTTGAGTGACAAAGTGAGAACTTGTCTAAAAAAAGTTAAAAATAAATTAAAAATAAATAAATAAAATAAATTACCCAGCCTCAGGTTTTTCTCTATAACAACACTAAACAGACTAAGACACTCAACCTGAACCATGCCAGAAAAAAGAATGAGGAAACATTTATGTTATGACAAGGGGTACTGCCAAGATACAGTGTTAATTAGAAGAAGCAAAGTATAAAACAGTGCAAAAATGAGTGACAAGTAGATGATACATGTACATATTTGCTGCATAATCACAGAAAATGGTAGCGCTGAATTTCTCTAAAGCTTGAATTTGGGTAGTTGAGTGGCCAAGAAAATTTTCACTGTGTATTCCTTTTCATCTTTTGATTGTACTTTGTGAATGTGTAGCTTTTTAAAAAATAAAATGGGCTGGGTACAGTGGCTCATGCTACTTTGAGAGGCCGAGGCAGGAGGATCACTTGAGTCCAGGAGTTTAAGATCAGCCTAAGCAACAAGGTGAGACCCCCATCTCTGCAAAAAATTAAAATATTAGCCAGGCATTGGGGAACATGCCTGTAGCCCCAGCTATTCGGGAGGCTGAGGCAGGAGCATTACGTGAGCCCAGGAGGTCCAGGCTGCACTTCAGCCTGGGTGACAAAGTGAGACCCTGTCTCTAAAAAATAAGTACATAAATAAATAAAATAAAATAAAATATATATAAAATATATGGAACACTCATGATACAGGGTAAGCATGGAATAAATGTTAACACTTATTTTAAATGTTTACTTAATGATAATGATTATCTTCCACTAAAATAAAGATATCCAGAGACTAAAAAAAATACCTGTTTAAAAATTGAAATACTAGGCCAGATGCAGTGGCTCACACCTGTAATCCTAGCACTTTGGGAGGCCAAAGGAGGAAGATCACATGAGCCTAGGGTTTGAGGCTGCAGTGAGTTATGGTACTACTATTGCACTCCAGCCTGAGTGGCAGAGACCCTGTCTCAAAAAAAAAATTATGATATATAAGTAATTTTAAACAATTGGTCTTAGTTTTAAGTTATAAGGGCATTTTTTGGGGGGACCCATGAAGTCCTACAATCTGGTCCTTTATCATTTACATCTCTAATAAAGGTATTAAAATATCCAGTAATTTTTAAAAATCTACTTATATGCAAAGAATATGACTAGAAGGAAAAGTTTTCATATACAAATGAAAATTTCTCATGATTTAGTCTTTGAGCCATTGGAGGTTTGGTAGATAATAGATGTCATTTAAACTTCTCTCAAACATTACCAGATTTTGAAAAATGAATAAAAATATTGAACATATTTTAGATAGATTTATTTATATATAGTTGTGTTTTGTTTGTAGTCCTGAGCTTTGAGCAAATCTGGATAAACTGAGAAAAAATGAAAAATGAAGAATTTATTTCCATTTGTGTTTTCTTTGTTTTCTTTTCTTTTTTTCTTTTTTCTTTTTTTTTTTTTTGAGATAGAGTTTCACTCTGTTGCCTAGGCTGGAGTGCAGTGGCGCGATCTTGGCTCACTGCAACCTCCACCTCCCAGGTTCAAGCGATTTTCCTGCCTCAGGCTCCTGAGTAGCTGTGACTACAGGCATGCGCCACCATGCCCAGCTAATTTTTGTATTTTTAGTAGAGATGGGGTTTCACCATGTTGGCCAGGCTGGTCTCGGACTCCTGACCCCAAGTGATCCGCCCACCTCAGCCTCCCAATGTGCTGGTACTACAGCCATGAGCCACCGCACCCGGCTCTTCCTTTCTCCCTCCCTCCCTTCCTCCCTCCCTCCCTTCCTTCCTTTACTTCCTTCCTTCCATCCTTTCTTTTCTTTCTTTATTCCTCCCTCCCTTCCTTCCCTCCCTTCCTTCCTTCCATCCTTTCTTTTCTTTCTTTATTCCTCCCTCCCTCCCTTCCTTCCATCCTTTCTTTTCTTTCTTTATTCCTCCCTCCCTTCCTTCCCTCCCTTCCTTCCATCCTTTCTTTTCTTTCTTTATTCCTCCCTCCCTTCCTTCCCTCCCTTCCTTCCCTTCTTCTCCTTCCCCTTCCCCTTCCCCTTTCCCTTCCCCTCCCTTCCGACAGATCTCACTATGTTGCCCAGGCTGGAGTGAGTGGCTACTCACAGGTGCCATTATAGCGCACTGCAGCCTTGAACTCCTGGCCTCAAGTGGTCCCACCTCAGCCTCCTGAATAGCTGGAACTACAGGTGCACACCACCATGCCTCACTTCTTTTCCCATTTGACTTATATGTATTTAGGCCATCAGGCTGTTCTAGCATTTTTTTTTCCAATAAGCTACACATGTAGGTTTCTCACTTTTGTTAGATATGCTGTTATTAACATTCTATTTTGTTCTCTCTTACACTTGGTAGTAACAGGTTCACTTATTTTATTGGTTTTTAATTTCTTAGATAGAAACATTGATATGGTTTGGCTGTGTCGCCAACCAAATCTCATCTTGAATTGTAGTTTCCATAATCCCCACATGTTGTGGAGAGAATTGAGTCATGGAGGTGGTTTCTCCCATCCTGTTCTCGTGGTAGTGAGTTATTTCTCACAAGATCTGATGGTTTTATAAGGGGCTTGCTTCTCCCTTAGCTAGGCATTCATACTTCTCCTTGCTGCCGTCATGTGAAGAAGGATGTGTTTGCTTCCCCTTCTGCCATAACTGTAAGTTTCCTGATTCCTCCCCAACCATGCTGAACTGTGAGTCAATTAAACCTCTCTCCTTTTTTTTTTTTTTTTTTTTTTGGAGATGGAGTCTCACTCTGCTGCCCAGGCTGGGTTCAGTGTCACAGTCATAGGTCACTACAGCCTTGAGCTCCTGGGCTCAAGTAATTCTCCCACCTCAACCTCCCAAGTAGCTGGGACTATAGGCATCCACCACCACACCTGGCTAATTTTTGTATTTTTAGTAGAGATGGGGTTTTACCATGTTGGCCAGGCTGGTCTTGAACTCCTGGTCTCAAGTGACCCACCCACCTCGGCCCCCCAAAGTGCTGCGATTACAGGCTTGAGCCACCACACCTGGCCAAACCTCTTTCCTTTATAACCTAGCCAGTCTTGCTGGGCGCAGTGGCTCACGCCTGTAATCCCAGCACTTTGGGAGGCCAAAGCGGGTGGATTGCCTGAGGTCAGGAGTTCGAGAACAGCCTGGCCAACATGGTGAAACTCCATCTCTACTAAAAATACAAAAATTAGCCGAGTGTGGTGGCATGTTCCTGTAGTCCCAGCTACTTGGGAGGCTGAGGCAGGAGAATCACTTGAATCCAGAGGGCGGAGGTTGCAGTGGGCCAAGATGGCACCATTGCACTCCAGCCTGGCAACAGAGAGAGACTTCGTCTCCAAAAAAAAAAAAAAAAAAAATTACCCAGTCTCAGGGATGTCTTTTTTATTAGCAGCGTGAGAATTGACTAATATAAACAGTTTTTAGGGCTTGTTACCTCTATGATGTTAGCATGTGTCCCTCTAGACTCTAATCTTGTAGCCTAGTATTTTCCAACATTTAATTTATTAAAACATTTGATTTATTAAATCAAATAGCACATCTCCTATGAAATTGTTAGAAACCTGCAAAGTTGGATAGCCCAATTTTTCTCCCATGATTCTTAATGCTACCTCCCTTTTATAACACATTTTATAATGCTCTGTCTCTTTCAGTAAACACTGAACTCTTCAAAAGCAGCAGCACTGTTTTTCACTGTTATAACTATGTGCACAGCCCAACATGTATTAGGTACTCAATAATATCTGCAGAATAAAGACTAATTTTTCCCAGTAGATATGTTACATCCTAATGAAATTACTTCAGCAAATATTATCACTATATTGTAATATTAGGGTATTTTAATTCAATATAAAAGTAAATCAAATGAAGAGTGCAGGGTCTTTATCCAGCATATCTCAAAATTAGACTATAGAGGAATTCTGTTTTCCAAGACCAAATTTCAAATTAATTTCATAACAAATAATTGTGATCTAAATTGCCAATTTTAAGCTGAAATGATTGATATGTGTGTGTGTTTGTGTGTGTGTGTGTGTGTGTATGAGCTGAACATGTAGCCTCCTTCTGACAACATGGTCCCATGATCACTTTTAAGGAAATGTTCAAGAAGTAATTGATCCTGTTGGCTAATTTTTCTCAGGAGCAACAACTCATATCACTAATGATCAAAACAAAATTGTCATTTTTTGACAGTTGTCCCCAAACATCTAGACAGACTGTTAGATTAATGCTTTTAGTGACCTAGGAGGGCATGTTTTACAGTCTGCTGTAGAAACAAGAGTAGCTGTGACAATTTGGCTATGGGGTAACTTCTTTCCTTCTTTGTGAAATAGGAGTATAATACCAGCCTCTCGGGTATGTTTTTATTTTTTATATATATGAAATGTTTATTTTAGCTTTATTTGTATTGTCAAAAACTTAAACCAAACTGAGGTCAACCTGGAGAGAGATAGTTAAATAAAACTGGTACATTCCTGCAATGGAACTATGCATCTATTAAAAACAAATGATCATATCTATGTCAGTTGAACTGGATATATGTCCATCGTATAGTAAGTGAGAAAAACATATCACAGGATAAATAATTGCACTTTTGTAAAAAAAAAAAAAACAAAAAACAAAACAAAACAAAAAAAAACAAAACAAGCCACAAGTCATAATTCCCAATTTCTGTTTATATAGCATTTTGTTTATGCTTAAAAGGAATGGAGGAATAACTTTCTCTCCATACCTCTTTGGTAGAGTCACTTGAGCATGTATGCTGTTTTTTCCTGCCTCACAAGTTCAGTAGCCAAGGTCACTTTTTTTAAATTGACAAATAAAAATTTTATATATTTATGGTGTATAATATAGTGTTTTGATATATGTATACATTGTGGAATGATGGTCAACTTTTTTTATGATGCTTTGCACAGATTTCTGGAGCTCCAGCAGAGTTCCACAATTTAAATAGATCCACTGCTGCAATTTGAGAAATGTCATAACCCTCACTGAAACCCTCATTCTTATTGAAGTGAGATATTCCTTTCAATGGGCAACAATACAAACCCCCCTTTTTTTTGCTCCTCACTAGTATCCAGGGCACATAAATTACTCTTTAGCCAGCACAGAAATCCTGAATTTCTTATTGTCACTAGTGATCTCAATTACGACATAATCCCAGCACTTTGGGAGGCCGAGGCAGGTGGATCACTTGAAGTCAGGAGTTCGAGACCAGCCTCGCCAACATGGTGAAACCCCATTTCTACTAAAAATACAAAAATTAGCCAGATGTGGTGGCACGCACCTGTAATCCCACCTACTTGGGAGGCTGAGGTGGGAGAATCGCTTGAATCTAGGAGGCGGAGGTTGCAGTGAGCCAAGATCACGCCATTGTACTCCAGGCTGGGCAACGGAGCAAGACTCTGTCTCAAAAAAAAAAAAAAAACAAAAAGGCTCAGCTGATACAGGTAAAAGTCAGGGAGAATTGCATAAGGAATCTGGTAGCCATTAAGCCCTGTGGTTTACTAAACTTATTCACCCTTCAAATTTGAATTCTAGAAATCTGTACAACTAGACAGCATTATTTGGCCATTTGCAAAAATAGTATATATTCATTTGTTTGTTTTTGATGGTTAATACAAGAAAATACCTTGGGGAGGAGTAATTCTCTGTTTTGGTTTTATCAAGAATGGTACCCATTATATTATTTAATGTTTCTCTTATAATGTAGAGAAACCATAGAGATGGAAAACCATTAATAGACTATTTTGTTTATGTACGAAATTTCCTGAACAGAAGGGAGATAAATTGGAGAGATATTATACAAGAAGAATTGACAGATGGTGACAGTGAACATTCCTGAGATCTACTGTGTGCATAAGTAGAGTGAGATCTTAAGGGTTTCTAGACCAAGGTACCTTTAAAAAAAATAGAGAGGGTAACAGGAGAAGGTAATTTGAGTGTAAGGTATAGATGAGAGTTCACTTTGGGATATACCAACTTTGGTGGGATATGATATTGGAAAGATGACTAAAAAATTCCCAAGTGCCAATCCATCTTCTTTGACATTCAAACCAATCAAATTCAAACTGTTAGTAATCAAACTGCTACCAAATTCAAACTGTTAGTAATCAATATGTATCTAGGATGGTTAATAATGGCATTAGGATACAGAAGGTACCTATATGTGAAAGCATCTGGCACACAGTAGGTATGGAGTAATCTTTGTTTTTGTATCTTTAATTCCCAGAAATCATTCTGCCAAAGAAACAGAATCTCAAGGAATAAAACTCTCTATTATTAAGAAGAAATTTTTATGTTTATAGGATTTTTAAATTGTATTCATCATTTTCAATACATTTTAACGGTATTACAATAGTAAGAGTACTAGGAATAAATGTTAAGACTAGGAATATAAAAAATGAAAAATCACAGGTTATTTTATTTGAGATATAATACCATTCATTTTTAAAGTCTCAGCAAGCTCATTAATTGCCTCCATGTCACTACATTCAATGGATATCTATCAGTCTTCTTTTTGCTTAATTTCCTAGTCAACTTGTTTATCACTCTCTCCTTGAAACACTCTTTTTTCCCATCAATGTCATAATGCCACATTTTCTTCCTGGCTTGTCTTTCTACTCTTCTTCTCTGCCTCCATTACAGACTCATTCTTCTCTCCTCCTGGCCTTTAAAAAGTGCAGTTTCTCAAGGCTCTGTCCTAGGATCTTTTCTCTGTTCACCCTCTACTCCCCTTGTCCAACTATTACACCTTTCCCCACTAAATTATCATCTGTATACCATGATACCTAAATTTATGTCTGAGTGTTAGATCTTTCCCTTTATATGTCCCACTAACTACTCAGTATCTCTATTTGGATGTCTCAAAGGTACCTCAATTCAACATGTCTGAGACCAAAGTGATGATATTCCACTCAAACGCTATCTTTTTCTTCCAGTGTTCCTCATCTCAGTAAACAGCCTCACCATCCATCCAATTGTGTATCTTAGGAAGCCAAGTGTCATCCTTTTTCCATTCTGCACAGTCATATCCCACATCCAGTCCAAAACTTGTTACTGTTGATCACCCCTGTACCTTTCCCATCCATTCATTTTTATCCATCTTTACTATCACAACTTTAGTACAAGTGGAGTCATCGCTCACCAATAGTAACCTGCTCAGTGTCCTCTTTAAATCCATTATGGCTCCCCTCCATTTTGTTCTCCACGCTAGAACCAGAATAGTCTTTTTTTTTTTTTTTTTTTTTTTTTTTAAGACAGAGTCTTGTTCTGTTACCCAGGCTGGAGTGCAGTGGCATGATCTCAGCTCACTGCAGCCTCTGCCTCCTGGGTTCAAGTGATTCTCCTGTCTCAGCCTCCCAAGTAGCTGGGATTACAGGCCCCCACCACCACGCCCAACTAATTTTTGTATTTTTTGTAGAGATGGGGTTTTGCCATGTTGGCCAGGCTGGTCTTGAACTCCTGACTTTGGGTGAGGTGATCCCCCTGCCTCAGCCTCCCAAAGTGCTGGGATTATGGGTGTGGGCCATGGTGCTTGGTCCAGAATAGTCTTTTAAACATGCAAATCTTTTCATGTCAACCCTGCTGAAAATCCTTTTCATTGGTTTACTGTTGCTGTTGGGAAAATATCTTAAATCCTCAACAGGTCACAAAAGTCGAGTCAATCAATAAGCCCTAACAGATCCTCTCTATATAAATTCTTCTACTTAGCATAACCCTTTTTCAGAGACACCAGCGTCTGTTAGTTGCACATCTATTTGTTTCTTTTGGCTTCTATCTCTGCCCAGAATTAGGGAAGTTCATGGAGATGCCAAAAGATTGGCACTAATTCTCTAACCTTTCTCACTCCATGCAAAGAGATTTGGTGGAAATTTTATTATTGTTTTTATTTCCTGTGAAAAAAATGTATTATTTGCCTCTATTCACATTCTATAAATTTAGAATATCTTACAAAAGGTATAAAAACCTAAACCATTTTATTATGATATCTCAAAACCAAATTATATAGGGATAAAACAACTCCGGCATTAATGTCAGAAGGAGCTCAGGGGCCCTTTATATATCATGGTATTTTAAAACAAATATTTAAACCTATCAAGATTGTTAGATTATATTTTTCTAGTGTATGGTAGAAGTGGTTTTAGAATCATACTGGGCAACATTTTTTCACCTCTCTAACCCTTATTTGCCTTGTAAGGATTACAGAGGTAAAATGGGATAATAAAGTTACCTACATTCCAAAGTTATTTTAAGGACTAACTAAGATAAAGTATGTAAAGTACCTGGCACAAGTGTGGCACATAGTAATGATCAATAGGTGCTAATTATTACTATTTTTGTTTATGATAGTCACGAAGTCATTGTTTTAAAAGTTCTTTTAGGTTCATGTAACTTTTTTTTCTTCAGAGAAAAGAAATACTGAACAAGTCTATCACTGGTTTTGTTCTATCAAATATGGGTAAATACACTTTTTCAACTGAAAACAGTAAACATTAATCCTATTACTCTGCAGAGAAGAAAATAATCTTACTGCTCTTCAGAAAGATTTTACTATTACTCCTTATTGCACATAAGCCCTGTCTACCTGGTGCTATTGTGAACTAATAATCAATATCCTTTTTTGCCATGTCACTTCCAGTCCCTAGATGAAGAAGCTTGTCCCGTTGGGAGTCCTCAGGCACTAAGTCCACTGCACCACTTCTGTCTGTGCAATGATTTCTGCCAGTGGTGGAGACTCTGCTGTCCCCTGGTGGCATTTGCTGTCTTTCATTTATTCAATGTTCTGGCTCAGAAGACCTACAGTTATCCTTAGATACTCGTAAATTTAGCAGGCAAAACCTGAGTGTTGCTATCTCATTCTGATCTGTAATTATGACTCTTGTAGTGGAAGCATCACTTTCTCTATGTGGTTCAGAGCAGAAATTCTTGGTTAGGAAACTCTCCCACATGTTACTGTCTCATCAACACCAGTGCTTCCTCTAGGAAGGAGCAGAATCATTTCGTCTCCTCTTTAAGGAGTTACATGCTAAACTGTTCTTTGGAGTTCTATCTTTGGTTTCAGAGTCTGATTCTACAGACAGGATCCTGAAATTTCCTCTTCTAACTCTGCTATCCTTCCTAATTTCTTATCTTTGACAAAGAGGTTGGATGTTACTTCAAATTTGTCCAGGATCCTAGTAAGGACCTCAGTGATCTACAACCTATGCCCATGTAAAGGAATAAAGTTAGATCTGTATGAAATACAACTTTATTTTTCTATAACTCCGCTGAAATTCAATTCTGAATTGCCTATTTTAAAGGGCTGGTAATATCATAATCCGTGTCTATTTCTGGTATTCCTCCTTTTTCTCCCTTGGGGTTGGATCTAAATTCAAAAAAGCCTAATATAACAGAAATTTGGGGGTTTGGAGCCTCTGGTTCTCAATGTGATCTGCCTACACAGGCATCCAGTGAGAAATTCATGATCCTAACTCAGTTATCAGTTCTACAAACCTCTAATGAGTTCAGAGTTCCCTTCTGCAAGTTCCCTTTAAATGTGGAGGCTGCCTTTCTTTTCCATGTCATACATGGGTGTACAGGGATATTGTTTTGTTTCCACTTCAAGTTAGGGCATACAAAATCTCTGTGACCCTGTCTAGTTCCCATCTACCTAATCACACCATGAATCTTGTTCTCTTTCTGGGGCCTGTTGCCTTCCTGGGACAGTTCAGGAATCAAGGAACACGTCCCTCTGCTCCTGGATTTCACAAACCCATCTATGGAGGTTTGGTGGCTTCCCAGGTATGTGACGGGGACCATGGTAAGACTCCCTGTCTCTGGGACTGTGGAAATCTGCCTTGCCATTGCCTCCTCTCTCACTTTCCCCTGTGCACCATCCACAATCTTGTCATCTCCCAACACAGAAAGTGGGTTTTTTGTTTGATTTTTTTTTCTGAGAATGGAAAGCCATGACCTTATAAAAGATGTTGTGTCCAAATCTTTTGCTATAGCCAAGAGTCTTGTCTGTTTCTGTAAAGCCAAGCCTTTTGCAACACCAAAGTCAGGAAGAGATTCCCTTTGTTCCCTCTGCTTTCTTTGCTGTCACTTCTTTCTTTAAAAGCAAAGAGCACAGAATGCCTAGCTGCTTGCTTGGGGTGATGGGCAATGAGATTGAGAAAAGAGAATATTGGGGAGGAAGGCAATCTATTAATATTATTCCACCACATTTATGAGCAACAGACAGAAATTATAACAACAAGGCTATCAGGAAAACTCCCCACTCCATCTGGATGAAACTGTGTTAACCCTAAGAAACGGGGCATGCTTTTGCCTCTTCTGCTCTTTTCCTTGCTAAGCACAGACAAGATGTCAGAACTCAGAAGTCCTGTTCCATGTAATCAGACTGACAGTAGGACAAGTGTTTTCTAGGAAAAGGTTTATCTTTTCACTGGAGATCCAGTTCCGAGTGGTTTTGAAAGGTACAATTCTTTTATTTGGTTTGGTTCTAGGAATATGACAGTTTATATAAAGCTGTTGCTTTACTGTGAAAAACCTAGACATAGTGAGAGTAACATCTGAATTAATCTTTTACACCCAGAAACCTGTAAAGCAGAGTGACTTTTTTTTCCTTGTAAGAATGCAAAGGAATCCTCAAAACTCCTTTGCAGTTTTAACATCCATTTTGAAATATGTTGATGTATCTATTATAATGAAGTATTAGCTACTTATGGTTAGTAATTGCTTACCCTTATTGAGTACTTACTGTGTGTCAGATACTAAAACACTTTTATTTAATCTTTTTCATTTAATCTTCATAATAACCTTAGGAGATACATATTATTATTCTGATTTATAGGTGAGGAAAGTGAGGCACAAAGAGGCTAAGTAACTCGTCCAAAGGCACAAACTATGATCTGTTACAGACTGAATGTGAACCCCAGAATTCTGATGGCAGAGAAGATATGCCTACCTAAGTATATTCATCATGATAATAATGGTTGAGAGGCTATGGCATATGAGTGTCAATTCTTGTAATAAAATGTTAAATTTAAGCTAGTAGATCAGAATAAAAATGTTAATGTGAACTTATTGTGATATATGTGAGACAAAGTTACCAGTTTGCAGCCAAGACATGAAACTGGATTAGTGAATGATTTTGATGCTCTAGTTTATCAAGGGATACAGAAGTTTTGTTCTGAGCCGTCCTGGGTCTTCAGGGAACCACCATGAATAAATACCATGAATAAACACCAGGAATTGGAGAACATAAGAAATTAACATTTTATATTTATGTTAATGTGCTGGAATTTGGAAGGATCAGCATGAAAATCTGATACACAGAATCATTTTGAATTACACTTAAAGGCATGGAAATAAAATTTCTTGTTAACATTGTTTTATAAAATTCTCAAAGCCATTAGTATTTTGTATAATTCATTCATTCAAAAATATTTACTGAGCACCTACTATGTGTCAGGCACTGTTAGAAGTGCTGGGGATAGAGTAATGAAAAAAACAAAGGTTCTTGTCCTTGTGGAGCTAAATTTTGTTTTTTTAAACTCCTCTTACTATCTATCATTCCCAAGGGGCTGATTTTTAATGAGTATGAGAAATAAGTAAGTAAACAGTATATTACAAAGTTATAAGTGCTATGGAAAGATATATTAGGGGTATCTTTGAGTTTGCTCCTCTTAGTATTCTTTTTCCTTTCTATTTCAGGGATAAAATGGGCTAGGTTATAAAACCGTTACTCATTCTGAAAACTCAATCTGAAGGAGCTGGACAAAAATACAAACCAAAGCATGACTTCTGATTTCAACGTTGAAACCAGTTGATATGGTTAGGCTTCGTGTCCCAACCCAAATCTCATCTTGAACTGTAATCCCCATAATCCCCATGTGTCTAGGGAAAGACTCCATGTGTCTAGGGAGATCGGATCATGGAGGTGGTTTCTCCCATGCTATTCTTGTGATAGTGAGTGAGTTCTCATGAGATCTGATGGTTTTATAAAGGGCTGTTCCCCTTCGATCCTCACTCTTCCATCTCGTGCCACCACATGGGAAGGTCCAAGTGTGCTTGCCCTTCACCTTCTGCCATGATTGTAAGTTTCCTGAGGCCTCCTTAGTCATGTGGAACTGTGAGTCAATTAAACCTCTTTCCTTTATGAATTACACAGTCTCAGGTATTCCTTTATAGCAGTGTGAAAATGGACTAATACACAAGTGGTCCACACCCACCTGAAGTAGCAGCACTATCTGAAAAACTGGCTTCTCATGGAGAAATAACATTCTCGTTGCCCATTTTCACTTTATAAGTATATATAGTTCCCCTCCTTTGAAGATGCTCTTTACCTGTTCCCTCCTTACCTGTCTTCCTTGCCACATATGCTCCTGTGACTGATCTTACTCATATTTCTGACCTTAGAAAAGGCTACTGTGTTCAGTGCCCCTGCTGTGTGCTGAATGTGATTGTCTTTTTCCTATTAAAACACTAATTATATTGCATTGTAGAGGTTTATTCAATAGTCTTTCTCCCCCATAAGACTGTATAATTTGTGTAGTTAAGGATAAGGGGCCAGGCGTGGTGGCTCATGCCTGCAATGCTCTTGGAGGCCAAGGTGGGCAGATTGCTTGAACCCAGGAGTTCAAGACCAGCCTGGGCAACATGGCGAAACCCCATCTCTACTAAAATGTTAAATTTAAGCTAGTAGATCAGAATAAAAATGTTAATGTGAACTTATTGTGATATATATGAGACAAAGTATAAGTTATCAGTTTGCAGCCCAGACATGAGACTGGATTAATGAATGATTTTGATGCTCTTGTTTATCAAGAGACACAGGAGTTTTGTTCTGAGCCGTCCTGGATCTTCAGGGAACCACCATGAATAAATACCATGAATAAACACCAGGAATTGGAGAACATAAGAAATTAACATTTTGTATTAACTTTAATGTGCTGGAATTTGAAAGGATCAGCAAGGAAATCTGATAGGAAATCATTTTGAATTACACTTAAAAATTTAAAAAAAAAATTACCTGGGCATGGTGGCATGTGCCTGTAGTCCCAGCTACTCAAGAGGCTGAGGTGGGAAGATCACTTGGGTCCAGGAGGTTGAGGCTACTGTGAGCTGTAATTGCACCACTGCACTCCAGCCTGGGTGATAGCACAGGACCCTGTCTCAAAAAAAAAAAAAAAAAGGATAAGGAATATGTTTTTTCATCATTGTATCATCAGCACTCAGAATGGAGGCTGGCATACAGTAAGAGCTAAATATTTGTCATATAATTGAATCAACTTTTGCTGAGTACCTATGTGGACATGCCTATGTATGTATGCATTTTGTTAATAAGGCAAATTTTTGATTACACAGAAAAATTCAATCAATATAATATCCTTACTGATTTGTCCTAAAATTTCACCGACACCTATTATTTATTTTTTCACAAAAGGTATGTTGGTATTTTAATTAAAAACGACTCTATAAATTGGTTTTATTTATTTATTTATTGTTTAGAAAATATTTTTTGTAGAGATGAGGTTTCACCATGTTGTCTGGGCTGGTCTTGAACTCCTGGGCTCAAGCTTTCCACCCACCTTGGCCTCCCAAAGTGCTGGGATTACAGGCGTGAGCCATCACACCCGGCCAACAAATTGGTTTTATTACGAGTAGCTAGTAATGCATGTAATTTCTCTTTTACTTTTTAAAATATTATGAAAAAATTTAAATGTGCAAAATAAAGAAGAGTAGTATAATAAACTCCCATGCACCAATCATCTGCCTGGCCCTTATGTTTCATCCACAACCCAACCCACTTACCTGACTCCAGGTTATTTTAAAACAACTTCAGGCACCATAGCATCTAATTTTCAGTAATTTAAAAAAGAGTGTATAAGAATGCTTTAGAGATTACAAGGCAAGTGCTTACACATTATCTTTTTTCCATTCTCATACCCTGTTCTTTGGCACTTTACCGAAAAGGAAATGAGAAGGGTTCAGAGAAATCAAATGACTTTTCTTTGGTAACATGCCTAGTATACGTGTAGTCAGAACTTGAAGCTTTTGCTTTTTTTTTTTTTTTATTTTTTAACATCAACTTTCGTGCTTAGTCCAGTGTATAACATCACAGGCAAATTCAAATTGAGAATAGGAATCAGTTGTTCTTTAACCATAACCCTTCTAACTTTTACTTATCCTAAGACCAGGTAGCAAGTAGGGCAGGAGCCTTCATCTAGAGGGATGGTGACAGCTCTGATAGGGGAAAATTAGCACTGGTCTTTCCTTCCAAAAAGCCACTCTGGCTGCTGCTGTTGACACAAGGCTCCTGGCTTTTGAGACATTATTTGAGTGCTGGATTCCAATATTTTTACTTTCTCATAAGAAAAAAAAATGTGAAGCATCTAAGGATATCTCCTGCCTTATTGATAAAGTAAGCCTCAGGCTGAATCCAAATTGCTGAGCTCCAACAGAACTACAGGGCAAAGCATCTACACAGGGAATTGCCACTCTTCTCCAAAATTAGGCTTTATTAAGAGGCAAGGCTATGTTCTCCTCATATATATCTGTGTGTGTGTGTGTGTGTGTGTAAAAAGTAAATGTTTTACACAGATCCCCATAAGGGAAAAGTGGGCTATAGTAATACAGTATTTTTTTGTTTTTCTTTTTTTGGGGGGGGACAGTTTCGCTCTGTCACCCAGTCTGGAGTACAGTGGCGCGATCTCGGTTCACTGCAACCGCCGCCTCCCGGGTTCAAGCGATTCTCCTGCCTCAGCCTCCCGAGTAGCTGGGACTACAGGCAAGCACCACCACGCCCGGGTGATTTTTTTTTTATTTTTAGTAGAGACGGGTTTCATCATGTTGGTCAGGCTGGTCTCGAACTCCTGACCTCAAATGATCCGCCCGCCTCGGCCTCCCAATGTGCTGGGATTACAGGCGTGAGCCACCGCGCCCCGCCAAATACAGTTTTATCAGGAATCAAAACTGTGCTCTCTTCTGGACTCTCAGCTTTAGCTGTTTGGAGCGTTTAGTCTAACCCTTAACCACTTACATTGTAATGTGAAGATCAAATTGTAACGACATGGCAATAATAAGGCTCCTATTGGTTGGGTACCACCAGTTTATGCCAGGCATTGTACTGATTCATGTCTTTAATCCTCAAAACGACCTTCCGAGGTCAGCGTTTTTATTCTTTTTCCAGAGGAGCAAACTGAGTTTCTGAGAAGTCACACTCAAGTTGGTGGCAGAGCTGACGCTGGCATGGGGTTGACTCCAAAGCTCTCTACGCCACGAGGGTAGGAAAGACAACGAAACACAAGCGAGAAGAATAATGAGAACTGGGATCGTAACTTCATTAAATGAGAAGCCAGGAACAGGTGGCGGAGGGCACGCGGTTCGCTGCACGGAGTCGCTCAGGCTCTTTGAAACACCGCGCGGGGGAGCGGGGCGGTGCCGGAAGTCAGGCCATGGCTTCCGGTTCTCGCGTCGGAAGTGGCCGGTCAGCGTCGCTGCCGGTCTCCAGCGGAGACGGACTCTGGAGTTTGAGCGGCCGGGGCGGCCACGAGGTACTCTGATCTTCCGTCCTAAACACGTCTGCAAGTCGAGATGTCGCACCCGTCCCCCCAGGCCAAGCCCTCCAACCCCAGTAACCCTCGAGTCTTCTTTGACGTGGACATCGGAGGGGAGCGAGGTGAGCGGAGTCTGACGCTCGCGGAAAAGCCCCGAGGAGGCGGGGGTTCCCGGGATTTGGGGGATTCCAAGGGCGGAATGCGGCTCCGGCCGGTGGCTGCTCAGTTTCGCGGAGGGGATGGCTGCCTAGGCTGGTTCGCCGGAGCAAGCCCGGAGATCTAGGGCTAGATCGATCCAGCGCCCTTATATCAGTGCCATCGGTGGTGCGGAAGTTTCTGGAAATTTCTAGTTCGGGAATTGTGGCGTCCTTTAGGTTTGCCTCCTGATTTGGTGGCACTTCCACGCCACCTTTGCACTACCAAGTTAGCATGAAATAAGATTATTTTATGTTTGCAATGGGACAGTTCAGAAAGCATATCCTGGGATATGCGTCTGCTGGGCCCCAGGAAACTATATTTGCCACATGAGATAATATATCAGCACGTGCTGTGTTATTTATACGTTAAAGGGACTTGTTTGCTCATTGCTTTTGCCTTATTACTGATTCTTAATTTAGAGGTCCGTTCAGATGAGCAAACATTTTCTCTTAATTTGCCATTGGGAAAATGCGCTCAACGTAGTGATGGTGTTGCCTAGGTTACATAGCCGCTCAGAAGTTCCTAAGGCCTGGTGAATTAGGGAGCGTGTTGCTTTGTAACTGGATTGGCCTTGTTCTGGAACACGTTGGAATTGCTGGCCAGGCAATGTGTTTGAATGCATGTACAGGACACACACACGTTTACACGTACATTCGGTTTGTTGCAACTAGCTAGGGCTAGGTTTAATCTCACCTGTCTTAGCTGCTATCTAGAGGAGGAATTTTTACAGCTTTTGCTTCAGAGGTTGCATGAGGCAGTTTGCTCAGAGCACAAAGGCTGCAGGTATACGTAACACGTGGCAAGTCCGCCCACCCAAAGACTGTTTAATTTTCTCCTGTTGGTTGCTTGGTGATTGGAAATTCTCAGTACCTCTTGAAGAATTACTCAGGATTTAAAACTATTTGTATTTAATGATATCTCTTGCATGGTGCTAATCTTTTGGCTACTGTAATTGGTTATGATCCTTAGTGTGATGTTTCAAATTTGTTTATATACATACATGATAGTAGGTAGACTAAATTTGAATATTAGAATAAAATAAGATTCACTAATTCTAGTGAGTATATTCAAAGGAAATGAAGTTTGTATGTCAAAGAGGTATCTGCACTCCCATGTTCATTGCAGCATTATTCATGATAGCCAAGATAATGGAATCAAACTAGGTTTCCATCCACAGATGGATTTTTTTTTTAAAATGTGGTGTATGTGCACAGTGGAGTACTATTCACCCATAAAAAATAATGAAATCTTGTCACTTCTGACAACATGAATTAATATGGAGGACATTATGTTACATGAAATAAGCTGGGCACAGGAAGACAAGGCATGATCTCACTTACATGTAGTTTCTAAAAAGTTGACCTTGAAGTAGAGGATGGAATGGTGGATTTCAGGGGTTGGGTAGATGTTGATCACGAGAGACCTAATTTCAGTTAGAAAGGGGGAATAAATTTAAGAGATCTATTGTATAACATAATGACTATAGTTAGTAGCAATGTGTTGTGTTCTTGAAATTGCAAAAAAGAAAAATTACAATAAAGGGGAACTTGGTAATTCATGATTGATCTGCTACCATAATTATACCAACCTTCTTTTTATCATTTGTCTATTCGGTTGTTTTGCATACTGACAAGATTTTCTTTTCTTTTAGTTGGTCGAATTGTCTTAGAATTGTTTGCAGATATCGTACCCAAAACTGCGGAAAATTTTCGTGCACTGTGTACAGGAGAAAAAGGCATTGGACACACGACTGGGAAACCTCTCCATTTCAAAGGATGCCCTTTTCATCGAAGTATGTGTAAATTTTCTTAATCTTGTTATTCTTCATACAGACAAGTCCTGTTCTTTAGGAGTTGGGGAAGAAAACACTAAGTAGGAAGTGAAGCTTAAAAAGTACTATTAGCGTCCATGTCTGAGGCAGTAACTCAGTTTCGTAAAGGTTAGGCTGTGCGAGGTGGAATTACTTATGGTACTAAGGTTTATCTATAGAGAAATGGACTCCCCTAGCTTTACCCATCCTCTCATTCTCCTTCACTCTAAGAAGATTTGATTGAGAAAGGAAGGCCATAGTCAACCAACCTTAGGTAGCTTCATTGCCTGGTGACAAAAAAGTTATGCATAATTTTTGGGCATGAGTGCTTGGGAAGGCAGCAGATTTGAAGATTCAGTGTTTTGGGCACACGGGTGATAGTGTGGTCAAAATATGCCATTTCATACTGCTTATCACACTTTATAATGAATCATACTTTTGTTTAGTGATAATGGTTCTCCCAATAGACTGCAGGCTCTATGAGTTCAAGAACTGTATGTTTTCACCATTTTGTTTTTGGCATCTAATACAGTTACTGAGTAGGAACTCAGTAAGTATTTGTTTAATAAATAGGCAAATAAGCAATAATCACAAGAGCAACATTTTTTTAAACGATTTATTAAGAAAAAATTAACTTTTAAAAAAATATTTAAAATGTTTACTTTCATGTTTAATAAAAACTTGAAATATGCTAATAAACTATATGCAGAAAATATTTAACATAGCAAGTGTGAGACTGCTATCTTTAGAAAGGTCTGCCTGCAAGAGTAGCACTTGTTTGGAGTCTGGGAACTTGACACTTGTACCATTTCCTAAATAGTAATGATGATTTACTATGCCTAGTCTATTTGTACAAACATGAATGTGTGCTTTCTTTTGGGGAGTCTGGAATTTTGGTACATGCTAGGTAGAGTGTGCCCAATAAATACCTTGGGTGCTGAGTCTCTAATTGGCTCTCCTGGGCAGAAATAACTGTGTACATGTTGCTGCATTTTTGTTGCTGGGGGAAGTGTGTGTTCTGTGGCACTTCATGTGACGGAGAAAGCATAAGGAAGCCTGCACGTGGATTTTTCCAGACTCTGCCTGTGTCTTTCCCCTCGTCATCTCGCTGTGTATCCTTACCACTGTGATCCAACCACATACTGATTTGTGTGAGCTCTAGGGTTCTCTGAACATGAAAGCAATCTTGGTAACCTTTGACACAAAGTGATATATTTGCTGAAAATTTTCCATTAGGGTAGAACAAATCTACTGGGAATCATTGGTCTTTATTCAGCAGACATTATTGAGTAACTAATATGTACTATGTGTACATGCACATAGTTATAAGGATGTAAAACAATACAGTTGGTGTACTTAAGGAGATCATTGTTTGCTGGAAGGGGCAGATCATAATGCCATATGTTATGTAGGCAGAGTTAAGATACTGTGGGAGAAAAATTAGGACATAACAGCTTTGGGATTTCAGTGACAGTTTTATAGGGGAGGTATCATTTGAACCGATTTTCTGAATGTTAGCAGGGATCAGGCAGTGAAAATAGGTTGGATTCAGATGGTGAAAAGCCTGAAGCGTTTGGAGTTGCGGAGACGGGTGGGGAGGGACAAACAGGAGAGTGACATGACTAGAGTCATGCACTACAAAGTTGTCTTACGTACATATCCATTAGTAAGCATTGCTAAAGGCATCCATGTCTCAGTCACTAATAGCCATTTTCCTTTTTTGTAGTTATTAAGAAATTTATGATTCAGGGTGGAGACTTCTCAAATCAGAATGGGACAGGTGGAGAAAGTATTTATGGTGAAAAATTTGAAGATGAAAATTTCCATTACAAGGTAAAGTAGAGAAAATGCATGTTATTGCTGATAAAAAGATTGTTATATATCTGGAATACTTGTTGGATTAAGACACCAAAAAATGTTTCAAGTGTGCTTAGATTCTCCATTTCTTGTAATAGGAATCACTTTTGTAAATAATGGTTCTTTAATATGGAAAAGTTTTCATTCAGTAATGATTAATTCAGCATTATTTCATTGTGATCCAGTTTTTATATGCTTCAGTTAAGCCAGTGAGTTTTTAAATGCGACCAGCATCTGGCAAAATTGTTTCCAGGAAAAATGTTTCCATTGTTGGAAGGATGGTAACTTGTGCATCCTTATCCTTGAATTTGAAGAGCAACAAAACCATCACTAATATCCAGGATATCAGGGGATTTGCACACTAGCAGATATAGTTAAATGTCCAAGCTCCTAAAGGACGTTAGTGGTGCCTGTGCCTTCTTGTCTTCGTTGTCCCAAGATGTAATTGGGGTATATTGCATCATTCAAGTTATAAGAATGGACATGTAAGTACAAAAGTAAAGTGATATTTTTGGAAATAAGGAATATGAGCAAGGGTATTAGGATAATTTGAAAAAATGTCATCAGTCTTCCAGCCAGTGTTTATTGAGCCACTATCACTGGCACCAAAGGGTTTATAAAAATGAAAGGCCTTGATGACAAGGAATTTATAATCCTACCTCAGAGACAAGATTAAGATACCTGGGACTACTGGAGAATAATAGTATATAAATAAATGCTAAATTGATTGAATATCCTTGCTTGTATAACTTTGCTAATACTGTCCGTATACTGCAGGAGAAAGATGTGATTTATGCAGTCTGAATTATTATGGAAGTCATTGAGGAGGAATGGCTACTTGGGCTGTGCAGACTGGGTCTTGCAAGGCGGCAACATGTCTGAGATTTGGTTAGGCAGGAACTGTAGTATTGATGCAGAATTTAAAAAGGGACATCGGTGAGGAAAGACAAAGGCAAGAGACGTTGAGGAAATAAAGTTCTAGTTACTGTTGTACCAAAGGAAGCTACCAGAAGGATGAAAACTAAAGGTGATGTGATGATCACATTGATATAGAGAAAAGGGGCCTATAGACAAGACACATGGTTCTTGCTTTCTATAAACTTGGTGGCCTTAAAATCTGAATTTGATTTAGACTGAGGGGAGTAAAAGGCATTTTGGTGGGGTGGGGGGGTGTCATGAAACATTATATAACATGAGAGTTACGGTGCATGCGCCAACAAGGAATACATTTAGAAAGCCTAGGAGATAAAGTGAAAAGGTTAAGAAATTGGGTTTCATAGATCCTTTGACAGGATTATGCCAAGGTAGAATTTTGATTTCAAGATGTACGCAGCAGTTTCTTTTGAGCACTCTCCGAAGAGGTGATTCATCTGGGATGAAAACCTAATCCAAATCCTGTATGATCTGGATTCTTTTGAGATAGGAAAGTACCAAACTGAATGTCTTGGGTAAATTCAGTATCCCATTATTGTTCCAGTTTATTGATGTTTTGTAAAGGAAGACTTAAACTGTAGGCATATTTATGAATTTGGAAGACCGTTTAGGTCTTCCCAGAAAAAAAGAGCTTTCATCATAAAAAGGGCAAAATATATTACAAGAGTTTCATAATGCTGTATCTTCATTTTAAAGGTGAAGTGTAAGTATTTTCTCATGGCCAATTTAGAAATAACCCTCCCCCCGACTATTGTTTCTGTTACCTATTTACTTTGATAAGGTTTTTTAAAGTTTAAAGTGATTAAGTGCCCCATGTTTTGTGAATTAAAGGTTGCAGTTTATAAAAAAATAAAAAGTAATTTAAAAATTTTATAAGTGAAAAGTAAAAAAAAGTAGTTTGATCTAAATGGTAGTATAGTGCACCCCAGTTTTATGTTCAGTAAAAGAACAGTTCAGACTAACACACAATTCAGAAAAGAACACATCTAACCTTGGTTTTCTTTGAATTTTTATTTCTACAGCATGATCGGGAGGGTTTACTGAGCATGGCAAATGCAGGCCGCAACACAAACGGTTCTCAGTTTTTTATCACAACAGTTCCAACTCCTCATTTGGATGGGAAACATGTGGTGTTTGGCCAAGTAATTAAAGGAATAGGAGTGGCAAGGATATTGGAAAATGTGGAAGTGAAAGGTGAAAAACCTGCTAAAGTAAGTAAAAAGTTACAGTGAAATACGCTTATTATCTTAGTTGCTGTCTTTTTGAGACGGAGTCTCGATCTGTTCCAGGCTGGAGTGCAGTGGTGCGGTCTCGGCTCACTGCAGCCTCTGTCTCCCGGGTTCAAGCTATTCTCCTGCCTCAGCCTCCTGAGTAGCAGGGATTACAGGTGCGCGCTACAACACCCGGCTAATTTTTTCTGTATTTTTAATAGAGACGGGGTTTCACCATGTTGGCCAGGCTGGTCTCAAACTCCTGACCTTGTGATCCGCCCACCTCGGCCTCCCAAAGTGCTGGGATTACAGGCATGAGCCACTGCACCCAGCCTGTTAGTTGCTATCTTGAAATATAAGTAAAAGGATCAGGTGATTATTAGCTGGAAAAATGTTATAATAATTTTGGGTATAGGAGCCAGGATCTGCCACTTTTTTTTTTTTTTTTTTTTAACTTTTCTACAATGGGAAAGACAATTAGGGTAGTTTTAAAGATTTTTATTATTTCAACTTTCATTTGGTGATCTTTGCTAGTTTACGTTAAGTCTTCCTATACCTGCAAAACTGTTCAGTTGGTATGTATAGTAGTACATAGTAGAATGAGGATAATAAGCCTAAAATCTTGTCTGGATTGTAGCATTAACTAGAGGCTTGGCCTTGACTTTGTTACTTAACTTTTCCACGCGTGTTTTCTCCTGTCTAAATTACTTATGGGTTTAGACTGGATTATCTCTGAAGACCCTTGTGTACTTAATGTCTGTGAATCAAAATGACCTTAATATTGGCTGGGCATGATAGCTCATGCTTGTAATCCCAGCACTTTGGGAGGCTGAGGTGGGAGGATCACTTGAGACCAGGAGTTGGAAACCAGCTTTGGCAACATAGTGAGATGCTGTCTGTATTTAAAAAAAAAAAGAAAAAAAGAAAAACCCCTAAACGACCGTAATACTACCCAGCCTGAGTGACAGGGTTGTGAGTGGGAGTTGGAAGCTCAGTTACTTGTAGGAGGTAGGCTGTCACTCAATGTATGACAAGAATAGTAGTAAACCGGAAGCTCATGCCCCACCTAACGCCACTTACATAGACAATGATAAAATTGCCAACTTATTCTGTGTTTATTGAGCTCCTGAATAGCAATAAAATGCTTATGTAAATACTAACATTGTCGTATTAGTTGGAATGTATAAAAACAGCATTATAGTACATAAATGAGCCTTCTCACATAAATCTGTGAATTGGACAGTGTTGCACATGACTTCAGCTGTATAGCTTTTATCTCTCATTATTACGATAGTGCACTTCTACAATTTAGGGTTATTTTTACAGTTGTGCGTTATTGCAGAATGTGGAGAATTGAAGGAAGGAGATGACGGGGGAATATTCCCAAAAGATGGCTCTGGCGACAGTCATCCAGATTTCCCTGAGGATGCGGATATAGATTTAAAAGATGTGAGTACCTTCAGATTAGTCAAACTTTAATTAATTTAGTAAGTGAAAATATTTAGTACTAAAAGTTTGAGCTTTTGTTTCAGTCTCTCATATGATAGAATCTAGCATTAAACCACATTACTTACTAAAATCCAACATATTTGTATTTTTTTTATACAGGTAGATAAAATTTTATTAATAACAGAAGACTTAAAAAACATTGGAAATACTTTTTTCAAATCCCAGAACTGGGAGATGGCTATTAAAAAATATGCAAAAGTTTTAAGGTAATATTATTTCTAACAAATTATTTTTAAGCAATTATAAATTGAATTATAAACTAAAATTAAGAATTGCTCATTATATTTTTGCAAATTACTTGTGGAATAACCAGGTGTGTTGAAATAGTTGCATTTCCTTTTTTTTCCCTCAGCTTGTTTTAAGAAATTTCAAAAGACAGAAGTTGAACGAATAATACATAATTACTCATATGTTTTACTTACATTCACCAATTTTTAACTTTTGCTGTTTACGTTTTTACAGAACTATTTTGATAGGAAGTTGTTGATACTGTGATACTTTACCCTAAGTATTTCAGCACGTATTTCCTAAGAAACAAAGACATTCTGCATAAGTTCAATACCACTAAAACACCCCAAAGTAATATTGATAGATAATATCAATCCATATTTAGGCTGGGCATAGTGGCTCATGCCTATAATCCCAGCACTTTGGGAGGCCAAGCTGGGCGGATCACCTGAGGTCAGGAGTTCAAGACCAGCCTGGCCAATATGGTGAAACCCCATCTCTACTAAAAATACAAAAATTAGCTGGGCTCGTGGCGCACGCCTGTAATCCCAGCTACTTGGGAGGCTGAGGCACAAGAATTACTTGAACCCAGGAGGTGGAGGTTGCAGCAAGCCGAGATTATACCACTGCACTCCAGCCTGGGCGACAGAGTGAGATTCTGTCTCCAAAAAAAAAAAAAAAAAAGTAATCCATATTCCAACTTCCCCAGTTGTTTCAATTTCTTAGAAAAATCAAGGGTCCAAACTAAGATTATGTGTTATATTTAGTGGTAGTATCTCTTACGTTTCCTACCTCCCCTGGTTTTTTATTCATTTGCATTTTTGTGGAGTCCAAGTCAGTTGTTTTTATAGACTTCCATCTGTATGTGTTTGTTTCCTTAAGATTAGTTTGAGGTGAAATATTTTGGCAAGAAGACTTAGGTGTTGTTTTGTATTACCTATGATATCACATCCTGAAGACACATTTCGCTTTGGCCTGTTTGAGTTCACACACATGGTTAAAGTAGTGTCAGCCAGAAGCATTTGTTAGTCCGAGGTGGTATCGTGAAATTCTATGAATTTCTAGTCCCCAACAACCTTTCACACAGTGGATCTTAGCATCATTGAAAAATCCATGCCTGAATCTGTTATACTGAACTTCTAAGTTTATCATCGTACAGTTATTAACTAGCATTCTTCTGTTTGCAACAGCCTCCCGCATATTTTTTAAGTATCACTATAGACCTGTGGATATTTTTCTTTTCTTTTTTTTTCCTTTTATAGAAACAAGGCCTCCTTTATATTGCCCAGGCTGGTCTGGAACTTTTGGGCCCAAGCAATCCTCCCTCCTCACCTTCCCAAGTAGCAGGGACTAGAGGATATCTTATGGGTAGTTTTCAATTCCGTTTGTTAGTATGCTATTATTGTCATTCTTTTTCATGCCCAAAGGGTTCCAAATTTGTTCAGTGGAAGGCCCCTTTCCTTTGGCATGTTCCTATTAGTCTGTGAGCACTTGCTTGCTTTTTTGCACAAGATGTTCTAAGCTCATCTTACCTTACTTTCAGATCTGATATGGCAGTTTCTCCAAGGACCTCTGATTTCTTTTAGAGAAAGAAAACTTTAGAAACCAAATTCTGGGGGCCAGGTGTGCTCAGTTTTGGGGCCCTTTTCAGGGACAATGCAAAATCAACGCAATAGAGTTCTCCTTCATCTTTCCTCTACTGAATTCCCTTCTCCTATTATGAGAATCCTGGTTCCAAACATAATTATGTTGGAAAGTACATAGTGGGGACCTGAGTTTTAAAAATAGAAAAGTGTTACTAGTGCATAATTAGATTTGGGAATTGCTCTTAAATTGGCCTCTTTGAACACTTCGGGGAACAAAAACAATTTTTTTTAAGCCTTCTTAAAAATTTTAAAAAGTGTGATCATTAAGATTATTAATAGCATTTTTAGAGCTTTTTATATCAGAAATGACATAACACTTCTGGACATACAGAAGAGTAATTCCTGTTTATGTGGTCTTTCATACTGCTTTTATTAATGCATTCTGCAGATACGTGGACAGTTCAAAGGCTGTTATTGAGACAGCAGATAGAGCCAAGCTGCAACCTATAGCTTTAAGCTGTGTACTGAATATTGGTGCTTGTAAACTGAAGATGTCAAATTGGCAGGGAGCAATTGACAGTTGTTTAGAGGTAAGTCTGTTTGATTTTGAACTTTTTGAATAAGTTGGATTAAGACTTAGTTTGAATAGTAGCAACTTTTATATACATTAATATATCTTATCGCATAGGACCTAATGAGGCTTAAGAAAACATTTTGTTTCTAAATATTTTGGACCCTCAGTTCTTTCTCTACATTCATTTTGCTTATAACTCTGTGTCACTTAACAGCCATGAAGATCCTTGCCTTTTTTTCTCAAAGCACATATATCAGCTCATGTATTCACTTAAGAGCACCTATTATGTGTTAGGCATTAGAAGACAAAGTCAGAAATGACTAAGAATGTGGGTTATGGAGTCAGTCAGGCATGGCTTTTTTCTTCTTCTTTTTTTTTTGAGACGGAGTCTTACTCTGTTGCCCAGGCTGGAGGGCAGTGGCACAGTCTCGGCTTACTGCAACCTCTGCCTCCCGGGTTCAAGTGATTCTCCTGCCTCATCCTCCCAAGTAGCTGGGATTACAGGCATGCGCCACCATGGCCAGATAATTTTTGTATTTTTAGTAGAGACAGGGTTTCACCATGTTGGCCAGGCTGGTCTCAAACTCCTGATCTCAGGTGATCCACCCGCCTTGGCCTCCCAAAGTGCTGGGATTACAGGTGTGAGCCACCGTGAAGTAGTTATAGAGAGTTATATAACACAATGTAAGGCATTTAGTGTAGTGCCTGGCACATTTTAAGCACCTAACAGAGACGAGTTATTTTAATTAAAAGATTCATACCCTCAAGAAGCTTAATAAGTGATTCAGGATAGGAGGGGGTCAGTTTCAATTTAGGTTCATCAGGACTTGTGTATGGAGAATGGGTTCTATTGGAACAGGTCATTTATCTTTAGGAGGGCCATCCAGGTATGCTAACTGATAAAGCTAGAAAGGTGGCAGTTTTACCTTCCTCAAATAGAGCAATTATGACTCTCTTCCCTGTTGTATAGTTTGAAAAGTTTTCCAAATGAAACATTTTAAGAATTTTACATATTAAGCCATGCACCTAGACTAGCTATGCTCAGAGCAAGTAGAACTAAAATGAGATCCTAATTTTGTAGGGTAGATGGAATAAGGGATAGGAATATATTTAGAAGGGATCATACAACAGAGGAAAAAACTTATCAAAAGAAAAGATGGGTCTTCACTCTGGGTTTTTTTTTTTCTCTGTCACCCATGCTGGAGTGCAGTGATGCAATCAAAGCTCACTGCAGCCTCAACCTCCTGGGCTCGGGTGATCCTCCTACCTCAGCCTCCTAAGTAGCTGGGACTACAGGCCCTCGCCACCATACCCCGCTGATTTTTAAATTTTTTGTAGAGATGGGTTTTCGCCATGTTGCCCAGGCTGGTCTCTTAACTCCTGGGCTCAAGCTGTCCACCCGCCTTGGCCTCACAAAGTGCTGGTATTATAGTTAAGAGCCTCTCTGCCCAGCCTCGATCTCTTTTTGACCTGTGAGGCAGGTAAAATCTGAGTATTGGCCATTAAAAGATGTTACATAAACAAAAGATAATTTTAAAATGTTTGTTCTAGGGGAGAGACCTGATGCATAAAGTCTCTTAGGTTAAAAGACCTGTTGTAGGAAAAAACCTAGGTTGGGTATGGTGGTTCATGCCTGTAATTCCAGCACTTAGGGAGGCCACGGTGGGCGGATCGCTTAATTCCAGGAGTTTGAAACCAGCCTGAGCAACATGGTGAAACTCTGTCTCAAAAAAAAAAAAAAAAATTAGTCTGGTGTGGTGGCACATACCTGTAGTCCCAGCTACTCGGAGGCTGAGGTGGGAGGAGCACTTGAGCCTGGGAGGTTGAGGCAGCAGTGAGCTGTGATCAGGCCACTGCACTCCAGCCTGGGCCACAGAGTGAGACCTTGTCTTAAAAAACCAAAAAACAAAAACTTAAGAGTTTATAACTTAAGAGTTATTAAGTTATTAATGTTCCTTAAAAAACTTATAACTCAAGTAAAAAGTGTATACAAATTTTTCTTCAAAATGATTTTATCTTAAAAGTTGTTAGTTCAGGCCCATTCGGGAGATTGAAACCACAGTGGGGAGCATATTGGAAACTAGAGAAATGTCTTTCTCCTCCATGTCCATTCAGTGCCCTCTGCTGACAAAACTTAGTGCCCACTGGCAGAGGAGAGCTATTTGCATGTTTCAGCTCCATTTTCACAGAGCAGTGAAGGATGGGTTTGGAGTTGATAGGCAATGAATTGAAATCTGGCATATAAGCCTAATACTTAAGACTTTGATATAAATACTAGCTTTATACTTTTTTGTAGGCTCTTGAAGTAGACCCATCAAATACCAAAGCATTGTACCGCAGAGCTCAAGGATGGCAAGGATTAAAAGAATATGATCAAGCATTGGTAAATTTTGTTCCAAATGTTTAATTTTTTAAAATAGACAACTACCTTTATAAATCATACACCTAACTTAAATGTTTTTTTCCAATTAAAGGCTGATCTTAAGAAAGCTCAGGAGATAGCACCAGAAGATAAAGGTAAGTTGGCAGCTTTTGTAGTGAAAGTTAATTTTGTTATTTAAATACTTATCCTCAGGAACCATTGTTCACTTTGCCAGATTTTAGATGTTTGTTCAACAGATACTACAGAATGCCTGCTGTTGGGCCAGGCATTATCATATAGCAATGAACAAGACAGTCAAAGTCCCTGCCCTCAAAGAGCTTACATTCTACTCCCATTCAAGAATATAGTTTTTCACGTTATTTATTCTTCAAGTTATCATCTCTGTAGTTTTTTATATGTCTAAATACTGTTTGTCTTATGGTATCCTTTGAGACTGTGTTCCTATTCTGGTTAGTCTAGTCGAGAGCTCAGCATTGTAAGACACAGTATTCATGGTAAATTTAACATTTGGGACCATTCAAGTTGAATGTGGCTATAACCTTAGTATTGAAGTACTGGTTATATGTTTTAGGAAATTGACAAAAATAAGCTTGTTTTTCAAATAAACCAACTATGAATAGTGACACTAGATCTGGGTATTACAAAATGTCTTTGGTCTCTTATTACTAAAATGAAACAAGGGAAGCAATTACTGTTCTCTAATGTAGAGGGAGAAGGCAAATCTTGATGTGCTTGAGTTCTCTCAGTTGACAGTCCTCTAAAATTACGTTTCATTTCTGTGTTTGTGTGATTGCTCAGATTTTCTGTTACTAGGGCTTAGTTACTTTATAGAGAAGTTTTTTCAAGGGGTAGTTAACATTAAAATAGTTTGTTAGTCACCATAATTTTTTGGATATTTTGAGAAATAACTCACATTGCATATTTATTTTACAGCTATCCAGGCAGAATTGCTGAAAGTCAAACAAAAGATAAAGGCACAGAAAGATAAAGAGAAGGCAGTATATGCAAAAATGTTTGCTTAGAAAGGATTCAGTTTTGCTTATTGTGTTGATTGTATAAATGCAATAAGAAAATGTAAAGGTTTTTGTCTATGAATATGATCCCTAATGTGTTTGACACCTTAGTTCCTTACTGTTTTACAGTTTAGGAGTACTGATAGGGGTTCATGCTTAATAAACATGTCACAATACAGTAAGTAAAGTGGTTTTGTTTGTTTCTTTGAGATGGAGTCTTGCTCTGTCACCCAGGCTGGAGTGCGGTGGTGCACTCTTGGCTCACTGCATCCTCTGCCTCCCGGGTTCAAGCAATTCTCCTGCCTCAGCTTCCCAAGTAGCTGGGATTACAGGCACGTGCCACCATGCCCAGCTAATTTTTGTATTTTTAGTAGAGATGGGGTTTCACCATATTGGTCATGTCACGTTGGTCTTGAACTCCTGACCTCGTGATCTGCCCCGCCTTGGCTTCCCAAAGTGCTGGGATTACAGGTGTGAACCACCGTGCCCGGCCAAGTAAAATGTTTTTTAAAATGGTTATGTGCATTATTCATAAAGAATAATGGTGTCCAGTCTTTTTAAACTTGTAAAGACACATCTTATTGAATAAAGAGATGAGAGCTTAAGTTTGTATATTGTTTCCTTCAATTCTTTGATGTATCCATGGTGGATGATGCTAGGTTTTCATACTTATAGATAATACACACACACACACACACACACAAACACACACACACACAAACTTGTTCAGGGATGGGCATACTTTTTCTGCAAGGGCCAGATCATAAAGTTTTTAGGCTTTGTAGACCATGTAATGTCACACCCACTCAACTGCACAGTTGTAATTCAAAATTAGCCATAGACAATGTGTAACCAATGGGTATGGCTGTGTTTCAACAAAACTTCAGTCTAGAATATATATTCATTTTTATATTTGATTACTTAACTTTGGCAAGTCAAACATAAAGTCCAGTAGTGAATTTTGCTCTTGGTACTGAATCTCTGAAGAACTGAAGAGGTAGGAAGATGCTGCATTCTTATAAAGGTTATTTAAAAGCAATACCCATAATTTTTTTATGGGACAATCTTAGATATAGTATAAAATTTTTATTTGATAATCATTTTGTGACTATTCTGTTCAGTAATATGCAGAAAGACATTCTGAAATCTGTTAATCTCTAAACATTTTAACGTTATCTTGCCATACTTGAAAGAAACTGGCTAGCTGCCGTTTACATTCCATTGTAAGCAGGTCCTCCTCCACCTTCAGGTACCACCCAGTTAATATTCTGACTTGGATCTTTAATATCACATGTTTTACAATGTACACAGTTCTGAGCATTTATCTGTAACCGAAATCCATCACCTTGTTCCACAGGTACAAATTCATAAACTCCTGAAAAGTAAAAATAAATAAAGTGCCTAACTTTAAAAAATTTTTAAATTCAAAAGTAAAAATTAAGGAAAGAGTAGCCACAGAAACCTTAAAGGTTGCTTTCTGAATGCTTACCCATAGAGATTATGAAGACCTTGGTGCATTGCTATTGATGTGAGTGTAAATTACATGTACATAATAAAAGGAGGTACAGCAGTATTCAGCTGAGTTGTCTCACTATCAAGGGTACTCAACACTGAGTGTTTGAGTTCCACACAACCTCGAAGTCCTCCCTTATTCACAGTCATCCTCTCATTCACAGGGGACAAGTTCCAAGATCCCCAGTAGACGCCTGAAACCTCAGGTAGTACTCAACTTACATTGTCAGTCAGAACATGTTTCTGTTCATGTATTTCACCCACAAATGTGATGCCTTTTCCATCTTAAGGAAGCACTTGCCACACTCTGGCCATAACTTCTGCAGTTCGAGGTCCAACAGCAAAACACACAAATTTCTTTTTCCTCTTTCACAGAAGATACAGTCTTACCATAGACCTTAGCAACCTCAGCATAGGATTTTTTTCTCTTTATAGAGAACTTTCTCCTTTCACTTAAAGGAAGCACTTTATGGCATCTCTGAATTGTCAGCATCACTACTCCTGCGTTGGGATATTTTTAAAGGGTTACTGGACACAAGTATGATAATGTGACAGTAAATCTGATAGATGGCTACCAAGTGACATAACGAATGTTAGGTGTGAATATGCTGGACAAAGGGATAATTCACATCCAGGGTGGGACAAGCCAGAATGGTACACAATTTAAAACAACGTGTACAATTTAAGACTCAAGAATTATTTGTTTCTGGAATTTTCTTATTTTCAGACTGTGGGTGACTGGGGGTAAGAGGAGCCTAACGGTACAGCTAAAAAACCAAATTAGATCCAGTCCCTTAGTAACCTCAGGGAGTTTTCAACCCACTGTAATGACAAAAGCCAAAAGACCAAGTCACACTATCTTCTTTTGTGAATGTACTAGTTTTCAAGTATCGGAATACTATTTTGTTCTACCATATCATTTGAGACCTGGTTCCTATTACTGTAATTTCAGTTGAAAGCTCAGCACTAAAAGAATATTCATGGTGAATTTAAAGTTTCAGAGCATTCCTTGGACTGAATGTAATCATAATGTGCTATTCTAGTACATGCACCCAAATACATACAGATGAGCTGCCATGACAGAAATGACTTTAAATAGTCACATGAACACGCAAAGAGAGGTATTTCATTTTCAAGAATCTTCATCTTAGTCTGAGCGTAGACAAAGGGCTTTTTTTTTTTTTTTGAGAAATGTTATCTGAACTAGGCTTAACAAAACCAGTAGTTAAAAGTATGTTTCCTAAAGGAAGCTGGATGAAGTCATTTACAATTTCTAAGGAATGGAAGGAGATACAGAAATCATTTTTTAAAAGAACAAAATCACATTCCTAAAATGTTTAAAGCAAATATTTAGGAATAGATGGAAATTATTACCTGCAGGACAGAATCGCTGCTCGGGCCCATCATATATTGACAGATTTCTATTTACAGGTATACTGTCATCCCTTAAGGTTAAGTGTGCCGGCTGGTCATGTTCATGATTAGTACCACTCAGAGCCACAGATGACAAGAGGTCAAAACTGATCTGTCCATCGGGTTTTGGATACTCAATAGGTGTGCAATCCTTGGCTGGCTTGAGCCGTTCAAAGTCAGAACCTTCAACAATTTTGAGGGAAATGCTTAACAAAATATGATTTTGAAGTACTTTTTCTTAAGCCTATTTGTATAAAAACTTCAAAATATTATTACACCAAAGAAATATGACTAGCCCTCAAGTAATAATATACTGTTCTTAGACACTAAATTTATAATTTCTCCAAGTTGAAAACATTAAAACAATCACTTTCTCTAATTAACGGATCCCATTCATGAATTTTTAATGATCATGTCACTCATACTCTAGTTTGAATTACCTTTATGTTTCAGAGTCCATGGCTCCATTCCTCTCAATATCCAGTAAAAGATTCCAGTGTAAATCATCCCTCCATAAACACCCAGTACTCCGTGGCAGGACGGTCTTATATTTCTAACAGAATATAGCTCTTTCCATACCCATGAGTTCTTCAAATTGTCCTCATATTCAGTTACATGGAGTCCTTTTATTAAAAACATGAAATGTTAAGTGTGAAACTGCCCAAATGTGCATAAAATACACTAAGTATTTTGCTACTTTGATAGCTGATGAGTGAAGTTTTTCTTTTTTCGAGACAAGGTCTTGCTCTGTCACCCAGGTTGGAGTACAGTGGTGTGATCACGGCTCACTGCAACCTCCACCTCCTAGATTCAAGCCATCCTCCCACCTCAGCCTCCTGAGTAGGTGGGACCAGAGGCACACGCCACCACGCCCTACTAATTTTTGTGTTTTTGGTAGAAAGAGGGTTTCGCCATGTTGCCCAGGCTGGTCTTGAACTGCTGGGCTCAAGTGATATGCCCGCCTCAGCCTCCCAAAGTGCTGGGATCACAGGCATGAGCCACCGCACCTGGCTGATGAGTGAATCTTAAGTAATTTTTTAAAACATGGTCCACAGTGAAGGCTCTTTCATGTATAAATGTTGGCATCTTCCAAAAAGACAACCATTAGATATATATATGTTATTAATAGGCAGTAAGGCATTTGATTTCTTACATTGGTAGCATGGAAAATTAGTTTCAAATTTTAGTGAAACTGAGAAAGAAGCTTTAAGATAAAAAGTTCATGCTACCTGTAAGAGTGAAAAAATTTCATAATTTACAACTCAAAACTATTTCTACCTGCTATGGGTTGAAATATGTCCCCCCAAAATAGGTTTTGAAGTCCTAACCTCCAGTACCTTAGACTGTGACCTTATTAGTGGCTGTAGATATAATTAGTTAAGAAGAGGTCTACTACAGTACAGTGGGTCTCTAATCCAATATGACTGGTATCCTTAGAAGAAGGGACAGAACTGGGCACAGTAGCTCTAGCCTGTAATTTCCAGCTACTTGGGAGGCCAAAGTGGGAGGACTGCTTGAGCCAAGGAATTTGAGATTGCAGAGACCAAGGATTGCACCACTGCACTCCAGCTTGGGCAACAGAGAGAGACCCTGTCTCTAAAAACAAAAACCCACCACTTCATAGAGAAAACTTGGTGCATGCACTTAATAAAGAGGACAGATTGGTTCCCTTACGGCTTTTGGTGGACTCCACATGACTACTTTTTCCAGTCATTGTTTCCTGTTCTGGCTCCACTCCCCTTTTCTTTAGGCTTTAACCCTCAATCTAGTCTTTGGTGATATACTGGCTCCAGTATTATCTATGTGTGGTACTATATACACATGATACAGTTCAAGTATGGCTGGTGGTCCAACAAGGAACGATACTTGACAAGAAAATTAGAAAAAAACTTCTACCCAGCCACTGCACTCCATCTTGGCTATTCCATTCTCCCTGAAGTACCCTTTGCCCTTTCTGTTTTCCACTTCATCTCCCCACGCTAGGCCTCCATTCCTACAAAGATTTGAAGGCATAACCTGGTTACATACCTCTAACTAGAGGAACATTTACTGGGGATTCTAAGAATTAAGACTCATTTATCAAATATCTATGGAGTCGCTACCGTGTGCCAGGTGTGTAGGATTCACATTAAGCAATACCTCTAGTCTCGGAGTTTTCATCCAAGTGGCAGAAGACAAAAGTTGATAAATAAGTAAGTAATATAATGTACCAAAAAGTGGAAAATGCGCTAGAAAAGGCCATGCAGGGGGAACTGTGTGTGTGCTGTGTGTTGTGCATTAATTGGTGTGGTCAAGGCAGGGCCACTGTGAGTGCTATTTAAACAAAGGGAAAGAGAACAAAGGAGCCAGCCGTGAGCAAAGACCATGAGGTGGGAGTGCTTGGCATGTTCCGGGAACTGTAAAGAAGCCAGTGTGGCTGGAGCTGGTAAAGGGTCTTTTTAGATTAAAGCTTTACGGAGGTATAAGTGCTGGCTGTTTCTCTCCACCACAGAAGAGTCATAGGCCTATACTTACAAAGCTTGCTAAAGAATAGGTAGCTAATTCCGCCTTTTGTAAAGGTGTTTGTTCCATTGATACTTAAGTATTTGGGAGGTATCTTAATTGTGTGTATTACATGTATGCAATATAAATGCAGTACTGTCATATTTGTAATAGTTTCTAACTAGGTGGGACACCACTGGTTCTTTTCTTTTTTGTGTGTGGGGGATGGAGTTTTGCTCTTGTTGCCCAGGCTGGAATGCAATGGCACGATCTCAGCTCACTGCAACCTCCACCTCCCAGGTTCAAGTGATTCTTCTGCCTCAGCCTCCCAAGTAGCTGGGATTACAGGCACCCGCCACCACACCCAGCTAATTTTTTTGTATTTTTAGTAGAGACGGGGTTTCACCATGTGGGCCAGGCTAGTCTCGAGCTCCTGACTTCAGATGATCCACCTGCCTCAGCCTACCAAAGTGCTGGGATTACAGGCGTGAGCCACCGTGGCTGGCTACCGCTGGTACTTTTCTACTTTTTTGATGTGAATAAAACAGAACATTACAGTAAAAAATCACTGACTGTAATTATTGAGAATAAGCCATGTAGTTTTCTTTGCATAGCATGCTTATTAATACTTTCTATAAAGTGACAGATGCAATACAAATCTTTTAATGTCAATTGAAATACACATAACCCAGCAATTTTCTTTTGTGTACTTTACACAGGAATTTCTTACCTATTGTCTTTGATTGGAGATTTTCACTAGTTAGTTGATTAAAAATAGATTCTGCTGCTAAAATTCCACTTTTCATTGCTGTGTGAGTACCTTTGATCTTGGGAACATTCATAAAACCAGGACTACAACCAATTAGTAAACCACCAGGAAAGGTGAGTTTTGGTATAGACTGAGGAAACAAAGATTCAGAATACATTTGTTAGTTCAAATTAAACAAGAACAACAGAATACTCCAAATCAGTCTTAGAGTATTCTAGAGTTGTAGGGAAAGGTTGAAAAATAAATACATGAAAATGAATTGAGCAAAGGAATAAAACAGAGCAGGGGCAGTTTTCTTCTTCCTGCCCTAAGAGTGAGGATTAGGACTATTACTATTTTTCTGTGAGAGTTTTTCTTTTTCTGTCCTCATAACTGATCTACATGGGACAGATTTAGGACTGAAGCATCAATATGTTTTAAATAGAATGTTTTATTTACACATATCCATGTCATAGTTAAAATATTCTCTAAACCTGAATGCTGTTATCTAAATTGTGATTTGCTTGCAAATCAAAACCACAATGAGATATCATTTCACCCTAGTTAGAATGGCTATTATCAAAAAGACAAAAAATTTACTGGTGAGGATGTGGGAAAAAGAAAACTCACACATTGTTGGTGGGAATGTAAATTAGTACAACCATTATGGAAAACAGTATAGAGGTTCCTTAAAAAAGCTACAAATAGAACTACCCATATGACCCAGCAATCCCACTATTGGGTATATATCCAAAAGAAAGCAAGTCAGTATGTGGAAGAGATATCTGCACTCTCATATTTATTGCAGCACTATTCACAATAATTGCCAAGATACGGAATCAAACTAAGTGTCCATCAACAGATGAATGGATCAAGGAAACATGGTATATATATACACAATGGAATACTATTCAGCTGGAAGAACAAATGAAATATTGTCATCTGTGACAACATGGATGAGCCTGGAAGACATGTTAAGTCAGTCAAGCACAGAAAGATAAACACCCTATGTTCTCACTCATATATGGAAACTTAAAAAGTTGATCTTATGGAAGTGGAGAGTAGAACAGTGGCTACTAGAGGATGGGAATGGTAGAAAGGGATGCGGGGCGTGGGGGCGGGATATGGAGATTGGTTAATGTATACAGAAATACAGCTAGATAGGAGGAATAAGTTCTATTGTTCTATAGCACTGTAGAGTGACTATTTATAATAAAGAATAATTTGTTATTTTTTTCAAATAGAAGAAAAGATTTTAAATATTACCAACACAAATGATAAAGGTTTGAGGTGATGGGTATACTAATTACCCTGATTTGATCACTAAACATTATACACATGTATGGAAATATCACATTGTATCCTCTCTCCCCCCAAAATTAAGTGGACCTGAAAATTTCAAAGGGCATATACAAAAAAAAAAAAAAAACAAAAACCTGTGATTTGCTTTTACGTGCATTCAGGGTAATACAAGACTTACAAAGGATACTATACACCCTCTTTATTTTACTTTGACAGCTAGGGATAGAAACCTATGCTCTAATCATGGCACCACTGCAACTAGCTACTACCCTAAACAATAGATTTTGATTACGGACAAGCTGAATTTCCAAAATAAAACAGATAAAGACAATTCTGTGGACCTTGGTATACATTTCTGATTAAAAAAAAATGTAATAAGGGTGGGATATTTTTCAGTTTAGACAATAAATGTCTATATGTAGCCCACAATATAGCAACTGAACTATAGATTGTTTGCATGGGAAAATGTACTCTTATAGTTTGAAAAGAAGAGAGCCAAGCAGCCTTGTTCTTTCCACATTCTATATTTTTTTCTTCTCTGAGGATTTCCTAAAGTAAGCCATGGGGTCTTTGTTGAGAAAATGGTGAGTGGTACATTTGGCTGATGGTATTAAGAAGGACTCAGAGGAGGGAGCTAACAAGGAAACTATTGACACCAACTGCAAAAGAGACATGGTGAGCACTCTGTCGCCACAGCTCTCATCAGTGATACAATTCTGTGGGGGAATAGTGGTGAAAAGCAAAACTAGGGGGCAGAAGGAATGCTGGTAAGAGAGAAGGATCAGGGCCCAGGTCCTTTCACAGTATATGTGGGGAATGAATTTATGACTGTGGTTCTCAGACCAAACTCAGGATTAGGACCGCTTAGATAAAAGAGCATTAAATCAGGACCACAGAGCAGACAATGGGGAGGAGGTGCTATCTGGAGTGCTACTAGCTGAAAACAGATAAAGATTAGGGACTTAGATGATGACAATGCTTTTCTCAAATAAGGCTGTGGCTTTGTTGACACCAAGTTTGATTCAAGAACCAGAAGAATGTGAAATTTAATAAAAGGATATAAACTATGAGTGCAAGTTCTTCCAAAACAGGTGCTTAAATCCTAAGACTAAAAATATTACGCCCTAGGAAAATGTATGTTTTTAAGTTCTAGGAGGATCCTACCTTGGGTGGGCTGGGTTACTAGCAGCTATGCACCTTGTTTGGGACATTCATTAAACTAGGGCTACAAGTAATTAGAAACCTACTAGGGGAAGATGATTTTTGGTATAGTCAGCTGAAGAAGGAGAAAAAAGTTAGACAGTATTTGTTAGCTCAAAATAAACAAAACTGAATGTTTCGAATTGTTGCCTCTTCTTTTTCTTTACCTAAATGGGAGCCACTTGGACTGCATCCTTTCCCTCTCACTCTCCCTAAGGAAGGATAAAACAATCATCAATGCCGAATGGCAGCTGAGCAAAGCAACATCAAGAGACAGGCGGCATCACGCTTGGGAGAGAATACTGCACTTTCCTCGTGGTTTCTGGTGCTTGCTACACCTTCAGAGAAACTTCTGTAGTATTGAACTAGAGAAATGATCCCTGAAAGTATAGTCTTTGTTGCCTCTTAAGGTCTTCAAGACCTTAACTGGAAATAAGTTTCTGAATCTCTGGCCAATGAAATCAGAAAATTCAGGTGAAAAGTGTGTGTGTGTGTGTGTGTGTGTGTGTGTGTGTGTGTGTGTGTGTGTGTGTGTGGTGGGGGGAGGGGAGAGTCATCTCCTGTCAATTTGCAAATCATTTGACATGTTTGACATGCTTAAGTACACAGGATAGATGGTTTTCAATAAAAATCTGGGTGTACTATTGAATATACTGAAACCTTTATAAATTAGAGTAGGGTTAGATTGACAGTAACTATTATGGACATTATTTTTAAAAGTTTAATAGGCTTGAATACAGTTATGTAATTCAATACATATTTCTACCAAAGGAATTACTACTCTAGAAACAAAAACAATCTCATGAGAAGTAATCTCATGACAGACTTTGGGGACAGCATTATTTTAAGATTCTAGTGATTATGTTTATAATGTAGCTATGGTTTTGAGTTTATGAAATACTATTACAGTAATAAAGTATTTAGAACCTCACTTTTAAAGATAAGGCAATTTCTCCTCCCCAAATTTTCCTATTACCTGTTACTTTTATAATAAGTTTTTTAAAAGAAATCCAATTTCTAAGATAGTCCTAGATTCCTAGAATATTAGAGACAGAGGGATCATCTTTATTTTACAGATGATCTCTTAAGGCCAAAGTTAAAGAACTTGCTCCAAATAATTTGGTACAAGCTTTAGGGCACATTTTTAGATCATCTTACCTGTATGATAACATTTCTACAACAGTATTAACAGCTTTTATGACAATTAGCTACTAGGTCTTATTTCATTGTTTAATACATACTGAATACATTATATTTGAGAAGATTTTGAATGTATATAAAAATAAGACAATTAAGGTAAAAGCTTAACAGAGGTAACCTAAAAGGCATGAATGTTACTAGGTAGTTGGAATGAATGAATTATGTTTGCTGAAAACTAAATTTGCCTTTAAGTTTCCTGGCAGTTAAGGAATAAAGAGAAATATTATGGATTACAGTTTTTATTTTCTGGTTAAAACAACTAACAAACAAAATGTCCATGAATTTATCTCTAGAGATCAATATATTATTTTTTGCTTTTGTTTTTGAGATGGAGTCTTATTCTGCTGCTCAGGCTGGAGTGCAGTGGCACAATCTTGGCTCACTGCAACCTCCACCTCCTAGGCTCAAGTGATTCTCCTGTCTCAGCCTCCTGAGTAGCTGGGACCACAGGCACTCGTCACCATGCCTGGCTAATCTTTCTGTTTGTTGTAGAGATGGGGTTTCGCCATGTTGCCCAGGCAGACTGCCCAACTCGGCCTTCCAAAGTGCTGGGATTACATGTATGAGCCACTGTGCCCAGCCTAATATATTCTTAAAACTAAATTCATGGTGTAATTGAAGTACTGTGTGACACAGTTTTATAAACTCTACATACTTTTCTTATTCCAATATTGTTTTTATTCTTTATCCAAATTTGTTACATTATATGTTCAATTCTGAATGTATAATACAGAAATAAGGAAAATAAAAGTTGGAAGAGTTACCTGAAAGCCACCTTCATTGAGAGCTCTGGCTCCGTATGCAATCCTTTTTCCACCTTCCAAGGTTGGCCGAATGCTAGGATGGTGTTTCCACCTTTGGAACTCTCTAAATGGACTCAGGTATGGATTCTGATAGTCTAGACCAACCTTAAAAATTTACACTTATATTAAATTAGACATTTTTATTTCAAATTAAATCAAGCTAAAATGTAAGCAATGTTTATCAGAAAACATGTAGGTTAAATTTCTTGTACTCAAAAGTATTTGGAGCACTATGTGCAGTAATCCAAATGTAAATTAAAAATTGTATAAAATCTGTTTGGAAAAGAAAAGGTAAAGAAAAGGATAGCATGTGTTTATTATCATCAAAATTATGAGAATTTAGAACATATTAAATCCTTCTGCTCTGGAACTCAAAGTCCAAATTAGAAAAACATAATCTATCATGAGATTAGAAAATAAAAATGAACAACAACAAAAAAAAACAAATTAGAACAATATCTGTAGGTAAGCATCTCAGATTATGTTTCTATGAAAGGAGCTGTAATGATTTATTATACATTAATCAATACCAATTTGAAAGAAACTAATAATCTATACTACAGTACAACTGGGGCAAAAATAAAGAAAAAGGATGTAAACTACACTCAGAAAAAAGAGGAAAAGAAATATAGAAGGTTATATTTTATAATGCATTACCAAAGTGTTAAAATTAGCCACATCTTTTTTCTTTGATACAATTAAGTCACAGGAATAAATATCCAAAGGTGATGGGATGAACATTTGACTGGGGGGTCAAAAAACACCAGTAACACATAAATTTAACAATGTATCATATGGAGGTCTAATCATGACACTAAACTATAAAGCTGCCACCAGTTGCAAGGTACAGAAACTAATTTTTCCATTCTTTGTAATGTTCAACATGTAATTTACTGCAAAGATGTGTAGGAGGCCAAAAAAGGAGAAACTGCTGGTATTTTTAAAAAGTTCTAAGTTCAAACCTAGTGCTGATTTCATTTCCAGTGGTAGCATGCCACAGTGGAAATGGGATTTGAGGTCAGACAAGGTCAGGCATTTCTGCCTGTTATTTAATGGGTGTATATGGGTAAGTTGTTTAACTTATTTGGACTTCAGTTTTCTCATCTGTAAAATAAAGATATACCTATTTCACAGTTATTATGAAACTTACTTAGAAATCTCAGAAAAGCATCCAGCACAGTGCCTGGAGTGTAGCAGCTACTATTGCTATTGCTACGTGTGTTTAGTAGACTTAACGACACAGCAACCATAAGCACTTTACATATTGATAAAATTAGAAAGTAAGCTTTAAATAAAAAGCATTTTACAGTCTTCAGATTCAAAACCCTTATTTTACAACACTGATGGTAATATAACTCTAGCAGTAGAATTTTCCCTAATGGGAATATAACTTACCACAAGACCAAGAGCTACTAGGGGTTCACCTTCATTCAAATGATAGAGGAAAGATCCTCCATAGGTATGTCTGTCCAAGGGCCAACCAACAGTGTGATCTACTCTCCCAGGTTTCCAGTTCTTTTCATCAATAACCCATAACTAAAAAAAAACAAAAACAAACAAAAAAGTAATCCTGCAGTATTTTAAAAAGGTTTTTATGTCACCACAATGCATAAAACTTGCCAGGTTTAATGTCTTATTTATGAAAATTACAAGTGAAAAACTCTAATATAAGAATACAACAAAATTACTTCAAATATCAAAGAAGGCTGGGCACGGTGGCTCACGCCTGCAATCCTAGCACTTTGGGAGGCTGAGGTGGGCAGATCACTTGAGGTCGGGAGTTCGAGACCATCCTGGCCAACATGGTAAAACCCTGTCTCTACTAAAACTACAAAAATTAGCTGGGCATGGTGGCGGATGCCTGTAATCCCAGCTACTCAGGAGGCTGAGGCGTGAGAATTGCTTGAACCCGGGAGGCAGAAGTTGCGGTGAGCCAAGATCATGCCACTGCACTCCAGCCTGGGTGAGAGAGCATGACTCAGTCTCAAAAAAAAAATAAAAAAATAAGAAAAAAGAATACAGGTGGATCACCTTGAATATCAAAGAAAATTATATCAAACTGCAGCATGAGTCAGATTAAAGAAACAGGTCAGAAAACTTATGAACTCTTTAAGACATTAAATAGATTCTCAAATTGGTAAAGACTTTTATACAATTATAGGAAATTAGGAAATCCTACTGAAAGGCTGAGGGAAAGTTCTGCGGTACTGGTAGTGTTCTCTATCTTCATCTGGGTGACAGCCACATGGATATGTTCACCATGTAAAAATTAATGTAGCTGTACACTTAAGGTCTCTTCATAATGGACATGTATTCTCCAACAAAGCAATTTATTCCCTCTACCCTGCCCCCCACAATTGAAATAAATTGTTCACCCTCTTTTCAGACTGGTAAATTTTAAATTCTGAACAATTTCTATCTGAAATTTTATCTAAGTCAGATAATATTATGTGCAATCAGACATATGCAATCTATCAGAACAAACCCTTATTCACAATATAATGAATCTAGTTTTATATAGACTTTGAACCTTTCTGAGATTTAACCTAAAATAAATTTTTTGTTGTTAATTACTATATTCTTTTTTTTTTTAGAGATAGGATCTCACTCTGTCACCCAGGGTAGGGTGCAGTGGTATGATCACAGGTCACTGCAGTCTTGATCTCTTGGAGTGAAGTGGTTCTCCTGCTTCAGCCTCCAGAGTAGCTGGGACTACAGGTGTGCACCACCACACCTGGCTAATTTTTAAATTTTCAGTAGAGATGAGGTCTCACTACATTGCCCAGGCAGGTCTTGAACTCCTGGACCCAAGCAATCATCTTGCCTTGGCCTCTCAAAATGCTGGGGTTATGGGTGTGGGCCACCATTGCTAGCTCCACAAAAATATTTAAGCAAAAGGGTTATAATGAAAATTTTACATTTACATTCTAATAAGCCTAGGATTTGGGAAAATAAGACTAGAGAATGGATAAATTGAGAAAATGTACAATACATAACCTAATTAAATTTTAGGTTGCAGATTAATATACTAGGGCTGAGTGTGTCTTTCATAAAGAAAATTAACTTCACATTACAATTTTGAAAAAATAATTCTTCGTAGGATGTGGTCATCCTACAAACAGCATATGGATAACAAGAACAATCCTAACAGGGCAGATGGCATTACAATGAAAATAAAAAAGATTCAAATATTCACAAGTTCAAGATTCACTTCAAGCAACACTTGATACAACAATTCCAACATGTAAAACTAACTTAACCAGTAATATAATTTGATCAGTAATATCTTCTAGACCCTTGAAAAATATCGCAAATAAGTTTTAGTCATAATGAACATTTCAAGACAATGAAAAAATATAACTAAAATTAAATCAGTATTATAAACTACCTGATAATACAAATAAATTTAAATTCCATCTTTCAAAATTAAAATTACAGAAACAAACCAGGGTACCTCCTTCAGTCCAATCCCGTAGGTTTGAGGTTCACAATTTGCTCTCAAATCAAACTTCTTATATAGTTGCTTGGCTAGATGTCCATGGCAACCTTCTGCAAAAATTGTGACTTTAGCATGTAGTTCCAGTCCTCTCTCAAATGTTGCCTGAAAAGCAAAAACATGTTAAATGGCAACATTTGACAATTTAAAATACATTCACATTCTAGTCAGATTTAAATTGAACTATGATTCAGATGTAGAAGAGACAGTGCTAATGTATAATATTATAAAGAATCACATAGTAAATATATAATATATAGAATCATATAATCTTACTCTTCTCACTTAAAATACCTCATGGAAATCTTTTCAAGTCACTGTATAGCTCAAATCTTTCTCTTTAATGACTAGGTAGTAGTCCATGTAGAGAGACAGGATAGATTATCCAGCTCCTCTGCCAATGGATAATAGCCATTCACTGTTTCCAGCTTACGCATGAACATAAACAATGTTATAAGATATAAACACTCTTGAATATATATTTAATATAGAGCTGACCCTTGAACAAGATGGGTTTCAACTGTGTGGGTTCACATATACAAGGATTTATTTTTAACCAAATGAGGATTGAAAATACAGTATTCACCGGATGTGAAACCCGAGTATATGGAAGACCTATTTTTCATATATGTGAGTTCTGCAGGGCTAACTTTGGGACTTGAGTATGCATGAATTTTGGTATGCTTGGAGGGTCCTGGAGCCAGTCTACCGTGCACACCAAGGGACACCTGTACACACGTACAATATTGGTGCTTTTATTCCTATAAGATAGATTCCCAGGAGTGGCCCTCTTAGATCAAAGGGTACATCTATTTTTTTAAAATTGATATTATCATATTACTTTCCAAAAAGCCTGAAGCAATGCATATATTTCCATCAGTAGTATATAAGACCCTTTCCCTATAGTACAGTTAGTGACAGATATAACTGTTCCTTTTACATTTTTGCTAGTGTATCAAGTGTGATAACTCACTATTTTATTTTTTAATTTTTTAATTTTTTTTTTTTTTTTTTTGAGACAGAGTTGTGCTCTTGTTGCCCAGGCTGGAGTGCAATGGCACAATCTCGGCTCACTGCAACCTCCGCCTCCAGGGTTCAAGCTATGCTCCTGTCTCAGCCTCCTGAGTAGCTGGGATTACAGGCACCCGCCACCAAGCCCAGCTAACTTTTTGTATTTTTAGTAGAGACAGGGTTTCACCATGTTGGCCAGGCTGGTCTCGAACTCCTGACCTCAGATGATCCACCCACCTTGGCCTCCCAAAGTGCTGGGATTACAAGTGTGAGCCACGGTGCCTGGCCCTCAATACTATTTTAATTTGCATTTCCCTGATTACTATTTTGAGCATCTTTTCTTTTTGATTCAAGAAATAGTGAATGAATACCTACAATGTGCCAGGTTCTGTGCTAGGCATTGGGAATACATGGATGAATTGAAAAAAATATATGTTCCTTTTCTTTGGACTAGCCATAGAGACAGACATTAAATAAATACATGAGTATATAATTACAAATTGTTTAAGTGCTATGAAAGAGAGCAGAGGGTATTACAAGGGAGAATAATAGAAGCCAGCTATTCTAGATTGAGTGATCAGGAAAGTCCTCTTTGAAGAAATGACATTTAACCTCTGGACTCTGAAAAAAACATATTTAAGTATCTTTACTTATGATTAGTGGTCACTGGAGTTGTTCTATGAATTGTTAATTTTTTAGACTCTACCCATTTTTCCAATGTGTTGTCTTTTTTCTTGTCGATGTTTAAGTGCACCTTGATATTACAGACAGTCAAACATTTACAGACTTTATAGTATATTTTGGTATAAAGAAGTGTTTAACTTTTATATATTAAGTTAAAAAAGGTTTGTCTGTTTTTTCACAGGTTTTTAGTATCTTGTTGCGGTAGGGTGGCTTACCCTACACCAAAACTGTTAATTGTCATCTCTTAGATTTCTGATTTGTATTGTTTTAGATCTTTAAATCACCAGAAAGAAACAACCAGCAAACCGGGGTCCAACTCTATTTGCTTCCAGATGGATATAGTTTCCCCAGCACCACTTATAAAACAATTCAATCTGTATGAATTAAAATATTAATGAACATATTTCTGTTTCTTCTTAGAGGTAACATGCCCTTTAGTGTTCAAGGGACAGGCCGTGGAGCCACACAGCCTGTATTCAAATCCCAGCCCTACTACTTACCAGGTGTCTGACCCCAGCCAAGTTACTTAACCTCTGTAACTTAAAAATGTCCAAATCAGAATTCTTATGATAAGATGCATATTGGAGATAGGAACCAAGAGAAGGCTGTAAGAGAGCCAAGTCAAAAAAGTGTTTCAAGAAGGAAAACATAATCCAACTGTGTCAAGTGCTACCCACTAGAAGGTCAAGTAAGGGAAAACAGAGACCTGTCCACCAGATTGGCAAAATGGAGGTATTTGTGACTCTAACAAGAGCTGTTTCAGTGAAATGGCAGGGAGAAAGCTTAGCTACAGTGGGTTAAATAGAGAATGGAACAACACCTTAAACAGAATCTTTGATTTTCCCCACTCTAATCTTGTGGTAGTACTATTTTTAAAAACTTAGATTTTGGGGCTCAAATTACTAAGACTCCATTGTACTCTTCTATGCTATTAGATCTGTATAAATACAACAAACAAAATGTAAACGTTTTTACAAATGCAAAGCATAAAGTTAAAAACCATATATATATATATATTTTTTTAATCTTTTTTTTTTTTTTTAGATGGAGTCTCACTCTGTCGCCCAGGCTGGAGTGCAGTGGTGCGATCGCGGCTCACTGCAACCTCTGCCACCTGAAATAAGCCCATATTTGAACAAATGAGAACACACAAAAATGAAATATTAGAATGGTAGAATTTGTGTGCTTCAATTTTGTTATAATATAAAATATAAAAATATTTAGACTAAAATATAATTTATAATTAGTCATAATATAGAAAAGAACCGTAATATATGAAAAACCATATTCTTTTACTGAGAGGCAGTATGAGATAACAGTTCTTTACAAACCTGGCTATGCATCGGAATCCCTGGAGGCTTGTTAAAAAACAGCTTCTTAGGCCTTACTGCAGGACAGGCTGAGCCCCAAGATGTCACATGATTCTGATGGGGCCAGTTAAACCACCAGGAGTCCCAAACAGGATTTGCCATTTGCTTTTTTTTTTTTTTTTTTTTTTTTTTTTTGAGACGGAGTC